>NC_032011.1:7299926-7300196 GCF_001865875.1 Lupinus angustifolius | reverse complement strand
TACAAGTTTAGCCTTCCATTGAGTGGAAGAAAGAAACTGAAAATAAAGATGAATGAAAACTGAAAATGAAGAACATGTGAAACCCTAGTAGAGCAAAAGAGGAGAAAACGGAATTCTAAAATGAGTGAAATGTGTAGAGTGAATGTGGAATTCGGGTTCCCTCATTTTCAAATAGTAAAATTGAAAATGGGCCCAAAACTAAAACCGAATTTACAAATAAAAACTCCCAAAATAAAAATACAATCTTCACTTCAACACATATCCTCCACT
>NC_032011.1:7288864-7299826 GCF_001865875.1 Lupinus angustifolius | reverse complement strand
GGTGCCAAATATGATCTGAAAATGATATTAGATTTAATCAGGCTAAATAATCCTAACTTAACTCATTTTAGGAATATTAGTCCAATAAAGTCTAAAACACTAAACCATGTCAAACAAAGTCCATTAGGCACCAAGAATCATCAATCATGCTAAATTAAAGTTATGAATAATGTGTAATATATTGTTCATCAACCCCACTCGAGAAGCTCGGTATGGATATAAAGGCTTGCATGCCCTCTTGCAGTTTTCATTACTTTATTTCTGAAACAATAAACAACATTAATATCAACAATTTTATACAAAAGTCAATACAAATAATATGATTTTACCAAGAAAGACTCGTCTTGTGTGCGTAGGGTGACAAAAGTCTTCCAATCCTCTTCATCAACGATATTTGCATATTTAGTTGGAGGCTTTAGGTTGACATTGCCATCAACATCTCTGAGTAATTTTCCGACATCAGTTCAGAATTTTTGGAGAGCCTTGCCAGCCGATTTAAGGATATAATCCTGATGCTCCTCACCAACATCAAAAGTTGCCTGAAATAAAAACACATATACATTATATATTGCATGCAAACACATCCATATACGTACATTGCATGAAAACACAAAAACACAAAAAAGTAAAAAATAAACTTACTCATATTTCATTCCAAATACGCTCTTTCACGACATTCCCTACATCACTCCATCTATTGAAGGTTAGTTTCACATTCTGCCTAACAACAACACCAATGTAGCTTACCAATGCATTTTCACCCTTCGAGATTAATGGTTGCCCTTTAGAGTTCCATTGAACTTCTATCTTCACATCCTTACTTCTTGACTGAATGACATTCTTCATGGAAGTCATTCCACGTGGAGGTGAGCAACGATTTGCTTGTCTTGTGGAGTCGGTGAAGCTTCGTCAACATTATGAGATACATGGTCGCCATTTTGGGAAACCATTGATGAAGTTTTTTCAGTTTGTGAGAGTATGAGGATTTATGAGAGTATGAAAGTTTGCTGAGAGGTTGAGGATTTCTTTTCGAGTAAGTTTGAGAGTGTAGAGGAAACGATTCATGTTTTAGATATTTAAACTGTAGTAACCATTTAATAGCGCATATTAACAACAGCGATGTTGTATTGACCTCTTCAACAATGGGTATTAACGGTAGCGTTGTTGTATTGACATCTTCAACAACGCATATTAACGATTGTGTTGTTGTTGCGTATCCAACTGTACACTACTCATTTTATGAACACGACCTCTTCCACAACGCATATTTAACGTAGCGCTGTTGTATCAACATCTTCAACAGCGCCTATTAAGGATTGCACTATTGTTGCGTATCCAGTTGTTTACTACTTATTTTCATTAACACATCAACAACGCTATCAAGATGTAGCACTGTTGAATATAATCTAATTGACAGTGTTATTTGAATTATGCGCCATTGAATAGAATCTAATTGACAACACAATCGTAATTATGCGTTGTTAAACTGAACTCATTTTCCAAATTAACAACAAATTCGTAGTTATGCGTTGTTAAATTAACATTTTATATAACTAGAAAATATTTATACAACATGAATTTACGTAAATTAACATGAAATTGTCATGAAGTAGATTATTACTGTATAATTGTGTTTATTAATACGAAACTAGATAAAATATTAAACATTATATTTTGTTAATTTGTTTTTGTATTTATTAAGTATTGATAATTTGTTTATTGTGTTTATTAATAAGGAACAATGCAAAAGTATTAAAGAGAATAACCATCCAAATAATTAACATAAAACAAAAATTAACATCCAAAATAATTGTTTTGTTATTCATTTAGAGAGACAAAATACATTATAGTGAACTAAATGATTTGTTACATATAAATATAATGAATTAAATGATTTGGTTGAAGAGGAAATAATCTTGCCCATAATTTTTTCTTCGACTCCTCTACACAAATCTTGTATAACAGTTCATTGACTTCCTTTTAAAATTTGGGTCCTTTTGCCATGAAGGAAATCAATGAATTGCTGCAGATGATGAAGAAAAATAATTCATCGATTATTTTCCTTTTATTACCTTTCAATTGAAAGAACCCAAAAAATTGAAAGAGATCAATCAGTTGAAAGAGAATAATGAACTAAATCTTCATCATCTCATGTAAATCTTGTATGACAGCCACCTTCCTTCTGAAATTTGGGTCTTTTTGCAAAATCAAAACTTTTTAAAGACCTCTTTGACATGATGCTGAAACCAAAACACAATTTTTTCCTCGACTCCTCTATACAAATCTGTGTGTTTTTTCTCTTTTTCACTCTTTGTAGCAGTGTTGTGAAACCCGAGCCGGACGTCAAACCGGCAGAGGTCCCGTATTAGGTTTAATTATGTATAATTATATTGAAATAATACCTCTTTATCTTTTTTTGGACCGTAGTAAAATAAAATATTAGAACATTGTCCCATTTTTTTTATTTTTGAGTGAGCCATCCGGTTTACTTCCCAGGTTAATCCGGTTTAACCGGGTTTAACATGGTCATACCGGATTTTTTCCGGTTCAAAGCGGTCCAACTCTCATTCGGTTAAGACGGCAAACCAGAGCCGTTTTCAAGTCCGGTCAGCGGTCGGACCGGTCGGACCGGTTGGACCGGTCGGACCGTCCGGTCCGGTCCGGTTCTAACAACTCTGCTTTGTAGTATTGCTCTTTTTTTACTACTTTGTGTTTTCTTCCTCCTATCTTCATGAAGATACTCTTATAGAAACACATACTCTCAGGCTTTTAACTTACCGATGAAATAGAACATTGAGTGAACCACAATATTTATAGATGAACAACCATTAATATTTCAATAAACGAAGAGACGTATAACCATTCAACCATTAATATTTCAACAATCAAGAAACGCATAACCACTAAAGCATTAATATTTCAACAAATGAAGAGACGCATAACTACTTCACCATTAATTTCTCGGACGCTTAAAAAGTCGTAAAACATCAACAACGCATAATTAAGCAAGCGTAATTACTATGTCATCTTCAACAGCACTTCCTTAAATATGCGTTGTTGCATATATTCACATCAACAATGCTTTCTATCAAATGCGCTGATAAGAATAAATCATTTAAGTCAGCGCTAACGTTAAAAATTGCGTTGTTAAATGACTGTTGTTTATTACGATATCTGGCGTAGTGCTCATAAATGAAAATGTTAACAAATGTGCTTGTGACAATATTTAAGGAAGTTAAAAAAGGTAATATTTATATTATAAAGTTTTGGACTTTGATTTTAAAAATTGATTTACTAATTTTGTATTCTAAAACAATACTTTTTAAAATACTGGTTATCAAAATAAACTAACATCCCTATTCAAATGGGCAACTATTGTTTGTTAAAAGGGTTTGTTTAGAAGCAGGCTCTATGTTTTTTCAGGCAGTGACGACATGGGATATACAACATTTCTAGTGTGTTACATATTAATTCAGTACTTTACCATAAGGTAGTGATTCTTGTTTAGTGAGATTCTTTATGTGTTCTTCAAGTAAAGAATGTTAGATGTCATCAAATATTCGGCATTAGAAAAATATTCCTCTATAGTATACAATGTTATTCTCTATAGAATTACTAAAAATGAATAGTAAATGATGTAATGATTATGTAAAAATTATCATATAGATAATACATAAATATTATATTCAAATAATATTTGCTTAAATTTGATTTTGTTTTTAGTAATTTTCATTTTAGTTCCGGTATTACTTTTTTAAGAGTTTAATCCCTCCATTTTGTATAAGTATTAGTTTTTGTCTAGACAATCAGCACTATCCGATCAACATTTGATATTGGAATTAAATTATGTAGTTTTTTGTTTTGGTCCTTCTATTTTAAGCAGGTTATGACTTAGATTCTTAGTTCATTACGACATCCACTCAATGAAAATTTTATTCTTATTTGTGTCTCACATATTTTATTATAATTTATTATAATTCCCCATAAAATAATAACAACATCTACTTTTTCTCCACAATAGCATTATTCTTATTTTTATTTGGGTCTCACAACCTACCCCACACTTTTATATTTTACAATAAATATAACAAAGTATTAAAAATAATGACTTATTTATTAATAAATTAAAAATTGCTATAATTTATTTATAACTAAAAATATAATAATTTTTTGTTGTAAATTATAAAAGTAAATTATGTGGACATGAATACATAAAATAAAATATTGCATTAACTACAATACATCAAAGATAATTTCAAAATATAACAAAATTTACAACATAGTAAATTAAAAGATAAATAAAATATATAAAATAGATAAAGTCATCACAACACATAAATGTCATATCTCATCATGAAAAACTGTTCTTATTTATGATCCAAACTCAGGAAATAAGAATGCAATGTCATTATTTTCTTAATAACAACCTGCTCTTAGTTCTTTTTAAGTGTGTTACGATTTTGGTCTCTATTATAAAGCTTATTATCAGAAAAGATATCCGTAATTTGTTTTGTGTGAACTCTCATAAATATTGGGATACTTGGTTTCAATGCTTTTGTTTGGGAATATTAGGATTTGAATACTAGGTTGTCTAAGTCTTTTGCATTACTAAATCAGAAAAAAATACATAGACTAACATCAAAATCACGTACAATGTAGGTACAAAAATCATATTTAAGCAAATAATATTTTATTTAGTAGGGCTGCCAAAACTGACCAACCAATCAAAATAAGCTCAATAATTAGCCATGCTTAAGCACTATAATATATGTTCCAATAGACACTTGACCATTTGGTCCAGCCTCATGAGTCCATCTTCAAATCTTGACCTTCAATATTCAACATGGTTTAAATATATAATTTCTTTAGACTTTGTTTGCGAATTGGTTTTTTGAGGATAATGAATATAAATGAAAGATTGAGAGTCATGAAATACATTTGTAAGAGGGATTTGAAGTCTTTCATTTCCCTTCATTTCCCTGTAAAACTTAACTAGCAATCATGCCCTATGAGTCTGTTTGCGAGTTGAGTTTTGGAAGGGAATGAAGGAAAATGAAAGACTTTAGAGTCATCTCGCGGATTATTTCATGACTTTGAAGCCTTCCATTTCAATTCCTTCTCGTTCAAAACTCAACTCATAAATGTACCTTAACGAGTCTAGATGTGAAAGTTGAGACTCCATGGAAGCAAAAGGATGAAGATATGATTGAAAAGAAATTGGAGAACTTAATTTGGCAAACCAAGAAAACAAGATGATGATAAACTGAATAAGAAACTTTTATTATTGAGTGAATGAATAATAAAAGGAATGAGTGATCTGAATACAAAAGAAGTAGAGAGGAACTTGAGCTTAGACTTCAAGATGATCTTAACTACTTAACAAAATCTTGCCTAAAATAGAAACTGATAAAACAAAAATTCAAAAAACTACTATAAAAGGAAAGGTGTTTGTTTTTCTGCATTTGACTCAATTATTGATCCTTCTTCTTTCAAGATGGGCTTTATTGTTAACATTCTCCCACAAGCTGGCATATGTATATTGATTATGTCAAGTTTGGAAAGGAATTTTCGGAAAAGGTGAAGGTGTGAGAGGCTTTGTAAATATGTCTCTCAATTGCAAAGAGGTGTGAATAGGAAGAAGATGAACAACCTTGTTCTCCACTCTTTCTCTAACAACATAGCAATCGATCTCGATGTGCTTGGTTCTTTCTTGAAAGACTGGGTTGACTACTATGTGCAAAGCAGATTTTTTTATCACAAAACAAACTAATAGGTTTGGAGTGTTGAATGCATAAGTCTTGGAGGAGGGACAACAACCATTGAGCTTCACAAGCTGCCAAGGCCAGAGCTCTATATTCAGGTTCTGATGAAGACCTTGAAATAGTGTGAAAGTGCAAAATGTCAAGTATAGTAATATTATATTGCCTATGTTTTGATGAAGACAAGGATTTAGTGAAAGCTTAAAGATGACTCAACAAATCAACATGTCATGGACTCAAGGGTTTCATATCTAGACTAGGTTCTTTAATAGAGTCATTTTTAGAAGTCTTAGATGTGTGCCTTAGATATTGAGTCTAGGTTAGGTAAACCTAGATGCAATTCTCACAAGCCTTAAAAATAATCATTTCATTTACATGAGACATGTCATCTAGATTATTATATGTTCATGCATTAATCATACATGTTACTTGTGCATCTTAGACATAATATATTGGTAAAACATGTATAGTTGATAAACATAACATATAGGTTGTTTACCATTTAATCATTTAGCTGAAAAATGTGTCACTTAATCAATTAAGAGAGTGTTAATCGATTAACGTGAATACAGTTTTAACAGATAACTGAAAACCTGAAAACAGTTATTCTCAAGAGCCCATTAATAGATTAAAAGGGCACTTAATCGATTAACTAGGTCTCAGAAAGGTTTTCTGTATAAACTATGTTTTAGATCATGTATCATACATCATAACATTCATTTTTAGAATTGCTAGTTGCATATTTTTCGTGCTTAATTGTGTCATATAGGCAGAGTGAAATGCATTGTGAGATAGTACCATGCTTAAGCTTTAATTGTCATCTTATTGCATGTGGTTTAATATGTTAAACATTCCTATCCTTTCTTGCATGATTCTTGCATTTCTTTAGGAGAATTTTAGGGTAGAAATTATGTGTTTCTGCATATTAATGAACTCATACATATTCATGTTAACTTGGGAGTTTTGTATAGGGTTTTAGCTGAGTTTCAATTGTAATATTTTGAGCAACATTGTGATTTATAATACTTTGTTTTTGTACTATTTTTTTGTAATAAGGGAAGTTGTCTCTTGGTGTCTTACCACCTAAGAGATTTAGTGAGTCTTCACCACGACTTAGAGGTCTTGATTTTAGAACGAGTTCTTGGCTGAGGCTAGATCATAAGAAAGGTTTTCGTAGGCGATTAGAATAGTCAAACCAAGAAAGTGGGTTCTTGAAATCAAGAAGGGAGCGTCTAAGTGTTTGTATTGGAAGTTTGCATGTAACAATACATTCGATTCAATATTAGTGACGAAAATCTCCCGAGATCAGAATGGGAGATCTGGATGTAGTTTGCAAGTGAACCCGCAAATGAACCAGGATCAAATTCCTTGTTGCGGGCTTTTTTTATCCATAATCTCTTTACATTTCAAGTTGTATTATTGCCTAATATTAGCTGATATTTTGGATATTGTTAATTTGCTATATCTAGTTTAATTTTGTTCAAAAATATTTGCTTTATCTGTTCTTGAATATCGGTGAGTGGTTGTGCAATAATTCATTATACAACTTGCTATTTTCTGTGAGTTAATCGATTAAGATAGGGTGTTAATCGATTAATTGGGGCTTTTTCCAGAATAGGGCTTCGGTGCGAAAAGCGGTAACTGGTAACTGCGACACCTATTCAACACCCCTTCTAGGTGTGTTATGTCCACTGATACATATTATAATGTTATGCTTCTTGCTCTTCCATGAAACAAGGGTTGTTCCAAGAAAGAAACACCATCATATCACTGATTTCCTTGTGTCCAAGCAGGCTACCCAGTCTAAGTCAGAATATCCATTTAGGGTGATAAAGTTATTGCAAGAAAAGAATATGTCTTGTCTACGTGATCCGTTCAAGTATTTTAGAATTCTAGTAGCTGCTTGATAGTGTGTGGTGGTTGGAGCATAAAGGAATTGACTCAGACAGCCCACGTCAAAGCATATATTTGGCTTGGTGTGAGTGAGATACAAGAGCTTCCCCATCAATCTTCTTTAACTGGTTGGAAAAGTAAGAGGAGTTCCCGAGTTGGCTTGAATCTTTGCATTGTACTCCATAGGTGTGGATACTGGTTTTGAACCAAGAAAACCAGATTCTTCTAAAAGATCTAGAGTATACTTCCTTTGATACAAAGTTATTCCATGACTTGCTCTAGAAACCTCCATGCCTAAGAAAATTTTTAAGTAACCAAGGTCTTTGATGCTGAATTTGTTGTGAAGCACAAGCTTGACGTGAGTTATTTCTTCAAGGTCGTTCCTGCTAACACCATGTCATCTACATAAACCAAAGTTGTAGTGAAACCATGGTTAGTAGTTTTAACAAAAAGAGAGTAATTTGAATAACATTTCATAAAACTAATTTTATTCAAGGTATGCGTAAACTTATCATGTCATTGTCTACTTACTTGTTTTAATCCATAAATGGATTTCTCAAGCTTGCATACAAAGTTAGGATTGTTGGTTTCGAGGCATTGAGGTATCTTCATGTAGACTTCTTCCTTTAGATCTCCATAGAGAAAAGTAGTGTTGATGTCAAGTTAACGCAAATACCATTTGTTCATGGCAGCAAGGGATAACAAGACCTTAATTGTGGTCATCTTCACAATTGGACTAAAGGTGTCCAGGTAATCTACACCCTTTGTTTGGTTGTACCCTTTTGTAACCAGACTAACCTTATATCTTTCTATGGATCCAGCAGGCTTATGTTTGAGCTTGAATACTCATTTGCAGCCTATTGGCCTTTTGTTTGTTGGGAGATTTGTCAAGATCCATGTGTTATTTTTGGCAAGGACAATAAGTTCTACTTGAATGGCATTTTTCCTGAAAGGATGAGCTATAGCCTCAAAGTAGTGTGCATGATTATGATTAGTAGATATGGATAATGAAAAATGTATGAAGTTCTTGGATATCAAGTCATAGCTAAGGGTATAACTGATAGGGTATTTAACATGACAGCTAGGGGAATTATTTTAAGTCATCAGATTCCAGTGGTAGTCCTTCAAATAAGAGGGTGGTTTTCTGGTTCTTTGAAATTGTCTTGTAAGCATAGGGTCATGAGATTGATTTGTGGTTGTATGAATTGGTGTAGTATGCTCGAAGGCTGATTATGTGTCTAGGATAGGTAGATCTGTGTTTGAGTTAGGGGTTGAGTAATTAAAGACATTTGTGTGGTTGATAGGAAATATAGTAATGCTCTCTTGATCATCATCATTTCAGTTTGAATCATTATGGTGTAAAGGGAAAACATGCTCGAAGAAACAAACATTTCTAGACAAAGGAATCTCATTAGTGCTCAAATCAAGTAAAATATAACCTTTTGTTCCATGCTTGAAACCTAAAAAGATACATTTCTTAGACTTAGGATCCAACTTTCTTCTATTAGAAACTAAAGTGGAAGCAAAGCATAAACTCCCTAATACTCTTAAATCACTTAGAATAGGCAAGGTTTTAAAAAGCTCCTCATAAGGAGACTTGTGATGTAGAAAAATACTAGGTTGCCTATTAATTAGATGTATGGCATGAGAAACATCATAGTTCCAAAAATATTTTGGGATGTTTGATTCAAAAATTAAAGCTCTAGCCACAAAAAGTATATGTTGGTGATTTCTTTCAATAATACCATTTTGCTATGGTGTCTCTACACAAGAGGTTTGATGATCAATCCTTTTTGACAGGTAAAAGTCTGACATAGGGAATTCTTTGTCATTGTCACTTCTGATAGCCTTTATAGTTAGGTGAAATTGAGTTTCTATGTATGTGACAAAGTGTTTCAAAAGAACACCAGTTTCAGACTATTGTTTCATAAATAATGTCCACGTAAATCTAGTTTTATCATCAACAATAGTGAAAAGTATCTATGACCAAAGGTTGAAGGGACATAGATAGGCCCCCAAATATCTACATGGATTAAATCAAAGGCATTCACAGAAGTTGTGCTACTAATAGAATAGGGTAATCTTTTTTGTTTAGCTAATTGACAAACTTCACATAGATCCAAACCTTTATTATATTTTAGAAAAGGGAACTGAGTTCTCGTATCATTCATCTTATCATTGGACAAATGTCCTAGTCTAGAATGTCATAGATCACAATTATTAAACTTGATACATGAGTTTACAATGTGAGGCCTAGAGTAATTTTTGTTGGAGTCTTTCAAGACATACAATCCTCCCATTAGCTCAGCTGCACCAATCATCTTCAAAGAGTATGTGTCCTGAATGTTAGGTATAAGTGGTCTAGGAACACCTAGAAGGGGGGTTGAATAGGTGTAGCGGTTAACAATTACCGCTTCTTGATCAAAAACCCAACTGCTGGAAAAATAGTCCAGTTAATCGATTAATAGCAGGGTTTAATCAATTAACTATTGTACAAAACAGAATGACTAAACAGGCAAATTACACATTGATTAAAACACAATTGAACAGATATATTTCAGATATTTTTATGCACAAATATTAAGTACATGGAAGTAAACAAATATCCAACTTTTCAATTACAGATTCAATTTATCATGGCAAGAAACATAAGAAAGATAAAGAGAGAAAGAACAGTGCAAAAAAGATTTTTATTCTGGTTCGTTTGCGGTCCACTGCAAACTATATCCAGGCCTCCCCTTCTGGATCAAGTAGATTTTATTTCTTCACAATATTGAATTAAGGATACAAATACCAATTCAATTACAAGCACAAAGGACGTTCTCTTCTTGAAATCTAGGATCTCTAAAACCTGATTAAAACAAAAACACAAAAACAAATAGACAAATCCAGACTACACAAAAACACGTTAAACAACAAGGTATACTAAGCACAGAAATGCTTAAAATATTACAAAATAAAGACTCAAAGACTAACCCTTATTCTAATCACTTAAGTCATCAATATAAAAGTGAGTTTATCAATATCAGTATACAAATGAGTTCTTTCTATCAAAATCTAATGCATGATCATGTGAGCAAAACACGTATGCAAAAATGTTATAGCAAGTTATAGCATAAACAACATAATTTCTCTTCTCACACATGCAACTCTCTTGCAGAAAAATAGTAAAACACGTATGCAAAAATGCTCTCTAAACAGCCCTATACAATAAAATGCAATGTTATGGGTTTCTGAGTGAAGCCTCCTATTTATAGCATGGAGAATAAGTGGTTTCATCCGTTGCAAAAACAGTTAAACAGTTAAGCAG
>NC_032011.1:7237027-7288764 GCF_001865875.1 Lupinus angustifolius | reverse complement strand
TACCAATTATATTATGCCTAATTTGCACATATAACATGTATGATAGATGCATGAACATACAATTAACTAGATGATGTATCTCATGAATATGATAGTTCAATTAAGATAGCTTAAGAGACTAGCATCTAGGTTTACCTAACCTATACTCAATTACTACGGCACACATCCCAGACTACTTAGATTATAGACTCAATTTATATCCTAGTCTAGACATGACCAAATGAGCATAAGGCCTATTGATTGTTGAGCCATCTTCAAGCTTTGTTAAACCTTTTTCTTCATCAAAACATAGGCTAAGACATGCTATGGTTATCCTTGACACTTTGAACTTTCACTGAATTTGACAACGATTGGTGAAAAAGGTTAATGTGCAGTCTAAGGAGGTCGTAAGTCTTAAAATAGATATGAGATTGAAATTAAAACTAGACACATATAGCACATTTGTAAGGTACAATAGATTAAAAAATATGACAATCCCTACATAGCATGTAGTGACATGATTTCCATTTGGTAGGGTAATGAAAACATGTTTGATTCTTTTGAAGATTTGATATGCAGGTAAGGAGCAACAGACATGATCTGTTGCTCCTGTATCAAGAATCCATGAAATGGATTTTGATTGATGAGATGCTTTAGGATATAGATTACTTGAGTTGTGCTTTTCTTGGTGTATGTTTGTTGAGCCAGGGATGGAGCAAATGACTTGGTTTGCAGCAGAATTACCTTGACTCATAAATTTTTGTATTAGATTCCTCAAAGTAGTGTGTTGAGTTGGTGTTAAAGGTAGATCCATCTCTGATTTTTCTTCATTTAGAGCACAATGCACATTGTCTTCACCTTGATGTGAATTGACTTCATTTCCTTGTGCAACATAGCTGCTGATGTTGCTTAAATTGTTTTGGTACCTTGGAGGAAAACCATGCTTTTTATAGCATGTATCCACAGTGTGTCCAAATCTTTGACAAAGGGTACATGATTTCAGACCTCTGCCCCTGCCAGAAATGCCAAATCTGTCTGGTGAAACATATCTATTGGGGTTGATCCTTCTATATCCTCTTCTCATTCCTCTTTGTCTATACTCATAACTATTGTTGCTATTGAAGTTGCTGGTGCTAGAGCTGTTTGCTGATATGTTTGGATCTTCAAAGATCATCTGTCTTTTTTGCTGAATCAGAATTGAAAACACTTTGTTTATAGGAGGACGAGGATCCATGACCATGATATGTGATCTTACTATCGAAAATTGTTCATTTAAGCCCCTTAGGAAACAGATCACGTAGTCATTCTCTCTATAGTTCTTGACCACTAGTATTGAGGTGCAACTGACTTCACAATGACATGGAGGAATGGGCCTATAATCATCAAGATGTTGCCATAGTCCTTTCATCTTGGTGAAGAATTTACTGATGGATAAATTTCTCTACTTGATTGAGTGAATTTCACCAATCAACTCATAAATGCGAAAGAAATCACCTTGATGGTATCTTTCACGAAGGTCATCCCAGATTTCTTGGGCATTTTGCATTCATAGAACACTTTGGATAGTGGATGGATCAACGAGTTGCGTTAGCCAAGATACAACAAGATTGTTGCACCTTTTCCAAGCATTGAATGTTGGGTCATGAGGGGGTGGTCTTAGTAGGATTCCATCAATGAAGTGCATTTTGTTTTTGGTTTCAAGTGTCATGGATATGACACAAGACAATGCGTGATAGTTTTCGCCATTGAGGAATGTGGAAACCAGAGTTGTTCCTGGATTGTCATTGGGATTCATATAGTAGGGGTTAGTTGAATCAAGAATGGGGTTTATCAATTGGTTTGCCATATCTAAAGATAGTAGAAGATAGTAGAAGGAAGAAAATAAATAAAGAGAGAGAGTTACTTGTTGTTTGAGAGATAGGAGATGAAATGGTGGCACAGTAGTAGCAGAGATACCCTTCAAAAGGGTGCTCTGATACCATGTGAAAATTGAGACTCCATGGAAGCAAAAGGATGAAGAAATGATTGAAAAGAAATTGAAGAACTTAATTTGACAAACCAAAAAAACAAGATGATGATAAATTGAATAAGAAATTTTTATTATTGAGTAAATGGATAAGAAAAGGAATGAGTAATCTGAATACAGAAGATGAAGAAAGGAACTTGAACTTATACTACAAGATGATCTTAACTACTTAACAGAAGCTTGCCTAAAATAGAAATTCAAAAAACTACTATAAAAGAAAAGGTGTTTGTTTTTCTACATTTGACTTAATTATTTATCCTTCTTCTTTCAAGTGGGGCTTTATTGTTAACACTAGATGATCCCAACTCATATTAACGTGAGTATTAGTATTGAATTCATTTCAAGCCAATTTCTATGGGATTGAAGTTAGATTGTGAACACTTTGATAGGTTTTGATACCCTTGGGTCGGATATGGTATTTCGTCCTTCTTATATGTTGAACACATTTTTGGAAATATTATCCACGGAATCACATATCCACTCTTCTAACTTCACAAGCGATATATCCAATGTAAAACCACTCTCATTTGCTATGACATTTTTTCCCTTAATTTTCTACCGAACACTACTATCAAATTACATCCAAATAAGATATCTAGTAATGTAACAATATACCAAGAACCAAATACTACCTAATAGATACTTTGACATGTAGAATTAATAAATATAGTTGTGTAACGTTTTCTAGCAAAACTAAAAGCCTAATCCAAAGGCAAAATAAAGTATCAACCGAAAACAACCTTGTAGAAGAGTGGTTGTGTATAAAAAACGAGAGCACATCTTCTATCCACAATATATGTTACTGCATGTGTTATCAGTTGTGATTGATTAAAAAAATACTTAATAATTAAACTTTACACTTAAATATACTTTTTTGAACTAATCATAGCTCATGATATATGGAGTGGTACAATTTGTAGAACAACAGATGTGCTCCTATAAAAATAGGATCTTTCCACACCATAAGAAAAAGAAATATGAATGTCAAATTGAAAAAGTTCTTGAGGGTCTTCAACTTGTGTATGATGATAATAACACCTAGAATAGTTAAAATTTATAATCTTCAAGAGCCTCACAAATCTTGGATGTAAGAAAATAAAATTAGAATGACAGCTTCTCAATTCTATACCGATAGAAACACACAATATATACAATGAGAACAAGAAAAGCTTTAATTTCATAAACTATTTTATTATAAAAATATGTGTACAAGATGATAATGTTGTTGAAATTTGATATCCTCTGCAATCTGCATTTTCATAATTTTATTATAAAAATAAGTATACTAGCATGTGAACGGGGCAATATCCTCTCTAGTATTGGAGATGAAAATACATAAAATATAAAGGAAAAAATAATATAACGTAACATTTTTTTCCTTTAAATGCAATGTCATACCACTTTTATCCTTAGGTGTAAAAGGAAAAGCAAGAACTTGTCTCTCCAATACTGTAGAGGATTCTTTTCTGACATGAACACATGTAATCCAATATGTAACAACTTATGAACACAAGAAATGCAATATGTGACCAATATACCTATCATGTGGAAGCATGATCTGGCTTTTAGTAACTCAGAGTTTGGAGGCATGAGCTGTAACTTTACTCAAGGCAGTTGCTGCTTTTGAACCCGATGAACGTCCTAAATACTTGCATATGAAATCCCCGGCTAGCATGAGCTTCCGAAGATCCACATTGGTTTTCACTCCAATTCCATTAAGCATGTATACAACATCCTCAGTGGCAACATTCCCAGTTGCACCCTTGGCATATGGACAACCTCCTAGACCAGAGACAGATGAATCCACTGTGCTGATTCCCATCTATACAAAAAATGACCACTTTTTACCAACATTAGAATTTTGTGAAACACAATTTAACACAAGTAGCATTTCCAAATTTTCACACTTTTTAAGAATGAATCATTTATAAAAAGATAAAAAAAGGGTGACCAAATGCACGAGCCTCCCAACTAATGGGATCTGAGTAGGGTGGACAAATAAAAAAGTGGGAAGTAAAAGTATTAGTTAGACCGCAAAGACAATATTCTCTTGCTAGGCAGAAAGTAAACAATCAGCAATGAAGTGCCTTGTCATGGGAAGTTAATTGAGTTTCTTCAAGTCAGAGACTGAACAGAAGACGTGACTTTATAATAAGAGGAGCAGAGCCAATGTTATCCAAAAAAATTTTGGGTATAATCAAGGGTATCTCTTCACTTTATGGGTAAGGAACTAATCTCTTTCATTGTACGCGGTTGTCACTCTCAGGAATCGAACCTTTGACCTTTGGCCTAGTATGATACATAGAGATCCAGTGAAACCTTATAACACTAGGTCATGTGAAGGTTATCCACTTTGATCAGAATCAATCCCAAAATCTTTGCAAGGGGTTAGTTTACAAGAGCAACAACCAAGCTTTAATCTCACTTGGTGTGAACAAATGGTTAGTTTGGAAAGAAAAAAAGTGAATAACACTACAAGACTTGCATAGAAACTTATATCTCAATAAAATATCAGCACCCACAAATTAAACAAAAAGAGACCTTTTACCTGAAGTGAAATTAGAATATTTGAAAGCGCCTGACCATAAGTATCGTGAAAGTGGACTGCAAGTTTATCAACTGGAACAACATCAAGAACAGCTTCAAGCATTGGAATGACACTACCTGCAAAGATGAGTAAGAATAATTAAAATCAGAAGAAAAAAATTATAAACCACGAAAGCAGAATAAGTATATTCGATCATATACAAGAACTAGTTAAATACAACTTTAGGTACGTCATACTTCTTAAAGTTTTCATAAACAGACATTCAGTTAATCTACTATGCTATCTTGCTTTTTTCTCCACAATTAACATAGTCTAGAGAGAACTGTGTTATTTTCTCACTTCACAGACCCCAATCACCTTAGACATCTCATCATATTCCTCATAGAATACCACATCTCAACAAATTTATTCCTAAGAAAGATAAAAATGAATTTTTTTTCTAGATAACATATACAATGACCTTTAAAGAAAACACCCCGTATAAAAAAGAAATATTTTCAATATACGGGATCCACTTCATAAGGTTATAGGATGAGACATTAGAATATGATTAAATGAGTCGGCTCAACAAGAAAAGGATCCATAGTCTTTCAACATGTCTGATAGATATACCAGCACTGCAACCAATGCTGAAATTCATCATAAAACATTAGTGCAACGAATGAAAAAACATTACCAGGTGTGCCAACACCAATCGTATCCCCTAGTGAAATCTCTGAACAACCCATCTCATAAAGTGATTTTGCAACATATGCTACTTTAGCTGGAGCAACATATCCTTCCAGAGGACATCCCACAACACATGATATATATCTGAAATATGAAATCAGTCACATGTATGATCATATAATTTGCTTGGACGAACTTGAAATTTTGAGTGAAGAGTAACAGAATACTGCTCTAAAATTGTTCAAATAATTTGAACAAGAAGTTGATAGATTCTAACGATGACAACTGAGAGTCCGGGACACGTTCTACTATGCTCTCATCCAAACAACAAAGCATAAATCTATATGAGGAGACTATGGTTAACAACAGATGAAACATGAATCAACAAAACTGTCTTAAGATGATTTCAAAGGAAATGTTTGGCAGAAATAATTTCAAACTGATTTGTGAAAATTATTTCACTTATTTATTTGTAGCAATTACATTGTTTGTGACATCAGGACTTAGAAGGTTTGAAATTATTTCCTTCGAAATCATCTTTGAATCATTTCTACATAAAAATTTCATCCATTTCAAAGATGAAGCATAAACCAAACGAAATAACTTCAATCCTTCCCTTTGACCTGATGTCACTAGAACAATGTAATTGTTGGAAATATCAGCCGAAGAGTAACAGTAATTAAATCTTCGTTCTTGAACATGTATATTCATGTAACTAGTTAGTATTATTGTTATTATTTGCATTTCTCACTTCATGAATATAAATATAAACATGCTAAGTGCAAGAATAATTTAAGCAATTCAAGCTCAAAAGTAATTGATACAAATAAATGAAACTGTCAACATGGCAATAGGTACTTCGGCTCAAAAGTTATTCTTCCATAAATACATCTAAACTTTTCATCCTTAGAGAGCCATATATAAATCAAAGGCATGGGAAACATTTGATAGCTGATAAGTAATGCTTCAAGATTATAAGAAAACCTGAAAAGTCTCATTCAAATCGTAATAAGTCCTATAAAATAAGTGACTGTACGTAAAAATAACAATTTTAGTTTAACAAGTAAAAACATACAACTTCAGGATGCCAAAATTTATCCGTCCCTTTTCTATAGAGATTGACATATATCAACAAAATATTATACCCGCGAACTGGGATTGAAAGATCTCTAGAAGCTAAAGCAATATCACGGCAACGAGAAAGATTATCCTCAATGCCACAGTTGAGATTTGCTTTAGAGAAAGATTCAGATGCTGCGGGAAAAACAGCCACCTCCTTAGCTCCAGCGGCAATAGCTGCCTCAAATCCCTGGAAAAACAGGGTTAGATAATCAAGTCTATCCACAAACTGTGAATCGAATAATATGCTATGCTATACCATTCACTACAAATTCATACTTTGAGGTTTGGAGTTAGGACAGGAAAGCTAGCACCTTCAACATTTTGAATTGCTGCCAATACATCCTTTGCATCTGCCAACTGAATTCAGTCACAAAGATGTGAAATTAGTTTAAAAGAGGGTCACATGATTTAGGGAAACATTGGATCTGAAAAATGTGTACAGCTCAAACACAATTTTGACAGTACAACAGAAATCATGACTATCATCTCACCCCTAGGCCACAATCATATGAAGAATTGAAGGGGGGAAATCAACAAAAAATATGTGAATTTATAAGACATTGGATCCTGTTAATATATGATCGTAATTTGTAAAAAATCTGAAAATCATCAAAGGAATGCACATTGCACAGTTGAACAGTTTTTGTTTGAAGAAAAAAAATAGTTTTCTGGAAAATCCAGCAATTAATAAAATTTCAAACAAGCACATTTCAGTATAACAAAGCACCAGTACATATCTGTGTTTCTTTTGCAAAACTGTGGCAAGCCGCAGAGGTAAACACTATGTTGTGCTATCTATCTATGCGTTCAATTTTCATTATCCACGGTCCATCTAATCAATAAATCATAGTAAGTAGTAACTAATGCGGAGAGCCTTAAGCCTTTAATGACATTCTTAGAATGAATAGTAAAGACTCAATGCTCAAGTATGTACCAATATAGACAAACACTGAGTCCCTGACACACAAAAATTATTTGCATTGTGATATCACGCTAAAATATCCAACAGATGTTAACCACTATTGGGCTACAGCCGATATTTATAGCAAGGTATATTATCCTTACTTTCTATTCCATACAAAAAATTCAGAATCAGACTAAAACTGGTGGAAGCCCCTGACCCATGCGACAGACCTTCATAGTCACTCATTCATGAAAAATAATAAGCTATAGTATGTTTTCAGAAAAGTTTCAAAAGCAGGTACAGATTATAACAAATGCAAAACACACCAAATCAACTCATGTCACAAGCAAAGACAAGACTAAAACCTGAATGCATAAAATGGTCAAATATCAGCCTGTGTAATTTTTTATTAAAAACTTGTGTAAATATTCTAGAAAATGTGTCAAAAACAAATAATGATGATATTACATGATCATTATGGGTAAATAAGAAAATGATGATTGTCTCGAAGAAAAAAAAGATAGACTTTTACCTGTGGTACCCATTTTGGCGAGACAAAACTTGTTGCCTCAACAACAGACAACCCCGCAGAAACTAGCAATTTTATCAACTCAACTTTTACATCTGTAGGAATGATAGACTTCTCATTTTGCAATCCATCCCTTGGACCAACCTCCACTATCTTTACAAAGTCTGGAATACTTTTAAGAAGCTGAAGCATTACATGTATTATTAGTAACAAATTACTCAACAATGAGACAATCGGAAAAAAAATATAAATGAAGCAAGGAAATACTTAATAAGACAAGTAAAACATCATATTAGGTCAGTGTTAAATGTACATAATAGAATTATAAAATAAAAATAGTCTTGCTTTTTTAAACAAAAGAAAATTTTATGTTCAACATGGCTGCAACAATTATGTAACAGGTTAACTATGTGTCATCTTCCTTTCTTGAACATAGGGTAAAAAGGTAAATATAAGATTTATGGCACCTTACTTGAGAACTCCTTTGTGCATCCATCATTGTGATCAGACCTAAAATGATGATTTACCAAATAGCAGGGAGGATAAGGAGTATCATTTGGCCTTGAAGTCCAGTTCAGGAATTGAGAGAAACCTTTTATATTGTATTTGTCAATTGCATTACCAAGCTCTCTTGTTTTTGTAATTTCCCTTGTGTATCTAAAATAAGGAAAGCAAAATACAAATTATTTATGGTAATGACCATTATCTTCAACAAAATTAAGAGCTTTATCATCCTGAAATAGCAAGACGCAATGAACATTCATGCATAAAGCTACAAAAGCAGCCCTGTTCCATTTAACAATAGCTAGGCGCTAGTGTTCAATTTGTATGTGATAAGGCTCAATCCAGGCCAAGGGTTACAAATGTATACAAAAGGGGAAAGAGGGGAGTTTGGTTGAAGTAAAAGTAACCAAACTTGCCTATTATACCCTTGGGTAGTTAGGTAGTTAACTTTCTATAAATAGGAAGTTGTTGAGGGGAAGTTAGTTAGTTTTTTAGAGAGGGAAAGTCACTAATTGTGGAATCCGTAACAACGGAGGATCGAGGGATCCATTGTACTCTGTTTTTCTTCTATTCTTCATTCTAAAAGTAATACAATTCTTAGATTAGAACCCTAGCAGAATCCAATTGATTCTGGTTAGGGGCATTTCCTTTATTTTCTATCTTTTTCTTCAACCTTGGATACCAGTGTTTATCACTAGTATCAGAGCACCGTTTCTGGTGCCTGAGGGGAGTGAGAACCACCGTAGTTTCCGCCGCAATCGTTAATGGTTTCTACAAGAAGTATGTCACGAGAAGACGAGGATTGGGAAGGTATGAAAAAAGATAGGGAGGAGCTTCGTATGCGCGTAGAGCTCAATGAGGCACGCATGAAGAAAACTGGAGATTTACTGGAAGCCATAGCCTCGAAGTTAGGGATTGCAAGTGACAACCAGGGCCCAGAAAGGAGTAGTGAGAACGATGAAGAGGTAGAGAGCCATAAACTACCATTGAGCCACGATAAATGGAGAAAACTGGAGATTCCAATTTTCAGTGGTGATGATGCGCATGGATGGGTCCAGAAATTGGAAAGGTACTTCACAATGAGAGCCATCACAGAAGCTGAAAGGATGCAGGCAACCATGGTTGCCTTAGATGGGAGAGCTCTTAGTTGGTTTCAGTGGTGGGAACGGTGTAACCCCTCACCTACTTGGAGCAGTTTCAAAATTGCAGTGGTAAGGCGATTCCAACCTTCAATGATACAAAATCCTTTCGAATTGTTGTTATCTTTAAAACAAGAAGGGAGTGTGGAGGTATATGTAGAGGAATTTGAGAAATATGCAGGGGCTTTACATGATATTAATCAAGATTTTGTAAGGGGAATTTTCTTAAATGAGTTGAGGGAGGAGGTTAGGGTAGAAGTGAAGTTGTATGAACTGGGTACCCTAACTGAGATGATACAAAAAGCTATACTCATTGAACAAAAAAATAATGTGGTGAATAAGAGGCCTAGTGGGGGGTTTGTGAGGTCTGGTGGTATCAGTAGAACCCTCCAATATGAGTACTACTGGAAGGGAAGGGTCCTCAATAGGGAGCAGTGGGGTTGGCAGCTCTAGGGGTGTCCAGGAAGTTGATCAATCCAGAAGCAGAGGAGAGTATAGGAGGCTTACCAGTGTGGAGATGAGGGAGAAGAGAGAAAAAGATCTCTGTTTCAGGTGTGATGAACCTTTTTCTAGGGATCACATATGCCAGAAGAAGCAACTCAGGATGCTCATCTTGGGTGAAGGGGAGGAGTCTGAGGGGGAAATGGAGTTAGGACAGGAGCTTGATGTCTTCAACTCTTTACAATTATCACTGTATTCCATAGGGGGTTCACATCTACCAAATCTTGGAAGATCAGGGGGATTCTAGGGGGGAGATCAGTGGTGGTAATGATTGACTGTGGAGCTTCACATAACTTCATAGCCAAGGAAGTGGTGGAAAGCATGAGGTTAAATGTGCAAGAAACCAGGGCTTACTTTGTAGAAGTGGGGGATGGACACAGAGTTAGGTGTCAAGGAAGGTGTTCTCAACTCAAATTGAGTCTACAAGGGCTTGAGGTGGTGCAGGATTTCTACCTGTTTGGGCTGAAGGGGGTGGATTTGGTGCTAGGCATTGAATGGCTAGCAGGATTGGGCAGAGTCAGTGCTGATTTTGGGAAGATGGTGTTGAACATCAACATAGCAGGGTCTACTTTCACCTTGACAGGGGATCCTACTTTAACCAAGACAGAATTATCATTGGGAGCCTTCATGCAGGTTCTTATGGAAGAAGGGGAAGGCCTACTAATTCAGTGTGATACTCACCATCAGGTTCAGGATGCAGAGGTGGTGCCCAAAGAATTGCAGCAGGTACTCTTCCAGTTTCAGGATGTCTTCAAAGATCCTCAAGGGCTTCCTCCCTCAAGGAGACATGATCATGCCATTCACTTAAAGGAGGGTACTGAGGTACCTAATATTCGACCTTATAGGTGTCCACACTACCAGAAGGCTGAAATTGAAAGGTTGGTAGTAGAAATGATGGGTGCAGGGGTGATTAGGCCTAGTATAAGTCCATACTCTAGCCCTATCATCTTAGTGAAGAAGAAGGATGGGGGTTGGAGGTTTTGTGTTGATTATAGGGCACTTAAGAAGATTATTGTGCCCAATAAGTTCCCTATTCCTTTGATTGAAGAACTGCTTGATGAACTAGGGGGTGCAAGGGTGTTTTCCAAACTGGATCTTAAGGCAGGGTACCATCAGATAAGAATGAAGGAAGCAGATGTTGAGAAGACTACTTTTAGGACTCATGAGGGGCACTATGAGTTCTTGGTTATGCCCTTTGGGCTTACCAATGCTCCCTCTACATTTCAGTCCATGATGAATGAGATTTTGAGGCCTTATTTGAGGAAGTTTGCCCTGGTATTCTTTGATGACATCTTAGTCTACAGCTTAGATTTAAAGGCCCATAGCCATCACCTACAACTAGTATTGACATTGCTGGCAGAGCATCAGTTGAAGGCAAACCAGAAGAAGTGTAGTTTTGGGCAGACTAGCATTGAATACCTAGGCCACATTATCTCTGAACAAGGGGTGTCTGCTGACTTGTCTAAAGTAGAGGATATGGTGACTTGGCCTCAACCTACCAACATTAAGGCCTTGAGGGGGTTCCTGGGGCTCACTGGTTACTATAGGAAATTTGTCCAGAATTATGGGAGGATTGCTAAGCCACTAACTGAGTTGCTCAAGAAGGACTCATTCAAGTGGAGCTCTGAAGCCACTGCTGCTTTTGAAGAGTTGAAGACAGCTATGACTTCTCTGCCTTGGCTAGCTGTTCCTGACTTTGAAAAGGTGTTTACCATAGAAACAGATGCATCCAGCAAGGGGTTAGGGGCAGTCTTAATGCAAGAAGGAAGGCCACTAGCTTTTTGGAGTCAGGGTTTATCCTTGAGGGCTCAACAAAAATCTGTGTATGAGAGGGAGCTGATGGCTTTGGTTCAAGCAATTCAGAAATGGAGACACTATTTAGTTGGGAGGCATTTCATCATCAAAACAAATCAGAAGAGTCTCAAATTCCTAACTGAACAAAGATTGTTTTCTGAAGAGCAGTTCAAGTGGGCAGCTAAATTGGTTGGGTTAGATTTTGAGATCCAATATAAACCAGGGTGTGAGAACTATGTGGCTGATGCCCTCTCTAGGAAACTCATGTACTCTGCCATCTCTATTATCAATAGTGAGGAGGTGGATCTCTGGAATACAGAGTTGCAACAAGACTCCAAGTGGAAGCAGGTCATCCAAGAGATGATCATCACTCCAACTGCACACCCTGATTTTGAGTTAAGGAAGGGGATCCTCTATTATAAGAGCAGGTTATTCTTATCCAAAAACTCCAACAGGATTCCTATCATAATGGCAGAGTGTCATGATACTCCCATGGGTGGTCATTCTGGCCATTTCAGGACATACAAGAAGATTGCCAATTTTCTATATTGGGAGGGGATGAAAGCTGATATTAAGAGGTTTGTAGAGAATTGTGAGGTGTGTCAAAGGAGCAAGTACTCTACATTGGCTCCTGCAGGGCTCTTGCAACCTATTCCTATACCCCAGGAAGTATGGAGAGATATCTCTATGGACTTCATAGGAGGGCTACCTAGGGTCAAGGGCAAGGATACTATTTTTGTGGTGGTTGACAGATTATCCAAGTATGCTCATATGTTTGCTTTAGGTCATCCCTACTTAGCAAAGGATGTTGCAGCCCTGTTTCTAAAAGAGGTGGTTAAGCTCCATGGGTTCCCTACTACTATCATTTCTGACAGAGATTCTGTATTTCTCAGCCAATTCTGGAAGGAGATGTTCAAGGTTGCTGGCACACAACTCAAGTTTAGTACCTCCTATCACCCTTACAGTGATGGGCAAACTCAGGTGGTTAATAGGTGCTTGGAGACCTACCTGAGATGTTTTGTTGGCCTTAGACCTAAGCAGTGGTTAGAGTGGCTATCATAGGCAGAATTCTGGTTTAAGTCCAATTATAATGGATCAGCTGGGATGACACATTTTAAAGCATTGTATGGCAGAGAGGCACCTACTTTACTGAAGGCAGGGGCTATTCCCTCTAAAGTTGAGGAGGTAAACAGGTTGGTTATCCAGAGAGATGAGGTGGTGGCAGAGCTAAAAGATAATTTGTTGAAAGCACATAACTTGATGAAACAGCAGGCAGATAAGCACAGAAGAGATGTGGTCTTTGAGTTGGGAGATTGGGTCTATCTCAAATTACAACCCTACAAGCTTAAATCCTTGGCCAAACGTCCTTATGCCAAGCTAGCACCAAGGTACTATGGACCCTACCAAATGATTGAGAAGGTGGGGGCAGTTGCTTATAAATTGGTTTTACCCCCACATGCAAGGATACATCTAGTATTCCATATTTCTCTGCTGAAGCAAGCCCTAAAACCTCAACAACAACCTCAATCCCTACCTCCAATGTTGAGTGAGGAATTGGAATTAGAGGTGGTGCCAGAGATCCTTCTAGACCAGAGAACAGGGGATCAAGGAAGGAGGGAGGTGTTAGTCAAATGGAAGGACCTTCCAGACCATGACTGCTCTTGGGAGGATACAGTTACCCTCCAAGTAAGATTTCCAGATTTTCAAATTGAGGACAAGTTGGTTCTTTTAGGGGAGGGTATTGATAAGGCTCAATCCAGGCCAAGGGTTACAAATGTATACAAAAGGGGAAAGAGGGGAGTTTGGTTGAAGTAAAAGTAACCAAACTTGCCTATTATACCCTTGGTAGTTAGGTAGTTAACTTTCTATAAATAGGAAGTTGTTGAGGGGAAGTTAGTTAGTTTTTTAGAGAGGGAAAGTCACTGATTGTGGAATCAGTAACAAGGGAGGATCGAGGGATCCATTGTACTCTGTTTTTCTTCTATTCTTCATTCTAAAAGTAATACAATTCTTGATTAGAACCCTAGCAGAATCCAATTGATTCTGGTTATGGGCATTTCCTTTATTTTCTATCTTTTTCTTCAACCTTAGATATCAGTGTTTATCAGTATGTTACTCGGTCACCAAATACCTCTTATATATAACATTCACACCTCTATAAAACAAACAGCAAATAATCAACTCATGCTGCTTCTACCAAGAAATATCTTCAGATTTCAATAAAAATTTACTACAAACTAATGTTAACTAATGTCTCCTTAGTGCATCATCAACTTCACCATTGTTGTCCAATTCAGCGTCTCCAAGTTATCGGAAAAAATAAACCATCAATCCAACTTCTAGACTCAACTATGCATGTGCTCCCATTAATTAGGTTCAATCCAAACAATATATGCAAATGCAAGTCCAACTCAATAAGAAATCAATCAATTGGTTACATATCATTAATAAATACAGTAAAGCCCTCAAGAACTCAAACCAAATTCAATAGAACCTAAACTCAAACAATTACATCTCATACATAAACCAAAATGAAAACATAAAACAAAAGCAGAACCCACATGTGCTCAAAATTGATCTTCCTATGATCCCTATCAAATGAAAATTTAAACAAACAATTTCAACTATGGCCAATATAAAAACTTAAATAAAATGAGTTACTTGCAAATTTGTGATAAATCAAGAGATTCTTCCACTCCATTAGCTCTATCAATAGTAACACCACCATATCTTGAGAACCCAGTAACAAGTTGCATAAGAGCTGATTGATGATCCAATAAGCTTTCCTTTTGCATGATCTTATGCAGCATACCCATTTTTGAAAACATTGAGTTAACAACACAATCTGAGTTATCTGTTGAAAAATGAAAACAAATCATAAAAAAGATTAAAACTTTGAGAAACCCAGATAGAAATAAACTTGAAAAAAGCGGAAAGTTTAATAATGATGGGTAAGAGAACCTTAAATTGTGTTATGAGATAACTTTGTTATTAAATTAGGGAAGAAAAAAATATGAAGAAGAAAAGGAAGAACGGGAAGATGAATTGAATAAGGACAAACGTTAAAGTAGTAATGTTCAAATAATGGAGTATCTATCTTATTATTATTATTATTATTTTATTTGAAGAATAAACAATCAAACTATTATTTATTTAAAACTAAATATATATTATCAACATTTTATATATCTACCAACAATGGTTCAAGTGATATATATTTGATTCTCTTTAAGCAATGTCTCATATTCGAATCTTATAGATGAAAAATATCTCCTGTGAAAATTAATCTTACATACATGTAGTTATTTTCGACTCAGACAGGATTATCTCCAGTGTCAGGATACATATAGAAAACCAAAAAACATTTTTTATATCTTTAATTATTTTAAATCATTATCACTATGTTAAATTTATATGTTTTATTATTATTAATTTATTTTTTATAACCTATTATATTTAATTTGTTGAATTTAAATTGTACTTGATAAGTACTATCGTGTATAAAAAAGAAAATAATTTTCCATATATACTTTCTATCATAAAAAAAACATAGTTAGACATGTAATTTTGTTTTGCCCTATTTTTATTCATAATTTCCATTTCCAATCTATATTTATAAAATTTGATTTTTTACATTTCCAACTTTTATTTTCACATTTGTCTATTTAAATATTATTTTTATAATATTAAAAAATGTCCTGCCTATCAAAACTCTAATAATAATTTGACAACTTATCTACCATTAATAAAAAAATTGGTATTTAGTTAACATGTAATTTTCCCTATTTTTCCTCTAATAATAACTTATATTTTCACCTTATATCTTTAACTTAAAATTGAATTCATTAACTATATAATAAAAAAAATTCATTCATACCACATGTTACATTCTCTTCATTTTTTTCCTCTCCTAAAACGTTCTATATTACTACTATGTACATTCACACATCATATCCTTACTTTTTATAAATTTTATATTTTAATAATTTAATGTTAAATAATGATTGCTCTTATGTTTTGTTACGTTAAAAAGTAATAACCTGTTGAACATTAGATGAGATTAAAATTTTGTCCGAACTATATCTCTTTTATGTTTCATTTCATTTTTAATACTACATCTTCATCTCTCTCCCTTGCATCTTCATCTCTCATTTACCTCTCCATCTCTCACATACAGGTAAGTGTCTAACTTGTATAAATCTCTTGGTGGGTAAGCAAGCATATACATTTAATAATCTCACTTTTGGTAACAAAACCTTAATATAATTCATTCACATTATCTTATGTAGTTGTTTAACTTAAATATAAAAAAATATATGTATAGTTTCACTCCATTCAATATTTGCATTAATCTATCTATATTATTTCATGTTTATTGTTACTCTAAGAATTATTGTATTTTTTCACCTCATCAAAGCTTTGTGATACTTTTCCCATTGAATTTTAATATCACAATTCAGATTATTTGGATTTTAATTTTATTCATGTTATAATTAAAAAAAATCAAATTTGAAGATGAAATTTTTTATAACTTTTAAATATATTTTTTAATAAAAAAAGACTTATATATAGTATCATAATTTAATTTCTTTATTTTTATTAAAAAATTATATTCAGAATTGAAAAAATCATTTCATTATCTAAAACTTTTAAAATATTTATTTTTAAACAAAAGAATCACAGTATCATATTTCAGTTTTCTATTTTCATTAAAAAATTCAAATTCGAAATTGTTATTTATTTTCCTTATGTGTTTGAATAAAAAAGTACATAGGTAATACATATCTTCTTAACCATGTGAATATACAAGTAACATGTATATTTTAATTATATAAATGCACAAGTAACTTGTGTTTTCTTAGTAATGCGAGTGTACGAGTAACATGTGTTTTCTTAGTAATGCGAGTGTACGAGTAACATGTGTTTTCTTAGTAATGTGAGTGTACGAGTAACATATGTGTTTGTAACCATGTGAATGCACAAGTCACATGCATGTTCTTAACGAATGCACATTTAATATGAGTGATTTTAACCATGCAAATACACGAGTAACATATGTATTTTTAACCATGTAAATACACATACAATATGTATATTCTTAATCATGCAACAAAAATATACAACCAATATAAATGTATGGGTAACTTGTTACTATAAAATAAATAAAGGGTTAAAGGTGTACAATCACCTTATTTTCCCACAAATCAATTGTGAATTCCTTCTTTTGCTAATAGTAATAAATAAAAGGATCTATAAGTCATTATCTTCTAAATCTTTTATCACATCGAAATTTGACTTTGGATGATAATATAACATCAATTTTATAAACATCTAATAATTATTATTATTAAAAAGTTTCGATATGTCTATAAATGAAATATGTTGCTTAATGTATGCTATGATTTGTATTAGATTATACTTGATATAGGTAGTTAGCCAAATGTGAAAGTATATGTCAAAACCAAATAAGTAACATTGGGAAGCAGTCAAATATATTTTCAGATAATTGAAGAGGAATACATGTCTTGATATCATGTTTGGCAACCAATAGAGTAAGTATTGAGTTGTTGGTTATGTTGACTCAGATTATGCAGGAGACTTGGATGATAGAAGATTCAGAATAGAGTTTGTCTTTATCCTTGTAGGTGAACCAATTATGTGGAGATTATCAATTCAATATGTTGTTATTATGTCCACAATTGAAGTAAATTATATGACAGTTGGCGAAGCTTCTAAGGAAGCTCCATGGCTTATAGAGTGAATAAATGAATTAGACATTGAACAATGTAGAGTTTTGATGCATTGTGACAATTAGAGTGATATCTTATTGATAAAGAATCATGTGTATCATGTTCGGACCAAACATATTAATCTGAGATTTCAAAGGATTAGAGAGTTGGTAGTTCGTGGACATATACTATTGCAGAAAGTTTACACTTCAGAAGATGCAACTATATGTCAACCAACCCGGTTACCATATACAAGTTTAGGCATTGTCTGAGCTTGCTGAACATTCACTGATATTGGATTATGAAGCACCCTAACTCGATGACAGAAAATGGAGATTGATTATATTCATCAAGATGTAGATTATTGTGCAATGACTTATATTCAATGTATCATACCTTTTCTCCTAATAACAACAATACAAGTTATGAGTTTAAGCAAATGTAAATGGATTGGGTAGATGTCTATATATTTATGTGTTATGTAAATCTAATATAATAAGAGTAACAATAGCTAAACACAAATCTTTATTCTCTAATACATATTAGTAGCCTCTCAAAAAAGGCTTTGAGAAGTGGGTAAAGTCTTACCCTTCCAAATAGAAGTTTTACGAAAGTTCGTGAAGGTGTTGGACTGTTGGGTGCAAAAAAATATCTTCTAAGATGGCTTATTGGCTTAGTCCAATGATAGAATTCAATTGTTGGGCTACCATTCATAAGTATGATCACGTACTTTTTAGTAGTTCTCTATTTGGGCCAAATCATAAAGTAGTGAGGTCAAATATAAAAAGAAGTTTGATTAAATGCCCAGTTATTATTTGGTTTAGAAATGGTCTTTACACAGGGGCTTCACAAGTGTAATAGGTTTAGTTTAGTTTTGTGGATATTCATATCGATCAATTTTTTTTGGGCTCATGCTAAGTGCAACTAAGGCCCATTGAGCAAGGTCATAAATAAAGGGAATCGCCAACTATTTAAATTAAAGGTGCATACAATGATTATTAAGGTTATAGTTCATTGTTGAATGAAAGTAGGGACCAACTGAGCAACAACTATAAAATAATGTAAATATAGAGAAGTAGATGGGTCTTTACTTGTATGTTTGATCATAAACATGAGATTTAAGGGCTAAGTGAGTCAAAGGTAAGAAGTTGAAATCTTTTACTTTTGAATGTAATATCTATGAATTAACAGTGTAAAGATTTATATACAATCTGTGTATCATTCACTACTTATTTGTATTATATTTATTTAATAGTCAATGATAATTAAAAATGAATGGTATACAATACAGTGACAATATAAAAAAAATTACATTATCAGTGCATATATATTTTCTTATTATTTAATAAGCTTAACTCTCAAGATTAAGCTGAGTAATGTGCATTGCATGTGAAATTGTGAATGGTTGAGTAATTCACCAACCAGTTTGGGTCATTTAATGATGAGATTACTTTAGATTGCAGCTTATTTTAGATTAAATGGTTGAAAATCCGTATCTTACATGTACTTAATTATCAACATTAGTGGTTGAAAATTTATAAAGTATAACTCTGAAAAACATGTTAAGGTTGCATTCACATATACTTAGACCTTTTTCCTCTTGAAGACTACTTTGGCCACTTATTTAGACCGGTTTTGTCAAATTCAGTCTACTATTAATATTTAATATGTGAAATAAAAAAGAAGATAATTGGTCCATTTAGAATACTAACACGTTACTTTGATCATATATTTTTTATTATAAACTTTGTCATGACTCATGATTTTGACCCCCGACAAATAAAAAGTGCTGCGGCATTGATGATTGGATAGAAAATGTTGCATTTTTCATGTCTTATGCACGAAAATAAGAACTAAAGTTACTCTTTTTACGTGCATCTTGATTTTGCATTTTGGAATAGATGAAGGTCTCAGAAGGATCAGAGATTCAGAACAATAATCAGAAGGTGTAAACCAGGGGTTAAACCATTGCCACAATTTTTGGCTTTAATCAAATTAGATATTGAGAGTACCACATTTCTAATATCGATGAATGTTTATTGCTTGTGCCAATAACACTAAGACGTCATACTCTGCATTACGAGTTCATTCTCTCTCATTCAATTCGATGTTGTTTCATTGCCTGGAGAAAGTTGTGCATGAATTTAATACATTAAAGTAAGAATAAACTTTTTTATTGCATGTATTTATAAGAGAACTAAGAATATTTTTTAAAGGATGCAAAATAACCACAGCTGATCCTAAGATATCTGAGACAATGTATGGGTGAAAAAATAGAGTCCTAAATTTATTAAAAAAATATACAGACAATTTTTCACAGGATTAGGTAAATTGTAAATACAATTTCTCACATTTTAATGTCAAAGTTTTATCAATAAATTTGAATTTTTGGAGAATGTAAAACTTAACACCAAAATTTGAATGAAATATCGATTTATAAATTTTGTTGAGCCTTAAAATATTAATCATTTTTATCTATAATATCATGTTTATCAAATGAATTTAAAATAAAACAATGTAATGTACTAAAATTATTATATAATTTATAAAAATAAATATATTATTAAAATAAAACATAAAAACTATTAATTAAGCTTATTATTTTTAAATTGGCTTCTTCTCATCGTGAGTCCTGGCTTGGTAGCACCTACACCTCCTGAAAATAACTAAGTTAAAATTGAAAAACAAAGTTTAACATTTCTCTATAATTTCTTGACGTAAAAAATATTTTTTACAGAACATCCTTTTTGTACCATTAATGAACATTCTCTAACATTAATCATGTTATTAATTATTAGAATTTATTAGCCAATCAAGATAAATCAACTAAGTCAGACAACATCACTGACGAAGACAAGGTCAAGGCAGATAGCAAGGTCAAGCTAGATAGCACCAGCAGTACCAGGGACAAGGCCAAGCCAGATAGCATTAGGAACAAGGCCAGGTCTGAGGTCTGATGGCACAGGCAAGGCTCATGGGCCAAGTATGATTAATGACGATAATAAAGCTCAAGCTGACTGATTCAATTTGCTAGCAATAGAGATAACTTGCTACATAAGCTATCTCAGCACGTGTGTTATTTATATTGTTAAAGTTAGTTTAGTTAGTTAGGAAATTCATTATATCAATAGGTTTAGTCTTATTTCATTCAAGTCAATCAACTCACATATATTCTTTCATTTTCTCATTCAATAAAGTTTCTTATTCATTGATTCAATTCTTCATCTTCTTCTTGAGATCTTGAATCTCATCTTTTCATAAATCTCTTTTTCCTATTATGGTAAAAGAGCTCTACTACATTCAATGGATTCACTCATGCCACCCACAAACTTCTTAAACCCATCACAAGATAATACATCACCATACTATGTGCACGTCTCGGAAAGCTCTGCTACTATCTTGGTTTCACCATTGCTAAATGGTGAAAATTATCACCATTAGGCTAGATCAATGGTAATGAGTCTCAGTTCCAAGAACAAGTTTCCATTTATCGATGACTCCATTCAATTGCCCCTCAAACCTGACCTTATTATCTAGCTTGGGAAAGGGCTAATAACATAGTCATTTCTTGGATCACTAGGTCAATATCACCCTCCATTTCTCAAAGCATAATCTGGATAGATAAGACTCATGAGGTTTGGGAGGAGCTTAGAGAAAGATTCTCTCAAGACAATCTCATTAGAATTGCTGAGCTACAACAGTCAATAGCTAACTTGAGGCAAGGGGAATTGGATGTCAATAGCTATTTTACATAACTCAAGATCTTATGGGATGAGTTAGATAATTTTAGACCTTGCCCAAAACGCACTTGCAGTGCATTCAGTGACATCAAGAAATGCAGAGTGGAAGATAAGGTGATCAGATTCCTCAAGGGACTAAGTGATGCATACAGTGGAGTAAGATCACAAATCTTACTCAATGAGACCCTTCATAACATGAGTAAAGCTATTTCTTCGGTTGTTCAAGAAGAAAGACAAATGTATGGGCAGAATTCAGAAGCTAAAGCAATGACAATCTCAGGGAATTGGAGAAGAGGATTATCATCCAATAGAGGTACAAGGACAAATAGAACCTTTGGAAGAGAGAATACAAGCTTCTTAGGAAGACGAACCTGGACCAAGACTCCAGAGAATAGAAAATATTATACTCACTGCAAGAAGTCTAGTCATACCATGGAATCTTATTATAGACTCCTTGGTTTCCCAGCCAACTTTCAGTTCACAAAGGGAGAGCAAGTTAATTCCTTAAGAAGTGAAAGCTTCAATGCTGAAATGAGCCAAGAAAGTAAGCAAAGTAATCAAAACAAGAGTGAGGAAGGAAGCAACATCTTTGGACTAAGTCAAGAATAATACAATGAGCTTGTTACTATGCTGCAACAAGGGAACCTTCCAATTAGATACAACATCAAAGTAACCAAGCCAGTGGAAGTACCTCCAACAAATTTTTTGCAACAACTGCCCCTCATATTGAGGATGATCAGGTATGCATAAGGTTTGATTAATCTTTTGTCAACTCCTGTTTTACACAATAGGTCCCCTTATGAAGTTCTATATAAAGTGCAGCCTGATTTACAACATCTTAAAGTTTTTGGATCATTATGTTATGCTAGCACTTTAAGCTACTCTAGGGACAAGTTTGATCATAGGGCAGTGAAATGTATCCTTTTAGGATATAAGGATAGGGTGAAAGGATATATTGTTCTTAACCTCTCTATTAGGGCCCTAGAAGTAAGTAAAAATGTCATATTCCATGAAACTATATTCCCTTACAAACCTAGGAAAGCTTTTGATCATGGAATTCCTTTCCCTTATAGCAGTAATTATAATCCTGCCACATCTTATGAAGATATCTTTCATAATTCTCCTATTGGTTTACAAATAGAGGAAACCACAAATGACCAAGCAGAGGATATGACCACTCATAGTGATCCAACTATTTCTCATGATCAACCTTCTGATTCAAGAGACATCCCTACCAGGAAAAAATAATAAAATTTATAGACCTTCTTCCTATTTGCAGGACTATCATTATGCTCTTATGCATAACAAACATGTGACTAGCACATCCAAATATCCTTTAGCCTCCTTTATGTCATATGATTCATTAGTTCTTCCATATAAATCTAGCATACTGTCCATTTGTACTAAGAAGGAACCTAGGACCTATGCCTAGGCTATTAAAGATCCTAAGTGGCATGATGCCATTCACAAAGAGTTGCAGGCCCCAGAATCAAATAACACTTTGTCTCTTACACCTCTACTTCAGGATAAGAAGGCTATAGGGTGTAAATGGGTTTTTAAAATTAAGTATAGGTCTGATGGGAGTGGTAAAAGGTATAAGACTAGGCTAGTGGGTAAAGGGTATACTCAAATTGAAGGGATAGATTACATGGATATTTTTTCCCCTGTGGCAACAATAAGCACAGTTAGAATACTCCTTGCCTTAGCTTCCATATATGATTGGCATCTTAAGCAGTTAGATGTGCATAATGCTTTCTTGCATGGCGATCTCATTGAAAAAGTTTATATGATTCCCCTTCATGGGCTGCAAATTTCTGATCCTAATCATGTTTGTAAATTAGAAAAGTCCCTATATTTACTCAAACAAGCAAGTAGACAACATTTTGTCATATTGTCTACCTTCCTTGTCAAGAATGGTTATAAAAAGTGCAAGGGTGATCATTCTTTGTTTGTTAAGTGGGATTCTCCCACATCTGTTGCAATCATCATTGTTTATGTGGATGACATACTCCTATCAGGGAATAACTTATCTGAAATTAATAGACTATAGGCCTTCTTGATGCAACCTTCAAAATTAAAGACTTGGGTAATCTCAAGTTCTTTCTTGGATTTGAAATTGCTAGAAATCATTGAGGCATATCTATGAACCAAAGAAAATATGTCTTAGAAATTTTATCTGATACTAGTATGATATGTTGTAAGCCTACCACTACTCCTATGATCTAAGGCTCTCGTCTTTACCAAGATAATAATGGTAATTAATCTGATATCCCTGCTTATAGAAGATTAGTAGGAAGACTAATATATCTCACTAACACTAGACTTGATCTTGCATTCTTTGTACATCAATTGGCTTAGTTTATGGCCTTACCTATTAAGCTTCACTATAAAGATGCTATTAAGATTCTTAGGTACATCAAAGGATCACCTGCCATGAGTTTATTTTTCTCAAAGAACTCCATTGTCCAACTGAAGGCATATAGTAACAATGACTGAGCTTTCTACCTAGACACAAGAAGATCCATATCAGGTTATTGTATATATCTTAGTAATTCTCTAATATCTTGGAAATCTAAGAAACAAAAGACTATTTATAGAAGTTCTTATGAAGCTGATTATAGAGCTATGGCTCTCAAACTTGTGAAATCACTTGACTCACTTACCTTTAGGAGGATTTACAACATGCTTTTTCTAAAAATGTTTTACTTTATTGTAATAACCAATCTGCTATACATACTGCTTCTAACCCTGTTTTCATGAAAGAACCAAGCACATTGAGCTTGATTGTCACACTATTAGAAAGCAATATGCAAATGAAAACATCAAGATCATGTCTGTTCCAAGTCACTTGCAATTGGCCGATGCACTCACCAAAGCTCTTGGACCAAAAGACTATTCTGTCATTCATGTCAAGTTGAGGCTCCTTAATATATGTCCCCCCAGCTTGTGGGTGGGTGTGGGTGGGTGGACCCAATCAAGATAAATCAACTAGGTCAGGCAACATCACTGACCGAGACAAGGCCATGGCATATAACATCAGGTCAAATAGCAAGGCCAAGCCAGATAGCAAGGCCAGACCAGATAGCAATAGGAGCACTAGGGACAAGGCTAAGCCATATAGCATTAGGAACAAGGTCAGGTATGAGGTCTGATGCCACAGGCAAAGCTCATGGGCCAGGTATGATTCATGGCCACAATAAAATTCAAGCTGGCTGATTCAATTTGCTAGCAACATAGATAACTTGCTACACAAGCTATCTCATCACGTGTGTATTATTCATATTGTCAGAGTTGTGATAATTATTTATTCATAATTAATAAAAGTGTATAATTATAACACATGGTAACTGCTATAACTAGAATATATGTTGACAAGACCTTAATGTAATCGATTAAGAAATAAGAAAATGTATAACTTTATTAGAAGCATAGTATATAATAGATTAAAAAGTAATTTATTATCGATATGAATTACTCCAAGTGAAATGAGAGCTTTGATCCGTATGTGTCATTTAACCATGTAGTAATAATTTGATATTTACTTAAATGTATGCACAAATATTGTTGAGATGAGTTCTAATTTAGGCTTCTTATCTTATCTAATAAGAAAATATACATGTTATTTTTTATAAGAAAATTCCTTTATCAAATTTTGTTATTTCATTTAGCATTATAAGCATTTACCGTTAACAAATGGGATATATATATATATATATATATATATATATATCCACTACTTAGCAAAAAAGGTATCTACAATTAGGATTAGACTTTACACCGAGTTCCTGCAATATTTACTCAGCAAGTCAGCAAGTCTTGTGGCCGCAAATCCACATTTATTTCATTCCAAAGCAACTAAACATGTAGCTAGCTCTCCTCACAAGAATTAAATTTGAGATCTTAATTAGAGAAAGTCAAATATGTACTATTGAACCAACCTCTTTTAATATTCATAAACTAATATTGATAGACATATAATTGAAATAGTTGATTTTTATTAAACAAATTACTACCACTGTTTCATATCATCTGTATATGCATGCATATTTGTGTAGAGTCACATCATTTATATATCATATCTAGGGCTAGTGCTTATGGGTGCCCGACAAATGTGTCATATATGGCCCATAGTTAAGGGAGGAACAAATATATTATTACTTATATAATTTAGATTCAAGTCTCCAGTAGTATACTCAAATTCGAAAAATATTATGTTGTCACATTTGTATAAGATATTTTCTACATAATTAAATTATTTGATGATATTTTAATTTCTTATATTTAAATTATGGGCTCAGATTTTTTTCTCACACAGGACTTGCACAGCACATATCATTTACTTTATTTTCACGTATAAATATTTCCTATTTGTGAGTAGGTTAGAATAATGAGTTGAAATGCCAGTGACGCGTGCAGCGTGCCTAAGGAATTTACATGAGAAGAAAGAGAAGTGTCTTGAATGTGTGATTTTTTTATTGGGATGCTGCAACCATTTCATTGTTCATTCCACCATTTGAGGGATTGGTGATACTTATCACTATCCTATTTTTGTTTTTTTTTTGCTACATAGCATGTCAATGTTTACTCCATAGTATGCATGTCTCATTCTTTATTCTGGACTAATCAATTTTTAATAAATAATATGAAAATATTACATATTAATTTAATTTTTTTATTATTTATCTGATAGTATTTGATTGATTGAGATCATTGGCGATAAATAATTTGTGTGGAAATGTGATGTTTTGCTTTTTCATGGTCCCTTTTGCTCTTCCTGTGATAGCTACTTAGGTAGCCAGTAGAGCTGTCAAAATGGGAAGGCCCGGACGGGCTAGTTCGCTAAAGCCTGAAAATTTATTGGGTTTGGGTATTATTTTAGGTAATTTTTATAGAATTTGGGCTTTTTAGCCTGACCCGACCGAACTATTTTAAATTTGGGCTCAGGTCGGGCTTACCCGAGCGGGTTCGGGCTACTCGTTTTACTTATTTGTTTTAATCTTTTTTGTTACATTTGGCTTGGTAATAAGCACTAAATGAAAATTTGCAAAACAACTTATAATAAAAAATATATAATAAGTATTATGTTATTGTGTATTTAATTCGATTTAACTTTCACCACAAAAACATAATAAAAAATAACGTTTACAACAAAACTAAAATCTACATAAATTGTTTATCATAAAGAATTTCACACAACCAAATTTAATATAATAATTCACAATGAAATTTTTGACAAAAAACATATAAAAAATAATATTTTTGATAGTATTCAAATGTTTGTATACTAAAGTGAACTTACAAATTATATCGTGTTAGAGAATGAGAGATAACTTATGAGAGATGACTCTTTTAGGATGTATCTAGGAGCTGCCTTAGGCCTATTACATAGGCTTGTTAGGCAATTGATTGATAGGAATTGAGCATAGCCTTAGTCATGACATCACTGAACCTTCTTTCAATGCAAGGTTAGTCTATCTACATTAGTATATATAAATGAGGTCACTTAACACACGAAGTGCCTCATATCTGTCATGTCTTAGACATTACCCTCTTAAGCTATCTCTTCATGTACCCATCCAAGACAATCCAAGGTTGACGATCATCCCGATTCCAATATATTTAAGCTCTCCAATGCAGGTCTCAAATCCAATTTAACCTACCTCAATTAGTCCAAGTACGACTTCGAGCCAATTCTATCGTGGATCTTCATTTCCATGTCACTTTTTTAATCACACCGAAGAACAGTGACGCCATACGTGAGAAGCCACACCATGTTTACCCAAAAAAACCAAGCTCACCATCGCATCCAAAACATCACCAACACTATTTTTGGCAGTTGTTTTCATTAGAAGCCCCTCCACATCCACACGGAAAAGATACATCGGAGAAGTTATAAATGTCACACCTAGAAACAATCTATGTCAAGCTCGCCCATCCAGGCAAAATCCATCCATATTATTCGATGATATGGATTATGATTATGTTGTCCAAGATTGTGATGACCCTTTGGTGGTGATGGGTCAAAGCATAACAAGACGACCACAAGACTTTTTATTGACCATGAAATTTTAGCGAACATTATTTTCCACGATCTTTTCGACATACTCATTTTGAACAAAAAAGAACTATTACGATAGAACGATCTTTTCGACATACTCATTTTGAACAAAAAAGAACTATTACGATAGAACGATCTTTTCGACATACTCATTTTGAACAAAAAAGAACTATTACGATAGAACGATCAATTGTTTGGTTTTACAAGGGATGAGATGACTCCAAAAGGACATATTTATTTGTTGTTCACTCTCAGAAAACACCCCTTTTGTGTAACCCTAAAAACTAGATTTTTGGTGGTTGAATGCAAATCTAATTATAATGGCATCATTGGTCGGTTAACTCCAAACACCTTAGAGGCGATTGTACGACCCACTCGATAATGAAATTCTTATTTACAAATCTTAAGGTTTGCATAATATGAGGAGATGATCAAACCACAAGGGCACTTTGTAGCAACAAGCTGGTCATTATCAAATCCATCCAATTGTAAACCTTACCATAAAAGATTCATTGACATTCAAAGATTTATTTCAATAAAATTTTCGATTAGTGGAGATTTTCTAAACCTACACAACTTGAGGAGTTGTTTTAGTAGATGTCATAAACCTCACTTATTGAACAACATTATCTTACAACATTTTCGTATGGAAACCTCCCATAATTTTTACTCTTAAAGCAACTTCTATATGTTTGTAGAAAATTTGCACTATTTAATTTTATAATTTTCATAACTTTAATATTATTATTTTGCAATAACATTATAAACATATAATGCTAAATAAAAATATTCATATAACATAATTTTTTTTGAGAGCATAAATGCACAATGAAATGGATAAAAACATTCCCTACTAATTAGACTAATTGGCTGGCTCACATATTTCATTTATTCGGGGATATTTGAATATCTCCCTGAAAACCCTTCACTAATCATAGTATTTTTTTGTAGTGAATTAAGAAATTAATTATTTTTATTTTGTCCTCATGATTAACCTCTCATTTTAATTCAAAGTTTGGTATGAAAATTTGACCGTTAATTATTTTTTATAAAGAGTGTAATATTTATGTATTGGTATGTAAAGATTTATACATATTTACTATATCATCTATCATTTATTTGAATTATTTTTTTTAAAGAGACAATAATAATAAATATGAGTGATAGATGATACAATGACAATATATAAAACTCATACACTATAAGTACATATATTTTTTTCTCTTTTATAAATTATCGGCCATTATTGTTTTCACCTAGGAGAGAATGCAAAAATAGAGTTTGATCCCGAAAGAAGATGGAAAGAGCATATAAATAAATTTGGGAAGAATGTTAAAATGCAACAACTCCAAAAAATTCTAAACTAATTGTTTGTAATAATTATATAAAAAAATCAAAGTGATTGGTTCAAGTCATTAGATCAACAATTTTGAAAGAGGATAATATACGTATATTATCAGTATAAAGATTTATACGCAATTAATTTATCATCAATCATTTATTCGTATTTTTAAGGGCTTGTTTGAGAGTTAGATTTTGGAGGGGAATGGAGTGAAAGAGAAGGCTTGGGAGTGACTTGAGAGCCATGAAATACACTTGTAAGATGACTCTCGAGCCTTCTCTTTCTCTCCCTTCCCCTCCAAATCTAACTCACAAACTAACCCTAAGAGTCAATAATAATGAGGTATGAATGATGGATAATACAATAACAATTTATAAAACTTTTACACTATTAGTATATACATTTTTTTTTTCTCATTTTAAAAACACTATTTTATTGAAATTATTACGTACAAGGGTATAAATCTAACATGATTTTTTTTAAAGGACAAGAAAATTGTCTTTTGATGAAATGAAATATGATAAGTTTTTTCCACACGCATCTCAACAAATATGCTTAACTTATGTTAAGGGGAAATTATTTTTTGGCATTTTTAATTAACTAGCATTTTATGAGGGACTTGTTCAAAATAGATTAGGTTTTGCCTTAAAAAATGTTAATTAGTGTAATCAATAGAGTTAGATAGGTTAGTTGAAAGTTACAATATATAGTAAGTAGGGGTGTAAAAATTCGGTTTGATTCGGTTTTTGGTACATTTTAGTGACCGAACTGATCAAAAACATATGATTCGGTTCTGCTCAATTAACCACAAATTTAACTATAAGAACCGAACTGAACCGCTCTGGAATGGTTCGGTTCGGTTCCAAAGTTTTTCCATTTACTTTTTTTTTTATAAAAAATCTTGCATCAATTGAAAATTCAAAATGTATTACAAGAGATATTATTTATCCATAAAAGGATAAACATTACTACTATTATTATAAAAAATTATAAATCATATTCATGATTGGTAACATATATATCAATTAGTAGAATATATAATAGTTACATCTATAACTTTACATTTCAAAATTAGTAACACATGTAACAATACATGTATAACAATATATGATATATGTTAGTTTCAAACTCAATATCACATAAGTTGGAAAATATGCTCCAAATCATAAGACACTAGGAAACAATTTAGTAACTAATAACATATAATATTAACTTAATAACAATTTAGTAACATATATAACACTACAATTCATACAAAAATTGATAATTTATGCTAGAAAATTGGTTGAAGAATTTAAACAATAATAAAACATTATTCCCTAATCCTATTATATATTTCTTCAATATGCGGTTTGGTTTGGTTCCAACGGTTCCTAAATTTCTAAAACCATAAACCGAACCAAACATAAACGGTTCCTTAAAAAAATAACCGAACCGAACCGCGAAACCGAACCGAACCATATTTTGCGGTTTGGTTCGGTTCGGTTCTATCGGTTTCGTGGTTTAAATCGGAACCGCTTACACCCCTAATAGTAAGTAGTTAAAATTTGTTAAAACAGTTTTAGAAAGTAGTATATTAGATTGTATTTCCTTGAGGTATTTGGTAAATGCAAGTATATTCATTTTCTTAATCAACCTCTCTAAACTCAATAACAAACTCTTTCTCTCATCTATCACACTTTTCTTTCTCTGTTACAAACACTCTAACATTTGGTATCAGAGCCTTGAAGAACACCAAGCTTTCCGCTGCAACAAGATGACTCAAACAACAGGGAATTATGTCACAACTCTACTGGCAAGAACTAGAGCAGATGGTGCGTACAAATGAAAGCAATATTTGGTTATCAAGATGTAGCTGATATCGTGGAAGAGGGGCTGTCAATCTTGGAAGAAGGAGCCACTGAAGCACAACGAAATGCACACAAACAGAACAAGAAACAAGATTGCAAGGCAATATGTCTTCTTCATCAAGCTGTAGACAATGCTCACTTTGAAAAGATTGCAGGATCTGCAACAGCAAAGGAAGCATGAGATGTGTTAGAAAAACACTATGCAGGAGCTGCTCAACTAAAGAAGTTTCGTCTACAAACCATGAGAAAGCAATATGAACTCATGCAGATGGAAGAAGATGAAGGAATTGCTGATTTTTTCACTAGGTTGATCACACACATCAATGTTATGAAGGCATGTGGTGAGAAGATGGAGGATGCAATCATTATAGAAAAGGTGCTAAGGTTAGTAACCCCAAGGTTTGGCAATGTGGTAATAGCTATAGAGGAGTCTGGAAGAGTAGAAAACATGAAGGTTGAGGATCTTCAAAGGTTACTTGAAGCTCATGAGCAGAGACTTAATGAGAGGATGACAAATAGATCCTCACATCAAGCTTTGCAGGTGCAAACTACAAAGAAAGGAACATTCTTTGTAAAGAACTCAACCAAGAACCAAGGAAGGTATGCTGACCAGAAGAGCAATTCAAGAAAGTGCTATACTAATAAGGTTGAACATCCGGAACAATAAAAAAGAAATGGTTGCAAGCAGTTCAAAGGATTGAAGAAGAAGTTTGACCATAAAAAGATTAGGTGCTATAATTGTAACAAATTTGGGCACTACTCAAATGAATGCTTAGCACCTAGCAAGAATCAGAATCAAAGAAGACAAGATTCAAAAGCACATCTTGTCAAAGAAGAGATTGATGAGTGTGATGAAGAAGTTGTGCATCTTATGAGTGACACTTGGTATTTGGACTCTAGCTGCTCCAATCATATGACTGGGCACAAAGATTGGCTTGTGCATTTTGACCCAACCAAGAGAAACAAGGTCAAATTTGCAGATAATAGAGCGGTGATCACTAAAGGAATAGGAGATATTCCCCTCAAAATGGAGAATGGCAAGAGAGCATACATCACAGATGTGTTGTTTGTTCCTGAAATGAGGACAAATCTCATAAGTCTTGGACAATTACATGAAAGAGGCTTCACCACGAAACTAAGTAATGGAGTCATGAAAGTCTATGACAGCATGAAGAGAAGAATCCTACAAGCTCCACTTTCAAGCAACATAACATTTCAAATCAAGCTTAGAATTGCAGACTCTAAGTACCTCAATGCAGAAGCAGTCTCCAATGAATCTTTGCTTTGGCACTTGAGATATGGTCATCTCAATTACAGAGATCTCAAGTTGTTAAGCACTAAAGAAATGGTCATTGGATTGCCAGAAATCAAGCTTCAGAACTCAGTCTGTGATAGCTGCTTAATTAGCAAGCAAGCCAAAACTACATGTTGTATATTCTGATGTTTGTGGACCTTTTGAGGTTTCCTCACTAGGTGGAAACAAATATTTTGTATCCTTTGTTGATGAGTTTAGTAGGAAAATGTGGAATTATCTCATCAAAGCTAAGAGTGAAGTGTTTGAGAATCTAAATAAATTCAAGGCCCTAGCAGAAAGACAATCAGGGAAACACTTGAAGATCCTCAGAACTGATGGAGGTGGTGAATTCACCTCAAAAGAGGTTGAAACTTTTTGTGAAGCACATAGCATAATTCATGAAGTTACTGCCCCATATACACCACAACACAATGGTGTAGTTGAAAGAAGAAACAGAACTATCACGAACATAGTAAGATGCATGCTGAAATGCAAGAATCTACCTCATAATCTTTTGGGGTGAAGCTGTCATAACAACAACATATGTTTTGAATAGATGTCCAACTTAAGCACTTATCAATCAGATTCCATAAGAGGTTTGGATTGGAACGAAACAATCAGTAAGGCATTTAAGGGTGTTTGGATCAGTGTGTTATAAACACATTCCAGATCAATTGAGGAAGAAGTTGGATGACAAGAGTGAATTGATGATTCTTGTTGGATACCACACAACAGGATCATATAAACTCTTAAATCTTATCACTAAACAAATAAGTTTCAGTGGGGATGTTCATTTTGATGAGTTGAGCTCATGGAATGAATCTCCGAGGAAGGTTGAGCACAACAAGTCAATCATACTATTTCCTTTGCAAGAAGATCATGAAGCTACAGAAATCTTGGAATCTGATTCAAATGTTAGGAATTAGGTGATCAGGAATGCTCAAAGAAGACCAACAAGAACAAGAGATCTACCAGTAAGGCTTAGTGAGTTTGAGATGTTTTCTGATGATGTGATCACAGATGAGGGTGATTTGATTCACCTAGCACTCTTAGGAGAAGTCGAGTTAATTACCTTCAATGAGACAGTTCAAGAGGATGTTTGGTGTGATGCAATGAAGGAAGAACTCAAATCAATAAAAAAGAATGATACATGGGAAGAGGTTGAAGTACCTGTTGGTAAGAAACCTATAGCTGTGAAATAGGTATACAAAGTCAAGTTGAGACCTGATGGAAGCATTTCTAAGCACAAAGCAAGGCTTGTAGCAAAGGGATTCATGCAAAAAGAAGGCTATGACTATGATGAAGTTTTGGCACCAGGAGCTAGATTTGAAACAATTAGGTTGATTGTAGCTTTGCTAGTTGGAATGGCTGGAAACTATGGCAACTGGATGTCAAGAGTGCTTTCCTTAATGGACCTCTTGAAGAAGAGGTGTGCATCACTCATCCCCCTAGATTTGAGACATCAGTAGATAAAACAAAAGTGATGAGACTGAAAAGGGCATTGTATAGGTTGAAACAAGCTCCAAGAGCTTGGAACAAGAGAATTGACTCATTCATAACATCTATTGGCTTCATCAAGTGCAGAGTAGAGCATGGTGTTTATGCCAATCTGATTGGCACAGGTGAACTAACTTTGATTTGTCCCTATGTAGATGATTTGGTGATTACAGGAAGCAATGAGGCTGAGATTTTGAAGCTAAAAGGAGAACTCAAGTCTGAGTTTGAGATGACAGACCTTGGAGAGTTATCATACTTTCTTGGCATAGAATTTCTCAAGACACCAAGAGGAATTTTAATGCACCAAAAAAAGTATATTACAAATGTCTTAGAAAGGTTTCAAATGCTGAATTGCAAGCCTGCACCAGTTCCAGTAGAAGGAAATCAGAAACCAAGTGATGCAAAGTCTAGAATGCTTGCAGATGCAACTCTCTATAGACAAATTGTTGGTTGTTTTAGAGTCATTTGCCACAGCAGGCCTTAAATAACCTATAGAGTTGGGATGATAAGCAAGTATATGGCAAGTCCTACTCAATCACACATGGTAGCAGCAAAAAGGATCCTCAGATACTTGAAAGGAACCTCAAGTTATGGTGTTCTATTTCCAAACCAGAAGTAGAAGTGTGAACCAGGTTTTGTAGGTTTTCCAGACTCTGATTGGTGTGAAGATAAGGAGGATCGAAGGAGCACTTCAGGGTATGTATTTACCATCTTTGGTGCATCTGTGTCATGGAGTTCAAGAAAGCAAGATGTGGTGGCTCTCTCAACTTGTGAGGCTGAATACATTACAGCCTACAATGCCATATGCCAAGGTCTATGGTTGATTCATCTAATGACAGAACTGAGATATAGAGAATTTGAAGATTTCGAATTAAGAGTGGACAACCAATTAGCTATAAACTTAGCAAAGAACCATGTTAGCCATGGAAGAAGCAAACATATTGAGACAAAATTCTATTTTCTAAGAGACCAAGTTGGAAAGGGAAGGGTTAAGATGGTTCATTGCTCAACAGATTTGCAAAAGGCTAATGTTTTGACAAAGATACTCAAAGTTGACAAGTTCAAGAGATTTAGGGATATGTTGAATGTGCATAGTTTTTTAGTTCAGTTTGTGTAGCTTGTGTAGTTTCTTACTGCTGTATTTTAGTAATAAGTAACTCTTTGATTAAGAGGGGATGTTAATTAGTGTAACCAATAGAGTTAGATAGATTAGTTGAAAGTTACCATATATAGTAAGTAGTTAAAAGTTGTTAAAATAGTTTTAGAAAGTAGTATATTAGATTGTATTTCCTTGAGGTATTTGGTAAATGCAAGTATATTCATTTTTTCAATCAATCTCTCTAAACTCAATTACAAACTCTTTCTCTTTTCTCATCTATCACACTTTTCTTTCTCTGTTACAAACACTCTAACAAAAAAGACATAGTCATATCATTATGAGCTTCACTTGTTTATTTGTTTAAAAATAATTAACGTCTATATTTCATCTATATAAAATTTTATTTTGCTATAAAGCATGTAAATAGGTAAACATGTTTATCTTTAAATATGCTAACAAGTATGATTTAAATAAACATATATAATACAAACAGTTAAATTATAATTATATATATTATATTGAAATTTTATGCATAATATTTTAATTATATTAAAATAGTATAATATAAATTTTAATATATAATATAATTAAATAAATCAGCCAGGTACGTTTATTAGGCCTTTTAGATAATCTAAACCATAAAGTCTAACCTAATACTCTCTTAATAGACTTTTTAAATTAAGAAATATTTATTTGATCTATTTATGATAATAGTTTGTTATTTTATAGGTCACACACTCACACCATATGCATGAATAATATTCATATTATTTTTTAGGGTCATAATACAATTAAGATACAGTCCACTAGTCTGGTATAAAATATATTTTGTTTTTAATTTCATTTTTATTTTTTAAAGGATAATTAGATGATTGTATAAAATTGATTAATTTTTTATTAATTAATATCTTGTAAAACTTACATTACAGAAACAATTAAGTAATAGTTTGAATTGGAATTAGATAAATAATAATAAAATTTAAAATTTTGAATTTATTCAATTAATATATTATCATCAATCATTTTATGAGGAACATATATAATTATATTTTTATTTTCTATCAAAATCCTATCATTTATGAATATTGAATTAGTATTAATTATCAACAATAAACATTTTCAACTCAATTCATCTCAATTATACAATATGAAACTTTTGATGTACAAGTGTCTAACCTAAAGGAGATGTCATTTTAGCAAATCAAGCTTAAACTTTACTCTATATAATGTTGTGAAACCTGAGCCGAACATTAAACTGGAGGTTCCATATTAGATATAACCGATTTAATTGGTTAGCCGTTTGGTCTGACCGGGTGATTCCGTACATAATTAATAATTTTTATATATAAATGTAAAACTATATATAATTAAAATTTATATATAATTAGATTGAAGTAATACATCTTCATATTTTTTGGACCGTATTAAAACAAAATATTAGAGTAGTGTTCCATTTTTTCTTAGTTTTAAGTGAACCATCTAGTTTATTTCCCGAGCTAATCCAGTTTAATCGGGTTTAACACGACCAGTGGCGGATCTTGATCCAAATTTAAGGAGTGACAACAATATTTAATTAGAATTTATAATTAAAATTAATTAATAAAAATACAAAGAAACATAAATGATTGGTTCATAGTTAAAAATTAGCCATTTCTTTTCCAATATAAATTATTATGTTGCACATAATAAATTCATCATCTATCTTAATACGTAATTTTGTTTATTTATCTTTATTGCTGTAAATGATGTTTATCTAGTAGCTAAACCACAATAGCTAATATAAGACCAATAACTTGATAAGACAAGATATGACTAACGATATATGGTTGAAATTTTTTCATACTTGAAGGACTAACGACACCAAGAACAAAATTTTGAAATCGACATTTCAAACTATTCCTCTTTTCTTATTGAAATTCATAGGATAGAGTTTTTGCACACAAATACATATATTATCAATATTAAATGACTTATAAGCATCTTTAGGGTATATATTATCAATACATATATAATTGGTTTCATCAAGTGTAAAATTATTACAAACTCGAATAAAGTCATATTACTATAAGCAACATCTCAACATGTAAGAGAACTTTGATCATGTATAAATTTTAGAAGGACTACGGAAGTTGCAATATATTTATTTATCAAGCTATAAATTAAAGATATATGTGAGTTTCAAATAGTATCTCTATACAGATGTTATTAGAAGGTAAAAAGGAAGTACATCTATTGTTCTAAAAAGTATTTCACTCTATGTGTCACTTTTTATAATTTAAAAGTTTAAAGTTTAATAATTAGATATATTTTTTGGCAAACACAGTAAATAACACATGGATTGACACACTTTTTGGGACAACAGATGAATTTTAATAAATAAAAAAAGTAAAAAAAGTGTTATAATATTTTTTTTTTAAATTCAGGGGGCAGTTGCCGCCACCTGTCCCTTCATAGGTCCGCCACTGAACACGATCTGACCGGATTTTCTCTGATTCAAAGAAATCCAACTCTCATTCGGTTAAGACTACAAACTAGAGTCGTTTTCAATTTTGGTTAGCAGTCAGACCGGTCGGACCGTCTGGTTCTCACAACACTCGTGTTAGAAGGTTAAAGGAATCTTTGAAGATAAATTATATATGATATAGAGTGGTGATATTTATGTTTGTTTCCTATATTACATTGCTTTGATACCATGTTAACATGGTAGGAGCCATTAACAATCTTAATAAAATAAGAAAGAATGAAAAAATCATTCATTGAAAGAATATTGAATTTGAGTGAATGAATTGAGTATTGAAAATGGATAAAAATACAAAATCACAATGAATCCTTTATATAAAAGGAATAAAGAACCAATTGCCCTAACCAAAACTAACTAACGAACCAATTAATTGATTAACTACACTATTAATCGATTAACTTACATACAAAATCACAACAACTTCAACAACTATAAAAATCAAATTATCTATTTTAGTTCTACTTACCGTTTTTTTGGGCATATGAATGTCAGGATTAATTTATATAAACATGAGCGAAGAATAATTCAAGTGTCACTTCCAAAAATAGAACCCTTGATATTTTGGTCATTCTAGAGATCTAGGAGAGTTCGATTCCAAAGAACAACATTTGTTGGGAGGGACAACCACACTTTGAAAGTGCAAAGTGTCAAGGATAGCACTAGCAATGCTTTGCCTATGTTTTGATAAAGACAAGGTTCTATGAATGCTTGAAGATGGCTCAACAATCAACATGCCTAGAGCTCATTGGTCATATATAGACTAGGATATAAATAGTGTCATTATTCTAAGTAGTCTGGGACGTGTGCCGTAGTAAGTGAGTATAGGTGAGGTGAACCTAGATGCAAGTCTCTCAAGCCATTATAATTGTCATATCATATCCATGAGACATATCATATAGTTAATTGTATGTTCATGCATTAATCATACATGTTATATGTGCATATTAAGCATAATATAATTGCTAAAACATGTATAAGAGTTAAGCGTAACATATGAGAAGTTTACCTTTTGAACCATGTATCTTAATATGCTAGTTAATCAACTAACGTGGTGACTTAATTGATTAACTCAACTGTTTTTCCTGTTATATCAGTGTTTCTGTTACAACTGGTTTTTGTTTCAGTTTTTTTACACTGGTTAATCGATTAACAGGTTGCCTTAATCGATTAACATGTCTATTTTGTGTAATAACTGATTTCTATCTTAACCGTTTAACTGATTGCAACGAATCCAACTGTAAAAACTGCCAACTTCTAGAAAATTGCAGCATTGCATTCCATTGTATAGGATTGTTTTAGAGAGCATATATCGTTTTGCATTCTGTTTTTGAAAGAGAGTTGCATGTGTGAGGAAGAGAGTTATCATGTTAAATTGAGTTTTGATTTGCATTATGTTTTTCACATTCTTATGTTCATCCTTATCTTGCTCACATGTTCATACATTATTTATAAAGATTGTTAGAGAGATACAATTGATTAGTGTTTTTGATTAACTCACATGTATATGATGGCTTGAGTGAATTGTGAGTGGGTTAGTCTTTAGGTCTTTTACTTGTAATATTTCAAGCATTATTGTGCTTATAATACCTTGTTGTTGTAATCTGTTTTTTGTGTATTTTGGATTGATCTCTTGGTGTCATACCACCATAGAGATTAGGATTCTTCACCGAGACTAGGAGGTCTTGATTTGAGAACAAGAATCTTGACTGGGGCTGTTTCGCGAGAAAGGTTTTCTCAGGCGATAGGTAGAGTCAAACCAAGGGTTAGGTGTTCTAGATTTCAAGAAAGAATCGTCCTATGTTCTTGTAAATTGAATTGTTGTGTGTGATCATACGTATATTCAATATTGTGAAGAAGATAATCTCTCAAGATCAGAAGGGGAGGCCTAGATGTAGTTTGCAGTGGACTGCAAACGAACCAGGATAAAATCCATCCTTGCACGCTGTTTTCTTCTTAAATCATCTTTACATTTCTTGTTGTTTTAATACGAGTTAATAGCTGATATTTTGCCTAATTGTTCACTGTCATATGCTTATTAATATTGTCTAAAAATATCTGCTTTATCTCTGCTCATTTGGTTATAAATAACTGTGCAATTTTCCTATCTGATCATTCTGTTCTGTGTGTGTTAATCGATTAAATGGGTTGTTTCCAAAACTGGGTTTTGGTGCGAGAAGCAGTGATTGATAACCGCTACACCTATTCAACCTCCCCTTCTAGGTGTTCCTAGGCCACTGATACCTAACAATTGGTATCATAGCTAGTACGACGTGCTAGCTCAACAGTATCCGCGTGATCCTTAGGGAATTTAAATGGGTTCCACCAACCCCTTTGGCGGTGATGGCGCATCCATTAACCGCCCTCCCGTATTCATTGGCGTGGGATACGCCTATTGGAAAGTCCGAATGAAGATCTTTATAGAGGTTATTGATTCGGACTTTTGGGAATCCGTAATCAGTTATCCATTCGTCCCACTTCACTTAGTGGATGGCGAACCGAAAGAAAAGCCCAAAAGCTTATGGATCGATGAGGAGCGCAAGAAGGTTCAGTTCAACATTCGCGCCAAAAATATAATTACCTCGGCCCTATCCTACGTTGAATTCTTTGGGGTGTCTCAATGTCAAAGTTCCAAGGAAATATGGGACATTATACAAGTAACTCACGAGGGCACTAACAAGGTCAAGCGAACCAGGCTAAATGCGCTGACACATGAATACGAATTATTTCGTATGATACCGAGTGAATCAATTAGCAACATGCAAAAGCGGTTCACTCACATTATTAATCATCTTATTGCTCTAGATAAAATGATTAACCAGAGGAGAACTCACTAATAAAGTTTTACGCTGCCTTGAAAGGAGATGGCAACCTAAAGTGGAAGCAATCATGGAGTCCAAGGATCTAGATTCCATGCCTTTGGCAACACTATTCGGAAAGCTTCAAGAGAAATAGATAGAGCTTTGGCGTCTAACCATGTATGAGGAGTCTGGTCGGAAAAAGAAATGAATATCTCTTAAAGCTACAACATCACAACCCACTGAAGAGATGGACAATGACGACTCTGACTCAGACATTAATGAAGAAATGCTAAACCTTCTCGTACGAAAGTTTGGAAAATTTCTAAAGAAGAAAGGAGCGTTTAAGCGATTTCAAAAGAAAGAGGGGCGAGAATAAACTAAGAAAGGCAAGAATAAGGAGCGCTTCACTTGCCATGAATGTGGTAAGCCAGGTCATATGAAGTTTCAATGTCCCACTTACTTGAAGAAAGTTGATTCAGAGAAGAGCACTCCCCGGGACTTCAAATCGAAAAAGGCATACATTGTTTGGGATGTATCGGAGGAAGAAACAACATCAAGCACCTCATATGAAGAGGAGACCGCCAAGTTGTGCCTTATGACCATAACAGATGAGGCTTGCGGATCAGGTAGTAAGGATGCTATAAATGAGGTATATTCTGACACATCATCCTCTTGTGATGATTCTCCCTCATATGATGTTTTATATGATGCTTATGTTGAGATGCTTGAAGAGCTTTAGAAATTAGGAAAAATTAGTGCTGATAGAAAAAGAATAATTTTGCTAAATGATCAGAAAATAATTCAAGTACAAAAAGAGATAGATGAGCTAAGATTGGAAAATGAACCTTTAGATCTAATTTTTTCTTGTACTTCATGCGACTGCTCTAAAAGTAATTTATGTCAAACAACTACTTGTGAGTCTTGCGAGGACTTGAATAACGAGAATTTTAAACTTAATGAAAACTCACAAAACTTACAAATAGTCAACACCAATTAGATACCTTGCTCATTAAAACGAGGAACGTTGGTGACCACACTGGATTAGGATATGTTTCCCCATCCCATAGATATAGACCATATAGGAGACATCTAACTCGTCCAAATAAAAAGTCTAATAAGAAAAATAGAGTTCCTACATGTTTCTATTGTGGTACACATGGCCACACCTCTCATTCCTCCTACATCAGGAAATATGGGATACCCCGTGGTGTTTACACTTGGATAAGAAAGGGAGATAACTTCCTGCCAACATAATTTTGGCACCTGAAACTAGGAGGTGATCTATCTTGCAGGTATGTCTACGAACACATGGGAAACATTGGTATCTTGATAACGGATGTTCGAAAAATATGACTAGAGACAAGTCAAAATTCCTAGACTTGTCATTAAAAGAAAAAGGTTTCATCACTTATGGAGACAATAACAAAGGAAGAATCCAAGGCACTGGGAAGATTGGCAACTCAACTCATGTTATAATCGAGAATGTTCTATACGTAGAAGGTTTGGAACATAATATGTTGAGCATCAGCCAACTATGCGACAAAGGTAATCGTGTGTCATTTGATTCTGATTGTTGTATCATTTGTGACGTATTATCTAATAATGTAAAATTTGTTGGATATCGTGTAAATAATATTTATATGGTTAATCTGGAGGATGTCACTTCCTTGTTTTCAAAATGTCTTATTTCAAAAAAAGATGACATATGACTTTGGTATAGACGAGTCGCTCACATTCATGTGAAACATCTAGAAAAATTATCTAAAAATAATTTGGTTATCAGTCTACCAAAACTCGATTTTAAAACTCATGATTCTTGTGACATGTGTCAAAGATGTAAACAAGTAAAGAATTCCTTTAATAAAAAGAATGCGATATCCACTACTAGACCTTTGGAGCTTCTCCATATGAACTTGTTTGGACCCTCACAAATTATGAGTTTTGGTGGAAGTTATTACGCTTTGGTAATTGTTGATGATTTTTCTAGATTCACATGGACTTTGTTTTTAGCATCAAAGAGCGATGCATATAAATCTTTTAAATGTCTAGCCAAACAAATTCAAAACCAGTCTAACCTGAAAATTATTTACATACGATCCGACCATGGCAGAGAATTTGAAAATCATAAATTTAATAAGTTGTGTAATAAGCATGGCATCATGCATCAGTTCTTAGCTCCCCGTACCCCTAAAAAAATGGAGTTGTTGAGAGGAAAAATAGAATTCTAGAGGAACTCGCGAGGATCATGCTAAATGAGAGCAATGCTCCGAAATATTTCTGGGCTGATTCAGTTCACACTGCCTGTTATGTAATTAATCAAATACTACTCAGACCTACTTTTTCGAAAACACCTTATGAAATTCTTAAAGGTCGAAAACCGAATATTGCTCATCTTTATGCATTCGGGTGCAAATGTTTTATTTTAAATAATGGAAAAAGATCTTTAGGAAAATTTGACTCGAAGGCTGATGAGGGCATATTCTTAAGGTATTTGTTACATAGTAAGGCTTTTCGTGTGTTCAATGAATATACCATGCAAGTAGAAGAATCTATTCATGTTCACTTTGACGAATCTTCTCCAAAAGAGAAGAGAAATATCTTTTCTGATGACATTTCAGGTACACTAGAAGAAGGTCATTCAAAGGACATGAACCAAATCGAACAAGAAGATGCTGAGCAAACAGTGGAAGAAGAACATCAGGACATGCCTATTGTTTTAGAGAGCATATTTCGTTTTGCATTCTATTTTTGCAAGAGAGTTGCATGTGTGAGGAAGAGAGTTACCATGCTTAATTGAGTTTTGATTTGCATACTGTTTTTCACATTCTTATGCTCATCCTTATATTGCTCACATGTTCATGCATTATTTGTAAAGATTGTTAGAGAGATATAATTGGTTACTGTTTTTGTTTAACGCACATGTGTATGATGGCTTGAGTAATTGTGAGTGGGTTAGTCTTTAGGTCTTTTACTTGTAATATTTCAAGCATTATTGTGCTTATAATACCTTGATGTTGTAATCTGTTTTTTGTGTATTTTGGATTGATCTATTGGTATCGTACCACCATAGAGATTGGGATTCTTCACTGAGACTAGGAGGTCTTGATTTGAGAACAAGAATCTTGGCTGAGGATGTTTCGTGAGAAAGGTTTTCTCAGGCGATAGGTAGAGTTAAACCAAGGGTTAGGTGTTCTAGATTTCAAGAAAGATATGTTCTTGTAAATTGAATTGGTGTGTGTGATCATACGTATATTCAATGTTGTTTGCAGTGGACCGCAAATGAACCAGGATAAAAATTCATTTTGCACGTTGTTCTCTTCTTAAATCTTCTTTACTTTTCTTGTTGTTTCAATTCGAGTTAATAGCTGATATTTTGCATAATTGTTCACTGCCATATACTTATTAATATTGTTTAAAAATATCTGTTTTATCTATGTTCAATTGATTTTAAATAACTGTGCAATTTGTCTCTCTAATCATTCTTTTTTGTGTATGTGTTAATCGATTAAGACAAGGTGTTAATTGATTAACTCGGCTGTTTCCAGAACTGGGTTTTGGTGGGACCCCCCTTAGGTGTTTCTAGGCCACTGATATCTAACACATTTTCCATATGAAATTAGTCCATTACTCATAGAGTAAGGATACCATTGTTAGTGCAAAAAAAAACTCAATGTTAATTGAGATGGTATATCTCAAGTTTTAGTTTGTCTATGGAAAAAATAAATCACTCTCCATCCCTTGATTATTGGAAGTATTAATCCTGGTTGTAATACTCTAGCTCTGACATGTGATTATGAACTCATCAATATGCTGAGTATGTTACTCACAAGCTTAAATATCATTACAATATTTTATTTCCTATAAAGAGTAGCCTCCCGCGATTTGAACCCATGACCTCATGACAAATAGTTATTATTACCATGAGTCACTACCATGATTCACTACCATTACGCTCCCCAGTCCTGACATGCGACCCATAAATATACTGAGTGTGTCTCTCACAAGCTTAAATATCTCACGCAATATTTTATTCTCCACAAAGGGGAGCCGAGCCTCCCGCTACTCGAATCCATAATCTCAAGGACAAATAGTCATTATTCTCATGAATTACTATCATTAAACTACAATAATGGTAGTGACTCATGGGAATAATGACTATTTGTCCACGAGGTCATGAGTTTGATCCATGGGAGTTCCCCTTGGTGGGGAATAAAATATTGTAGGAGTATTTAAATTTGTGGTCTCAGTATATATATGCATGGGCTGATGGGTGGCATGTTAGGGTTGAGGTGTTACATTAGTGAACGAAAATAGTGTCTCCATTTAATTTTTTAGTTAAAAAATAAAATTATAAGACACATGACATGTGTTATAATATTTTATTTTGTGAGATTTCATAAGAAAAATGATAATGACTAACTTTTGTAATTAAAGTAAATTGTTGTTAATAAATATTTTATTTGGTTAATAAATATTGTAACAACGAACATACAATTTGAAAAGACAATTTTAGAACGAACATACAGATTTTATTATAAATGATAATTGAAAATTCATAAATGTCATTAGAATGGCATGAAGTAAATAAGAACAACGAACATACAATTTGAAAAGACAATTTTAGAACTCAAATACATATATCAAGTTTCGAAATGATATGTTAAAATGTACTCAAAGAGTTATACAAAATTCTCCTTATCTAAGACACAGTTATTTGCAAAAAGGTTTGAAATTTTCAACCTCAAATACAAGTAATGTCAAGACACATATCACAATTCAACTTAGATGATTATTTTTTATGTAAAGAAATCAATATTGGATTTGATAGAAAATCTAAAGTTTAGCTAATTCAAGTACCACTACTTACAGAGAGGATGAAAGCAAGATTAATTTAGCAATTTGAAAATACTCACAAATACTATCTCACTAAAACTAAAGTGGCACAGTATCAAAAGTTCATTATTAGCAACATGGAAATATATACATATTTAAAGGCACAAACATAAAATATTTTACTATCATTGTTCCTTTATTATACACACTTCTTATAATGAATTACTTGTGGTTACCAAGGGTTTAGAAGGTCAAGTTCAAAGTATAAACATATATAAAGATTCCACTTTTATACAAACATATTTTTATGAGTAGTATTTAAGTACCTTAACCCAATATCAATCCATACTTTAACCAAAACTATATATTTTTATTATAAATACATAAAATTTATGCAAACAATAAAAGTTTAATTTTGGAAACTCATGAAAACAAATATACAAGACGTTGTCTCGTCAAAACATACAAAGTATATTTCTTTTATTTTTTGCTTTGCTAACCCAATATTTCAAAATCATTAATGCATTATTAGTAACATTCAAGAAACTCTATACATTAACCTATTAATATCACTCCATTAAATTACTTACCATGTTATTAGAATGAAACTAAATTTATTTGTTCAAGAATTCATGCATTAAGATAAAATGGGAGGACAATATCAATTAATTTAAAATATAAATATTACGATTGCACTACAGAACAAGTCGTACACAAGTTCATCATTTAAATTCAATTACTAAACTTTTATGCATTACAAGAAAACATATACTAAGGTAGTAATCAATATGTACAAACTTATTTCAAGATAGAGCACATAATATAAACCTTCACAAAAGAAAATTAAATGGCTACGTACTATATAATAAATTGGTGAAATTAGCCAAAAAGTCTAATAACAAAGTAAAACTACACATCACCAGATTATTCATATTTGTTTCAGCAATGTGAAGTAGACAACATAATGAAAAGAATATTTCAACCAGGACGTTTGTGACAATAAATATCACAACACACAGGCTTTAATGATATATTTAAAAAAATAAACTCTTGATCCAAGACCATCAAATCACAATGCAATGAGAGAGCACAAGACTAAGAAGTGAAGACTTTATTATAAAGATATGAGGAAATGGATATTAAAGTACATCAAATGAGGTTTAAAAGGGTGACTCGTGTGATGAGAAGTTACACACAAAAAAGACACCAAGAGTAATTAAATCCAGTTAACACATAATAAACAAAGAGTCACACAAAAACTATCCTATGCTAGTCCATCGCATGTCCAACAATATCAACGAGAGCATTGTCAAGAATTTAGGTTGTTACTTAGTCTTCACAAACAAAATTGACATTATCATGACAAAAACAATACATCACAAAGTGATATGGCAAATACAACAAAATAAACAAACAAACGATCACACCCGAGTCACACAGAGAAAAGGTATATGAGGTCATACCCCAAGCCGGATAGGAAGGACCAGCTCTGATACCACTATTGTAACACCCCGTTTTTGTAACTTAGAAATTAGGACTTCGTTATAAAAATATGATCAAAATTTATGGAAAATTAAAGGCAACATGTTAGAAAGTCAAAGTGAATTTAAAATTCCTTTTTATTAACAAAAGATGCAAAAATATTCATTATTACCACTACCCAAAAACGAGGTATCACATTCAACCTCAAAACTATGATTTATATAATTATCTATTTGTTTAAGTATATAGCTTTAGAAAATCATGAATTTAATCTTAGAATAATGATTATAAAGAACATCATGTATGCAAAAAGAATCACTCTTAAGTATTTTTCATAAAATATAACTTATGCAAAAATTAGTTCAAAAGACCAAGGGTATTCCTAAATCATAGCCAATAATCTCAATATAAACAAGATACTTAAATATACATCAGTTAAGTTATTCTTGTTTATATTTTCATCAATGGATATCCATAGAGCAACTACAACAAACCTGGACATACACATAGTATAGACAAAATAAAAGACAAAGAAAAGGGAGTAAGAACCAACTACGGCGACTGCAACATGGAATTATATAGAGAAATAACATTAAAGTCAGACACCCTATAACAACACCATAATCAAACAATGTCAAACATATGCAAATGATGCATGAAGTTAGTGTCTTATACAAGAGGATATTCACATCCACAATTAATATATCTTTTATGCAATGCAGTATGCAATTCCACCAACCAATCACCACCAAAAAATACAATACTCGAAGGTCAAGATCCTAGTGGGAAAGAAACCAGGAGTACATGTACCCTTAACAACGGCAAGTAACAATATCAATTGTTTTCCAATTACCTCTATCAGAGGTGCTTACATGGTAAGCTCAGTCCATTTCAAGATTCCTCTCTACTGATCATGAAATACGTAAGGGGGTGTCAGAGACCGCTTAATTTGCATGTAGGACTATCCTGGTCATACGGGTAATGAACTTGGACCCTCACTGGATATCCCACCTAAGCAATCCCTCAAGGCTTCTTGACGAATCACCATCATTGCCACCCCTATCCAAATCTCAATGATATTTCTATCACTGTATCTTTCCATTTTCTCCAACTCCAACTACAAGAATGCAATGCATGTACACTAACCGAAGTTAGCCATTAAATCTTTTAATCAAGGTTTTCATAAGTTTTATTTCCACAAATATCACATAAGGTAGTCATCTCAGCCCCAATGCAAACTGATGTATTTTCGAAATCAATATAATAACCAACATATATATTTCTCATTAAATACAACAATCACTTATAATATTTTCCATTTCAATATAACAATACAACATTCAATAACATGATCATTGCAATTAAGATATTTCTAAATTACAACATTGTCACGGACATTAAACACATAAAACAATTATTAATTTATCACAATACTCACATGTATACAAACATAATTATTTAACAACCTTTTACGATGATGTAATACTATAAGCGAGTACCTCACATTATGCTACACAAAAATAAATTCATACACGTATATTTCCTGCACAATCAAATATCTAAGACTCTATACGTCGTCATGAAAAGGATTAAGAACTCTTACATGGAAAACAAGTTTCCATGGGAGTTCTTAATCTACAAGACTCTCCAACTTTTGAGGGAATCGGAGAGGAAAAACTTCAATGAAATACTCTAATACCACAATGGTCTTCTCCCTCACCTGAGTTTACGTTAGCTCCTTGTCCATCAACAAAACTATATCTCTCGTCATCTCCATCAACTTTAAAATCTTCTCTCATACACATGCCAATAACAATCAACACAACGAATCAAATTCTACTTTATCTAAAACAAATAACTATTCTAGCATAACATGAGTGAGCTATAATCACAAAAATCACACCCTTAGTGAATGTACGATTTCTTTTTAGAAATGAAAGGAAATAATAGAATTTTGGGAAAAAAGTGTGGGTCATCAAATGCCTAGAAGATAAGAACAAGTCTAATAGGAAAAGATAAACAAAAAGGTTGTTAAAGGAAAACAATTATGATGAGCAAACAACTAAGCATTACTATTTAAAATAGAAGTGCTATAACTTATTTATTCATACTATCACATTAGTTTATATATGAGAGAAAATCCAAAAATGCGTGCATACTTACAGTAGTAAACAGAATGCTAATATGCATTGTTGCTCTATTGAAAAACTAATTATGTAAAATTCTTTAGCATACATATTAGACGATAAGTCCTCAAGATTTAAACAAGATAAGTGTGAATTCCCATTGTTGTCCGGCCCATAAAAAAACCCAACTTATTTTAAAAGTAATTACTTTCTCAAAATAATAATTTATTTATTTATTTATGAATTTTTGGGTTTATTATGAATGTAAATGAGATATTTCAAATATCGTATAAAAATATTATATTTATTTTTCGAGTTTATATTATAAAAGAAATAAAAGATAATTAAAAATATTTTTTATTAATTTTTATAATTAAAATCGAATTTATGAAAATAAATAAAATAGATGAGATTTTAAATTCCAAATAAACAAACAAATAAATTTTTAATTTTAGTTTTTTTAGAAAATATAAATTTAAGATATATTTTAGAATATTGAAAAATATTTTTGTTATTTTTTATTTATTTAATTCGAATATATAAATAAACAAAGTTTAAAAATGTATTTTTATAAAAAAAAAGATAATAAAATAATATATATACACCAAGTCAAATCTGACTTGGTGTGCCTACTATAATGGGATTTGGGGTTAGTAGATAGGGGGTTGTTAGCATTTTTTTAGGATTTAGATTAGGTTAAATTTTGTGTATAAATAGAGTATTGGAATTATGTTAGGTGGCTGCTTCTGGGAATAAAAAAAAACACTGCACAAAGTAAACAATTTTTGCCAAAAGAGAGAGAAGAGAAACACTGTTCAGAAAAAGAAAGAGAGAATTCCCAAAGTCCTACTGTGTGATCCAGTGCCAGCAAGTGTAGGTGAAATAGTGTGCACCTGCGATCTACATCGTTGATTTAGTTTTCATCGCACTGCATATGTTGACCAACCAACACGGCCAATACAAGCATGACACGTAGGCGACTGCATCACAGCGTGTGTGGACTTTCACGCACGAGATCCATGCCCCATTCATAAGTTATAATCCAGTGCGGTCAAGTGCACACAAGACGCAGTGCGCCTATCCTCCTTCCAATCACGTCACGACAGCGAGGGGGTGCACCATACGTTCGTGGTCATTCACGTAAGAGATCCAAGCCTCCTGCCTTAGACCGTGATCCCCTACAACCGTGTGCAGTGAGACACCCGTGTTCTCACTTTCTCGTCCATCCAGCGTCTGCCACGTGGCGCTATCCAGGCAACATCTTTGTCTCATCCACTCTTTAGGCGACACATCAAGCACTTATTGTGCTCCCTGTTGCACTGGATTATAGCTAAATCAGGTATAATTATTTATTTATTTCTTTTGTATTATGTTTATATTAATATGCATAATTAAACTATAACCTATTAACAAATAAAAGAAGTTGTTTATATTAATATGCATAATTTATCCAGAAGTTGTTTGTAAAAAAAAATAAAACTAAATTAATTTTTTTATTTGTGTTTATAATAATAATAATAACAAAAAGTGGTAAAATTCTCTTTATGAGATAATTATTAAATATTGTTTTATGACTTATTTTTAGTAAGTAATAAATTTCTATATTTTTTTTGCTTTAATTAAATAAAAAAAGTTTGCTATTTGCGCAAATTCAAAATATGGTTTAATTTAAAAATTATTTTTAATAAGAGTGGTGTAATTTAAAATGATTTCACATAACATTATTTACAACAAAATTTAACTTTTTTAGGATTAATCAAAAGGTGGAGGCAGGTCGTGTTTACACTTCTTGTCCTCATATCATCCTTCAACGGTCGCGTTACGACGTTTCTTTTCATTCGATTAATTCCTAAATTAATAATATAAAAACTAAAAATGATATTAATTCTTAAATTAATAATAAAAAGCCTAAAAAGATATTATAATTATTTTCAAACCTTTTTAAAATGGGATGCGGTGCGGACTTTAGTTTCTACTGCTTCACCATTTTTAAGGAGTTAATTATTTTAACCAACAAACCATTTTAAAATAGAACTACGTACGTCTTGATTTCCTAAAATGTATAGGAATACATAGGAGCAAGTAATATTGTCAGACTAAAGAAAAAAATAAATAAATATTTTGTTGTACACAAATTTAAATTTAAATAATTCAAGGGTATTTAAATCATACAATTGACAAGGGTACCGTTTAATTACGGGCGGATGAGGTGCTAATACCTTCCTCGATCCGTATCGACTCCCGAACCTGGATATCACAATCCAAAGGCCCAATGTGATTGGGCTTTAAAGATTTTTCTACATTTTAAACCATAAAATGTAGTGGCAACTCTAAGAGTTAGCGTAACCGAAAATCGGGGCGCGACAGCTGGCGACTCTGCTGGGAACATTTTTTAAATAAAAAAAGAGAGTCAGGCCCAATTGGGCCAATTGTATGATTTAAATCCCTTTTTTTTCTTTGTCTATTATTATTAACTATAAAAAACAATAGCAACGAAATAAAATTTTTTACAAGATTTATTCATCGTTCAATTTTAATATTATTGTATGTGCTCACCATTTTTTTTGCAGCTTTGGTGTGGAAATTTATTTTTTTAAATGTCGCTTCCTCACACACTCACAGTATATTTGAGTTACACCCGCATATGCTCTATACCCGGGTTTTTAGAGATTAAGGTTGAGATAAGAGGGATGTGTGCTTTACCGGTGTTAGACTTGTCTCCTGGTATTAGCATAATGGACCACCCAAATTGTCTTGACATCATGAGTTAGACGCTCGAGGGGCTCGACTCCTCTTGTTTCTAACCTGGGATATTAGGACTCCTTTCTTTCAAGATTGGGAGCAATTTGGTAACCTAGAAGTCTAGAGCCTTTACCGAATATATTTTAATGAGACCTAGTACATTGCCATAAGGTGTTGACTTTTAGTCTATCGAAAACCCTATAAGAATACCATGTATAGGACACTGGAAGCAAATTATGTCTACCACATTCTACATCCAAACATGCATAAAATGAAATTTAACTTTCCAAATAATTATGAAATTCTTCATTTTTTTTGCTATTGAATTATAATTGCTTACCCACAAAAGGGTTCCATACCCTAGGGTAGTTTTTTTTCCTTTTAAAAAAAAACAAAATTAACATAACTTTTGTAAAACTTTGGGATTACGCCCCATATATGATCCTCACTCCCAATGATGGGCCCCAAGCCCGAGGGTAAGTTTTGTCCACATTTTGAAAAAACTTAGACTAAACCTTGACAATATAATAAATACATATTCTAACATGGTATTTAGTTTATATTGTAATGGGCTACATTATCCCACAAGACAGGGTCAACCACCCTAAAAAGGGATTTACACTGCTTAATATCATAAATTAATTATTACATACATCATTGTATTAATCATAAATCTTTAAATATTCATTGTATTAATCATAAATTTTGGGTTGTATAAACAATTTTAATCATATTTAATAAACATGCACCTTTTCAGCTAAAGGTTTTTCGATATAGCAAGACATGGAGGCTATTTCTAAAATTGTGGGTTCTAACAACGCTCTCTCTTCAAAAAATAAAGTGAAGTTCGAATTGCAGACTTTTAATGTAGGCCATTTGGTTGAGCTCCTAGCCAAAGTCCCTAAAGATGT
>NC_032011.1:7236686-7236927 GCF_001865875.1 Lupinus angustifolius | reverse complement strand
GTCCAGCTGCATCTCAAATCATCAAGCAAGGGCCTTGTTATGGATTGAAGTGGGGTTTTTTGAAAAAGCATCTTCATCAAGTGGTGGAGAATGGAGATTGGAGTTTGTTTAAACCAGCATTTGCATTAGCCATCTATGGCAGACTCCTCTTCCCTTTTGTCTGTGATATGGTGGACCAGTGTGCGATTGATGTCCTAGTCAAGTTCAGAAAGTTCGGAGTCAACCCAGTTCCTGCCGTTCT
>NC_032011.1:7234259-7236586 GCF_001865875.1 Lupinus angustifolius | reverse complement strand
AAATTATCCCAATATGGTACTCATGGGACCTCGGGGATGCATTACTGTCACCCCAGCTTTGGTACTTGGACAAATGAAATGTGGTATGATGCCAGTCCCTCAGGAGCAATTGCAGGGATTCATGATCTGGTACAAGGACAAGGAAACTACCAAAGAAACCCTGGATACAGTAAGGAATGCATTGAAGAACATCCACATCTATGGAAAAAAGGAGTTAGGAGAGCATCAAGCTTTCTATGCTGAAGAATACAAGCTGTGGCGCAATGAAAGGAGGAAAGGAGAAATTATCCCACCAATGTCTCCACTCCGTGAACCAACTGGCCCTTCAGAAAATGAGTTGTTAAAGAGTCAGCTCAAAATCTCAGATGCAAAACTAGAGGAAGCCTGATGCCAAATGGAGAAATATGAGCTAACCATAGAGAAGCTTAATAAGACCTTGGTAGCATTAAGAAATGAAGAAGCTAGTCTGAAAAGGGATTATGCTCAGATGTGTTCTCAATCTAACAAGTACCGTCTGATCAAGTCTGTACAAGAAAAATATGTCCAACTAGCTGACTTCAGTCGACAGATGAAAGCTCGAAATCGTGTTATCAATGCTGCACAGGCCGATAAAAGAGATCTGGAGGCAAAGTGTGAACAATTGCAAGCAGCCCTCCATGAAAGTCAACAAAATGAGAATGAGGCGTGGGCACGGTTAAAAGATTATCAGTTTGCACTTGATGAGACAGTGAAGAAGGAAGATCAGCTCAAGGCAATCTTAGAAGATACACAGAAAAGTCATCATGAGTCCATAACACAAGTCATAGAGAGGATCATCTTTCGAGGCAGCTTTGGGAACTCGAGAGAGCATATGATGAAGTGACATCCAAACAAGAAGCATGGTCAGAAAATTGGGAAAGAGCACTCCAAGAAAGCCAAGAAGAAAAATATGAATGGGAAAGTAGATGCAGAAATATGGTTGATGGCCTTGGGGACTTTGCTGATGATTGGCTGAGGATATTCTTCGATGCGAAGAGAGAACTAGAGATGTACCCAGAGACAGAGCTGCTCCCAGCTATGAAAGCATTCTCCGAGTCTTGCAAGGAAGTAGCCATAGACTTAAGAAGATGGAGATTTTTAGCAAATAGGGAATTTTGATTACAAGATATAGACAAATAAAGTCTTGTAATATTACTTTTCTTATTTTCCCTTGAATAAAATAACACATTATTACTACCAAATTCCTTATTGTTATCAAATATCTTATTCGTGCAAGTATTCAAATGTCATTTTTCTTGCAATGAACCACAACATGAACCAAAGAGAAAAAAAGAAAGAAATATCATATTGAGAAAGATAATAACAACTTGTGTTTAGATGTGATCTAGGTCCGAAACTTTGCGTGTTCTCTTAGATCACCATCAACTGCATAAGGCATTGTAGAGTACGCTCTCAAGTTACCAAGTGTAGGGCAAGATGTTTAATGTTAGTAACCCACATTAAAAGAACGAATGTAGATGCAACAATAATTCAAAACTTAAAGTTATCATCAAAGCAGAAAAAAAACCAATAGGGGCATGCCTCATGGTCACCGACTGCGGGTCAAAATGTCTTGCTATATCGATCTTCCAAATGAAAATGCATTTTTAAATAAAAAACACATTGCATGCATCATTCTTTTCTTCATTTACATAATAAAATATTGTTTCACCATGTATCATCTAAACATTGCTCCCAAGCATCCGTATCACACCAGACTGCAGTCCAAGCTGATGGCAGACCAAGAATCTAGTAGCATTGACAACCGGTCTGAGCATGCCGAAATGAAAGCGCAAATAAATCAGATGATGAAAATCATCCAGGATATGCAAAAGGCTCGAAGCTCGGAAGAAGATGCCACTGCGTCAGGCGCCAAACCTTCACCATCCACACAAAAGGGGGGTCCCAAGACAGTTACTGGGGCCAACCGTCGTAAGGGTGTTATCATAAGGTATGAAGACACAACTGATGGCAAGAGGAACAACAATCAGCTGAGGAAGACGACGAGGAGCAAGACGAAGATCCTACTCACGATCTTCCTCATAAAAACAAGACAACAAGCCACCAGGCTGAAGCTAAGATAAACAAGGGCACCCCAGACGAATCCTCAAGCCAAGAGAAGGCAGAACTAGAGCTTATAAAAGAGAGACTAAGGGCCATTGAGGGCACAAACTTCCCTGGTGTAAAAAATACATTTGAGATGTGCCTCGTACTAGATGTAGTGTTTCCACCAAAGTTTAAAACCCCTGAGTTCGAGAAATACGACGGTACTTCCTGCCCGAAAAGTCATCTACATATGTATGCTAGGA
>NC_032011.1:7233641-7234159 GCF_001865875.1 Lupinus angustifolius | reverse complement strand
TTCGTTGATTTATCCAATGCCTTCATGAAGCAGTATAAGTACAATGAGGACGCTGCTCCTGACAGGGCCCAGCTTCAGAGCATGACCAAGAAGCCAGAAGAAAGCTTTAAGGAGTATACCCAACGCTGGAGAGCTTTGGCGCCACAAGTCATACCCAGATTGGAGGAGGAAGAACAATTGTCTATCTTTGTGGATACTTTGAAGGAGCCCTATTATGATTACTTGGTGGGAAGTGTTGCATCGAGCTTCAATGCACTCATTAAGGTTGGGGAGAAAATAGAAGGACGCATAAGGAGTGGAAAGTTGGTAGTGGATCAGCCCAAATCAGGCATAGGCAAAAAGCCCAACTTTATGAAGAAGAAGGAGGGAGAAGCACTCGCGGTGTTCACTGAGCCGAAGGGATACAAAGCCCAAAACCCTAAATACCAGACCTCATATATAGCCACACCTTCCACACAGCCCAACTACACCGCCCACAATAACAACCGCCAAAACTATAACCAAACACAATCCTACCA
>NC_032011.1:7231346-7233541 GCF_001865875.1 Lupinus angustifolius | reverse complement strand
ATAACCAAACACAATCCTACCAACCCCGCCAAAACCAGAACCAAACACAAGCCTACCAAAATCAAACCCAAAATCGCAACCACGAAAGAAGAGGCCCACAATTTGACCCGATACCAATACCCTATGCTGAGCTATACTCTCATCTGCTGAGGGAGGGAATGATAAGTCCTATAATAGGAACGATACCCGAATCACCCAGAGCCTGGTTTAACCCAAATGTTACTCGTGAGTATCACTCTGGGGTCATTGGCCATTCCATTGACCATTGTCGAGCTCTAAAGCATAAGGTGCAAAGCCTGATAAATGGAAAGCATCTGCATTTTAAGCCCATCGTGCCAGATATAGATAGGAATCCATTACCTAATCATGGTAATCAGGGTGTGAATGTTGTAGAGGAGACTCATGGTAGCACATTCGTATGGGAGGTGGATGAGGTGAAAACGCAGATAGTATTCCATATCATGGATATTAATCCCAGTTATAGTTGTTTGTTGGGAAGGCCATGGATCCATGCTTCAGGGGCTGTACCTTCTACATTGCACCAGCGAGTTAAGTTTATTGTGGACGGAAAACTCCTTACTATTATGGGAGAAGAAGATATGTTGGTATCAAAACCTCTTGACACTTTGTACATCGAAGCAGCAGAGGAATCCTTCCAAGCATTGGAGATTGCCAATGCCTCATTTGTAGGAGGAGGGACACCCGCACTGCATCCCCAACCTTCGTCATATCAGACTGTTAATGCTACCACTAGAAGTGAGGAAGACATGAGAAGGACCATGAGGCCATCAATTACTCGATATGAACCTGTATTGAACATTCCGGATAATGCTCAATTACACCCACAAATAACTCGATGGGTGCCAGTCATAAGTAGGATGAATCCTGTTCTGAGGCCTGCAGCAGAAGAGAAACCACAACATTTCCCTTACAAAACAGATAAAGCGGTACCATGGATCTATAATGGAGGGAATTCAGAGACAAATGAGCAACAGATTGAACTTCGTCAGTGCAGGCTTAGAACCAAGAATGATTGCTGTTGTGAGAGATGATGATTTAGAAGATGGGGCAGACTACGTTGTTCAGTGTCCTCTAGGCACCACTCTCAACAACTGGATAGAGGAAGACACATCTCCACAAGTATTTTTTGAAACAATGTAATAAGATGCTAAAATCCCTTAGCCATGTTTAAAGCTATTGGGTTTATTTCTTTTCAAATAAGGACAATTTGTTTATGTTTCATTGGATAGTACAAGTTTTTTTGAATTCAATAAAGTGCATTTCTTTCTTCATATTTTGCGTCCCATTTTATTCTATATATTTTTTATAACTGCACACACAAACAAAACAACAACCAGCAAAACCATGAAAAAACCCATAAATAAAAACTAATCATAGCATCAACATAATGCAGATCCAACATTAACCCCAGAAATAATAATCATGTTATCAGCCACACGTACAATCCTGATCATCCGATTAATCCGCTCGACGAGGGAGATAGTGATGAGGAATGGGATGTATCACCTGAGTTATTGAGGATGGTTGAGCAAGAGTCCAGAGAAATTAAGCCTCATGAAGAGCCCAATAAGCTAGTAAATTTGGGGACAAAAGACGACAAGAAAGAAGTGAAGGTAGGTACATTGATGAAGGAGGAAGAGCGCAAAAAGATAATTCAACTTTTGCACGAGTTCAAAGATATGTTTGCATGGTCGTATGTCGATATGTCGGGTCTGGATAGAAATATAGTGGAACACAAGCTGCCATTGAACCCAGATTCACGCCCGGTTAAGCAGAAGCTACGGAGGATAAAACAAGAAATTTCCTTAAGGGTGAAAGAAGAGGTAGAGAAATGGCTAGACGTTGGGTTCGTGACAGTCTCTACATATCCAGGATGGGTGGCTAATGTTGTAGTCGTACCAAAGAAGGGAGGCAAACTCAGGATCTGCATTGACTATCGAGATTTGAACAAAGCAAGCCCAAAGGATGACTTCCTAGTACTTCATATAGATGTCTTGGTCGACAGCACTGCAGACCATGCCTTTTTCTCCTTCATGGATGGGTATTCTGGGTATCATCAGATCAAGATGGCCTCTGAAGATGTGGATAAAACCACTTTCATCACCCCATGGGGAACCTTTTGCTATCTAGTTATGCCATTTGGTTTAAAGAATGTTATGACCACATACTAGAGA
>NC_032011.1:7229404-7231246 GCF_001865875.1 Lupinus angustifolius | reverse complement strand
CGTTTGAACTACATATCCAGGTTCATCTCTCAACTAACAGCTACATGTGAGCCAATCTTCAAACTATTAAGAAAAAGTCAGGCAGTTAGATGGAATGACGATTGCCAGAAAGCCTTTGAAAGCATAAAGCAGTATCTTACCAATCCCCCAATATTGATGCCTCCAGTACCCGGTCGACCTCTTCTAATGTACCTAACCATACTGGATGACTCTATGGGATGTGTCTTAGCCCAACATGATGAATCAGACAGAAAAGAGCAAGCCATATACTATTTTCACTGAGTGCGAGACAAGGTACTCATTGCTAGAACGTACCTGTTTTGCTCTAGCATGGGCATCTCGTCGTTTGAGGCAGTACATGTTGAGTCATACCACTTGGTTGATTTCAAAGATGGATCCTGTAAAGTATATCTTTGAGAAACCAATATTAACACGGAGAATCGCTCGGTGGCAGGTCTTATTGTTAGAATATGATATAGTGTATGTGAGACGAAAAGCAGTCAAAGGTAGTGCCCTTGCAGATTATCTTGCCAGTCAACCCATAGAGAAGACCGAATCAATGAACAAGGAATTCCCAGATGAAGGTATCATGAGTCTATCCTTGGGAGGACCAACAAAAGAGGGTGTATGGACGTTAGTATTTGATGGGGCCTCCAACGCACTCGGACACGGCATAGGAGTCGTGCTTGTATCTCTAGAAGGCAACTTCACTCCTATTACTGCCAGGTTATGCTTTGACTGCACCAACAATATAGCTGAATATGAGGCATGTGCCCTAGGTTTGCAGGCAGCATTAGAAAGAAAAGTTAAAGTTTTAGAAGTCTTTGGGGATTCAGCTTTAGTCATCCATCAGTTGAAAGAAGAATGGGAGACCCGTGACAACAAGCTAATACCTTACAAGGAGTATATCCATAAGATGGTTGAGCACTTCGACCAAATTGACTTCTACCACATCCCGAGAGAGGATAACAGACTAGCCGATGCCTTATCCACATTATCCTCAATGTTCCATATAAGTGGGAAGGATCAACCTCTCATCAGAATAGAAAGAAGAAATCAACCAATCCATTGTTGCGCAATAGAAGTAGAGCAAGATGGAAAGCCATGGTATCATGACATCAAGGTCTATATACAGAAAAATGAGTATCCCATTGGGGCTTCAGAGACTGACAAGAGAACCTTGAGAAGACTTGCCATGGGTTTCTTTCTAGATGGCGATATTCTTTACAAAAGGAATCACGACATGGTACTCCTCAGATGCCTAGAAGAGAAAGAAGCTGAAGTAATACTCAAAGATGTGCACGAAGGCTCGTTTGGGACCCATGCAAACGGACATGCTATGGCTAGAAAGAATCTTAAGGGCAGGTTACTTTTGGATGACAATGGAGACAGACTGTTGTGCTTATGTCAGGAAGTGTCACAAATGTCAAATTTATGCAGACAACATCAATGCTCCACCAAACCCTCTAAATGTCCTTTCAGCACCCTGGCCCTTCTCCATGTGGGGAATGGATGTGATTGGACCAATAGAGCCAAAAGCTTCTAATGGGCATCGCTTCATCCTCGTAGCCATCGACTACTTCACAAAATGGGTTGAGGCATGTTCATATGCCAATGTGACTAGAACAGTGGTGCTACGATTTATTAAAAAGGAGTTGGTGTGTAGATATGGGTTACCTAACAAGATTATCACGGACAATGCCACCAACTTAAACAATATGATGATGACTGAGATGTGTAGCGAGTTCAAAATCAAGCATCACACATCCTCACCTTATCGCCCCAAGATGAATGGAGCAGTAGAAGCAGCAAACAAGAATATTAAGAAGATTGTTCAAAAAA
>NC_032011.1:7228752-7229304 GCF_001865875.1 Lupinus angustifolius | reverse complement strand
TTCGAAAAGAGAAAACACTTTACATCTGAAAGACAAAGTTGATTGTCATCTTCCAGAATGAACAAACAAAATCATTCTTTGAAAACAACAATCTACAACCAAATGTTAAGGATGCGACAGAGCAATACGGATGAATACCAATTACAACTCAATATGATATGAAATCAATTATAGAATTATCAAACATGAGCATCTCATAGCATGCATCAATAATAGTCATTTGCATTCATACAAAAATGAAACAAAAAAACATGTCATACACGTTTTCCTCCCAAATTCTGGCAGTATACCGACCTGCGTCTTTGGATTCACCCTTTTTTATTCCAAGTTCCGGCAGTACACCGACCTGCATTCTTGGTCTTATTTCCTAGTGTCATCCAAATTCCGGCAGCACACCGACCCGCGTCTTTAGTTTCACTCTTTTCATCCCAAATTCTGGCAGTACACCGACCTGCGTCTTTGGGTTCACCCTTTTCATTCCAAGTTCCGGCAGTACACCGACCTGCATTCTTGGTCTTATTTCCTAGTGTCATCCAAATTTCGGCAGCACAC
>NC_032011.1:7227849-7228652 GCF_001865875.1 Lupinus angustifolius | reverse complement strand
TCTGGCAGTACACCGACCTGCGTTCTTGGTCTTATTTCCTAGTGTCATCCAAGTTCCGACAGCACACCAACCTGTGTCTTTGGGTTTCACTACTTCCACTCCAAATTCCGGCAGTACACCGACCCGCGTCTTTGGTTTGCATCCATAAAACTCAGACCATCTTGAAGATAGTTCAACTCACAGAAGAAAGTTTGATATTTTCGAGCACTGAGATTTAACAAGTTGGGTTTCTTCTGAGCCTCAACAAAATTAACATTCATTTTTTTACTAGTCACTTATCATGGTATCTCTCAAACATCAGTTTGCTTGCTATCAGATAATCAACCAGAGGGGCAGCTGTGAATACCCATTTTTGCCCGGCCCATAAAAAAACCCAACTTATTTTAAAAGTAATTACTTTCTCAAAATAATAATTTATTTATTTATTTATGAATTTTTGGGTTTATTATGAATGTAAATGAGATATTTCAAATATCATATAAAAATATTATATTTATTTTTCGAGTTTATATTATAAAAGAAATAAAAGATAATTAAAAATATTTTTTATTAATTTTTATAATTAAAATCGAATTTATGAAAATAAATAAAATATATGAGATTTTAAATTCCAAATAAACAAACAAATAAATTTTTAATTTTAGTTTTTTTAGAAAATATAAATTTAAGATATAGTTTAGAATATTCAAAAATATTTTTGTTATTTTTTATTTATTTAATTTGAATATATAAATAAACAAAGTTTAAAAATGTATTTTTATAAAAAAAGATAATAAAATAATATATATACACCAAGTCAAATC
>NC_032011.1:7198576-7227749 GCF_001865875.1 Lupinus angustifolius | reverse complement strand
AAAAGAGAGAGAAGAGAAACACTGTTCAGAAAAAAAAAAAAGAGAATTGCCAAAGTCCTACTGTGTGATCCAGTGCCAGCAAGTGTAGGTGAAACAGTGTGCACCTGCGATCTACACCGTTGATTTAGTCTTCATCGCACTACATACGTTGACCAACCAACGCGGCCAATACAAGCGTGACACGTAGGCGACTGCATCACAGCGTGTGTGGACTTTCACGCACGAGATCCCTACCCCATTCATAAGTTATAATCCAGTGCGGTCAAGTGCACACAAGACGTAGTGCGCTATCCTCCATCCAATCACGTCACGACAGCGAGGGGGGTGCACCATACGTTCGTGGTCATTCACGTAGGAGATCCAATCCTCCTTCCTTAGACCGTGATCCCCTACATCCGTGTGCAGTGAGACACCTGTGTTCTCACTTTCTCGTCCATCCAGCGTTGCCACGTGGCGCTATCCAGGCAGCATCTTTGTCTCATCCACTCTTTAGGCGACACATCAAGCACTTATTGTGCTCCCTGTTGCACTGGATTATAACTAAATCAGGTTTAATTATTTATTTATTTCTTTTGTGTTATGTTTATATTAATATGCATAATTAAACTATAACCTATTAACAAATAAAAGAAGTTGTTTATATTAATATGCATAATTTATCCAGAAGTTGTTTGTAAAAAAAAATAAAACTAAATTAATTTTTTTATTTGTGTTTATAATAATAATAATAACAAAAAGTGGTAAAATTCTCTTTATGAGATAATTATTAAATATTGTTTTATGACTTATTTTTAGCAAGTAATAAATTTCTATATTTTTTTTTGCTGTAATTAAATAAAAAAAGTTTGCTATTTGCGCAAATTCAAAATATGGTTTAATTTAAAAATTATTTTTAATAAGAGTGGTATAATTTAAAATGATTTCACATAACATTATTTACAACAAAATTTAACTTTTTAGGATTAATCAAAGGGTGAAGGCAGGTCGTGTTTACACTTCTTGTCCTCATATCATCCTTGAACGGTCGCGTTACGACATTCCCTGTTGCACTGGATTATAACTAAATCAGGTTTAATTATTTATTTATTTCTTTTGTGTTATGTTTATATTAATATGCATAATTAAACTATAACCTATTAACAAATCAAAGATATCATTTTTATTTATTTATTATCTTCCAGAAGTTGTTTGTAAAAAAAATAAAACTAAATTAATTTTTTTATTTGTGTTTATAATAATAATAATAATAAAAAGTGGTAAAATTCTCTTTATGAGATAATTATTAAATATTGTTTTATGACTTATTTTTAGCAAGTAATAAATTTCTATATTTTTTTTGCTTTAATTAAATAAAAAAAGTTTGCTATTTGCGCAAATTCAAAATATGGTTTAATTTAAAAATTATTTTTAATAAGAGTGGTGTAATTTAAAATGATTTCACATAACATTATTTACAACAAAATTTAACTTTTTTAGGATTAATCAAAGGGTGGAGGCAGGTCGTGTTTACACTTCTTGTCCTCATATCATCCTTGAACGGTCGCGTTACGACGCTTCTTTTCATTCGATTAATTCCTAAATTAATAATAAAAAACTAAAAATTATATTAATTCTTAAATTAATAATAAAAAGCCTAAAAAAGATATTATAATTATTTTCAAACCTTTTTAAAATGGAATGGGGTGTAGACTTTAGTTTCTGCTGCTTCACCCATTTTAAGGAGTTAATTATTTTAACCAACAAACCATTTTAAAATAGAACTACGTACGTCTTGATTTCCTAAAATGTATAGGAATACGTAGGAGCAAGTAATATTGTCAGACTAAAGAAAAAAATAAATAAATATTTTGTTGTACAGAATTTAAATTTAAATAATTCAAGGGTATTTAAATCATACAATTGACAAGGGTACCGTTTAATTACGGGCGGACGAGGTGCTAATACCTTCCTCGATCCGTAATCGACTCCCGAACCTGGATATCACAATCCAAAAGCCCAATGTGATTGGGCTTTAAAGATTTTTCTACATTTTAAACCATAAAATGTAGTGGCGACTCTAAGAGTTAGCGTAACCGAAAATCGGGGCGCGACAATAAGTTTTGAAACCCATCGTATGAAAAATAGAATTCAGATCTATAAAAAAGAATAGGAAAATAAGATCTAAATTAGTTGAGATACAATATTAGATACTAAGAAACCTTTTTAAATAAAAAAACAAATCCCCCGAGTAAAGTAAATCCTTTTCTCAAACCCCTATAATTGAAGATCACGGTTGCATTAGGGAGTGTAATGAAATTGAACATAAGAATAGGTGATGTGAAACTATGCAAACTAGGATTTGTCATGCTCATTTGTCAATGAGAGAGGCAACACTCTAAACCTAAAATTAAATGGAAAAATCTGAAGACTTGATGAACAAAAACAAAACATGAAGTATTACCCAAGAATCCTAACTAAGTGAAGCATGTGAATGCAGTGAACTAAAAGTATTGAGCATTCCTTTACTAAGGTGTATATGTGCTAGTTTATGTGCACAAGAGAAAGATGGCAGATAGGATTTTGTGGTTGAAGTTTTGAACTAGGGTTTCCAACACCAATTAAAATATGGAAACCAAAACATTATATATAATAATAAATTATATGGAGATTATATAATAATATATAGAAAATGTGGGTTAAGGAAATCATATATGGAAGAACGTGTTTTATTTATATACATACATATAACATAATAATACTTCTAACTTATCACTTGTAACATTATTTAAGTAGTATATCTATTTATTAACATTAATCTATAAATATATATTATATATAGGATAAAGTGATGGTGTATAGTTAGGGATAAAATGTGTTCCTACCCGGCGAACCAAAGGTCTCATGCTTGGTCGCCGAGGTGGGTCCCACTTGTTGGGACCACCAGAGTTGACCCAAGAGACAGCATGCTTTCCGTACTCCACCAACCTACTTGCCAGCACAACAGACAGGTTGCAGAACTGGTACCAAACCAACCACAGGCTAAAAGACAAGAATGACACAGTGTACGGTCCTAGCAGACCGCCTGACACGGGAAAAGCAACTCCCGACAACACCTTTGGTCGGCCACGCGTCGCACCTCCAGCCAAGAGCCAAATGTCAACTCTCCCTTCTATAAATAAGGATCTCCACCAACAGGAAGTATCTTAATCTCTTCACTCTCTAACATTACTCACTCTATTGATATTTATCTTCACTATTCACTCACTAAGTTCATACACTGACTTGATCGTCGGAGAACCTTTTCAGGTACCTCCACCGGCGGGTCCAGCTTTCCTACTTCCTCCTGCTGATTGACGACTACCTTCCACCCCTTCATCAACATCTGATCAACCACTGTCCGCATCTTTGTGTTCTAATATAGAACAAAATGGTTAAAGGATAAGAATATAAAGATGATGATATGATGTTAAATATGTTATGATAAATATTATGATAACCATAACTTATTTAATCAAAAGTCACAAGAAAGATAATGTTATAATAAATAATATAAGAGATATTACTTATAAATTATTATCAAAAGGATAAATTCTCATTTCTAAGATTATGAATAATTCAATGAGTCGATAAAATAATAATTCTAGCACAAATTACATTTTTAAATAATATTATTTTCACAAAAACCCGTTACTAGATGATATATGTTCACTTAGATGTGAGGTAATTAATATAATAACTGGCTTTTCGAATGTAACAAAAATCATAAACATGTTAAATAAACATTAAAAGATCTACAATTAATCTAGAAACAATCATATTTATTTTTTGATAAATCTACAAAAATAAATCAAGATTTTTCACTCACATAAAAAATAGAAAATTGCGGGTGTTATAAATATGGTGAGAGTATTATGTTGTCATAATTATATATAATAGTATTGTGATTAAAGTAAATTTGTTGTCATGCTAATAAATAATTAAGAGTAAAAAATATTTAATAAAACCTTAAAAAATTAAAACCCTTCGATTTATACTTGTAATCATTGTGAATAGTTATTTTGAGTTCATTAAGAATTTGTTTCATTTCAATAAAAGTGCATTTAGGATGAATCTCAAACAATGTTGTTGTTCCCTTGCAATTTACAAAAAAGGTCAATTTCCATTCTCCACTGAAATATTTTTCTTTTCCCGACAAAAAATAAAATGAATCCAAGGAATGAATATTTTTCTCTTTAAAGTGTCTCTTTTCATAATCTCCCTTGTTTTTATTTTGCATCTCATGTGCTACAAGACAGCACATAAATTGCAGAAAGCAAAGAGAATCTTTAGAAGCTCGTCTGATTTGCCCTTTTAACTCTTCACTTTTTCCTTCTTCATCTGCGATTCGGTCTTTGGTCCTTTCCCTCTCATAAAAAATTACTTTTCATTCATTAGCACACATAGAAGTGTTCTTGATATGATGGGGCATGGTCCTAAAGTTATAATAATTTATGAGTGTTATATATACTTTTAATATAAATATTTATACGATTCTTCCTTTTTTTTCTCATAATTTCCTAGTGGCATTTCTTGAACTTTTAAATACTGTTATGAGTTACGGTGAATCAATAATCTTGTTAGATAAGGTGAATTTGATATTTAAATTGAAAGTATAAAAAAATGAAATGTTTTAAATTAAATTATGAAATAAAAAATAGAAATGTTCTAAAATATATATTTTCATATAATGAAATTATTGTAAAAACTAATAACTATATTATATAAAATATTTCAATTTACATATTAATTTTCTAATATTTTACTTATAAAAAGTTTAAATTTTAAAACACCATGAAACACCAAGCTTAGGGGAAATTGTGACATGTGTCTATGATTTAATTTAGCTTGATATTTCTAAGGGGTGTCTTAACAAAATAAACTATTTGAATGGGTGAGCCATCACTTTATGGAAGATAACAATTTTATATTAATATAATTAAATATTTAAAAGCTTTTAGTCCAAATTTTCAATAATACTAATACACTTACAAAGTGCAAAGTTTTTTATATGAGATTAGTCTTTTATTTTTATGGTTTAGAGAGCTCATACATCTAGAAAATGATGAATTGGTAAGCAATAACGAACCACTGCATTTTTCATATGGTTATGTTTAAATATGAAATTATACTACTTATAAGATTATTCTAAAACATTTGAGAAAATATTTACTTAAAATTATTTGAGTTTCAAAGATTATTTTTTGAAAGAATAATATGCATCAATCATGTGTGATTTTGATTTTTAATGTTTATAAAAATTTGAAATTAATAATTAACTTTAGATCAGAGTATTCATTAATATTAATAGCCAACTGATTAACATCAAAATGTTTTTTCATTCATTAGCATTCACTAAGTGGTTTTTGTTTTATTCGTTAAAAAAGATAAAGGTGGAAGAGATTACAATTTGCTTATGGGTCAAATTTTAATGGATGGTAGTGATTTATTTTTTAAATAGTAGTGTTTTTCACTAGATGTCCATTCTAATTTTAATTTATATATTTTTAAGGGTTCACTTGATAATTTTATTGCTTAAATATATTTAATTTATACATTTATACAACACTTGGTGAATTATTAATTCCAATTGATAATACAATGTCTTTTATGAATTCTTATCAATTGGTAGCAATATCCGGGTATACAACACTTTGTAATTGGAATTATAAATTCCAATTGATAACACATGTTTTATATAATTCCAATTGATAGCCCAATCTATTCTATACAACACTTATGTGATTGTGAATTATTAATTCTAAATGATAAAACAATATTTTTTATTAAATTGAAGTATTTTATGTTTTCTCTTAAATTCCTTGCTAGTGGCATATCAGTTATTTGACCTTAAATATTGATCTAGTTATTTTTCTAAATGTGAATTTAACTCTAGAAATGAATGTTAACTCGATTTCAAATGTCTATTGTGTCAACTTTTGAACCAAACTCGTCTCTATACCCAATTAAATATAATGTATAGATAAACAAATTTAATATTATTTATTATTATTGATCTGTAATTTGACATATGAAATAAAACATGTAAACATTTTGTTAATCATTTACTGTATGTATATATAATGAAAAATAAAAAAATTAATAATATATGAAATGAAATACACATTGTGACAATAAATCATTTATACAAATTGACCTAAATAATAGCAAAAACAGTTGAAAAAACAACTAAAAATATAAAATTATTAATAAATTGTACAAACAAAATAAACTTTATAAATTGACAAAAGAAATATCATTACAAGCATAATATACACAATTCAATAAGCACATACTTACAATATAAATGATAAGTGATATAAGAGACAAGTCACATTATGTTTGTCTAATATTTGATCCTTAATATTATTATTGAATGAGTCTAATTTTTTGAATTTGATTACAATTTGCTAAAGAGAGTAAACTAGTATTTCCATGTTTTGATCACCCACACTACAAAGGCACACAGAAAAAGAAGTGGGAAAAAAGTGTGTGAAGGTTTTATACGTCTTTGCAATACCATAAAGCATTTATAAAAGCTTCACAAAAGCCTTCACCTTTTACTTCTTTGTTTGCTATTAAAATGCCATAAACTAAACCTTCTCCATTCTTATACTTTCCTCCTTTCTCTTCCCTCTCTCTCATCACCAAACTCCTTCCACAGTTCCACTCCAAAAGATGAACTCTTTATGGTCTTTTCCAACATCAAAGCCACCTAGCTTTTAGTACCAAACAAAGAACCATACTTTGAAACCTAGTTTAGTTTACTTCTTTAAACTCATAGAAAGTGTTTGTGTTTATCTCTTCAACCATAAAATGATAACCCTTTTAGACTTGTACCATGTCCTCACTGCAGTTGTGCCACTCTATGTAGCCATGATCCTAGCATATGGTTCAGTAAAATGGTGGAAAATCTTCAGCCCTGACCAGTGTTCAGGGATAAACCGTTTTGTTGCACTCTTTGCAGTTCCACTCCTCTCATTCCACTTTATCTCTACCAATAATCCTTACAAAATGAACTACAAGTTCATAGCTGCAGATTCATTGCAAAAAACCATAGTCTTAATAGTTCTTGCAATATGGTCAAGGTTCAGTTCAAGGGGTTCATTAGAATGGTCCATAACCCTATTTTCCTTGTCTACACTACCCAACACACTTGTTATGGGGATACCCTTACTTAAGGGTATGTATGGTGACTCATCAGGTACCCTTATGGTTCAGATTGTTGTTCTTCAGTGTATCATATGGTACACTTTGATGCTGTTCCTTTTTGAGTATAGGGGTGCAAGGCTTTTGATAGTGGAACAGTTTCCAGATACTGCAGGATCCATTATATCATTCAAAGTTGATTCTGATGTTTTATCATTGGATGGGAAAGAACCTCTTCAGACTGAAGCTGAAGTTGGTGAAGATGGGAAGCTTCATGTTACTGTGAGAAAGTCAACAAGTTCAAGGTCTGAGATTTTCTCTAGAAGGTCTCATGGTCCTAACTCTGGTGTTTCACTCACACCAAGGCCTTCTAACTTGACCAATGCTGAGATTTACTCTCTTCAGTCTTCTAGGAACCCTACACCTAGAGGGTCAAGTTTTAACCACAGTGATTTTTATTCCATGGTGAATGGGAGGAACATTAGTGGTGTGAGTCCAAGGCAATCAAATTTTGGAAACTTGGGTTATGATGAAGAGGGTGGTGGTAATGTTTCTAGAACAAATAATGGTTATCCCGGTCCTCCAAATAATGGGATCTTTTCTCCAGTTACTGGGTCTAAGAAGAAGGGTAATGGTGGTGATGGTGGAAAGGATCTACACATGTTTGTTTGGAGTTCAAGTGCTTCTCCTGTCTCAGAAGGTGGAATCCATGTGTTCAGAGGTGGTGATTATGGAAATGAGCTTGGTGGGGTAGCTTCTCACCACAAAGGTTCAAAACTCTACTACCCTTTTGGGACGAACATTATTTGTTCTAAATGGTGTTTTATTCCTATTCCGACCCAATCGAAATGTTACATTTTCATTTTATTCATATATGACAATATGTTTTTGGTGCAGTGCAGTTTGACCTTTTTTTTTAAAGACAAGTGGTTTTAGACTTTTTGGTTCTTCAAAGTGTGTGAACTTGATAGTTATATTTGTTTAAATACAATGAAGAATGTTGTTAATTATTTGACATGATTTTTTTTATCATTTATTGTTATTGGACATTCCTGGTTTATGATGCAAGTGTGCATCTTATTTTGTCCCTTCTATAAATGGTTGTTGGGGTGCTGTTTTTTATGTTTAAACTTTGTTTGTATTGTGACTAATGTTTTTCTCATTCACATATAGTACTATTTGTGTGGGCTCTTATGTTCCTTAGAGTGAATCCCATTGTATATGCAATTGGGCTCTTTTGCATTGAATAATGTCAATGATTTGTTTAGGTTATGTCATTTTCTTTTTCTCTCATTGGGTTTCCATTATTTTCTAATTTGGTGTTCAGATTATGATGAGTTTGGCCACGATGAATTTAGCTTTAGAAACCGAACCGTGACAGATGGGGTGGACAAAGAGGGACCAGTACTTTCTAAACTTGGTTCAAGCTCCACAACTGAACTTCACCCCAAAAATTCTGAAGGTGAATCTAGACCCACTTCCATGCCACCTACTAGTGTTATGACCAGACTCATCTTGATAATGGTGTGGAGAAAGCTGATTAGGAATCCCAACACTTACTCTAGCCTCATTGGTCTTACTTGGTCCTTGATTTCATTCAGGTATGTAATAATCCTTGTTATTTGATCTATGTAACCGACTTCAGCTATTGGGATAAAGACTTGATTATTGTTGTTATTTTAAGTTTTAATACTAATTTTAATGTAACATGTCTTGGTTGTTTGTCAGGTGGAATGTTGTGATGCCTGCAATTGTTGCTGGCTCAATATCAATCTTATCTAATGCAGGCCTTGGCATGGCAATGTTTAGCCTTGGTATGTTTACTATGATATCTTGATTTGTTTTTCTTATCCTTTTTATATTTACAATAATGTTATGGTGAATGGGAAGAGAGGTATTGAGAGTCGTCTTACAAGTGTATTTCATCGATTCGAAGTCTTTCCCTTATCTTCATTACCCTTCAATAACAAACTCGTAAACATATACTGATTTGAGGTTTGAACTCCTTGGTGAATTTGCAGGGTTATTCATGGCATTGCAACCAAGAATTATTGCTTGTGGAAACTCTGTTGCTTCCTTTGCTATGGCAGTTCGTTTCCTTACTGGTCCTGCAGTCATGGCTGTTGCATCAATCGTTGTAGGACTAAGGGGAGTTCTGTTGCACATTGCTATTGTTCAGGTAAGAGGTCGAACATATGCTATAGAAAAAAAAATGCACTCATCTTATGAGTTTGATACATTGTCACTGCATTATCTAATATTCATGTTTAATAATCATTAACTTTTTAAAAACGCAATACGAATAATCGGTGGATGTTATATAAATTTTTACATTGACAATGAATAAATATTACATTTTATATGCTAATGTTTAATTATTAATATTGAACTTTAGTTTGTTTGTGGTTTTATCACTCTATAGTGCTAATCTTTAATGTATGTTTGTGTTAATTTTCAGGCCGCCCTGCCACAAGGGATTGTGCCCTTCGTTTTTGCTAAGGAATACAATGTTCATCCAGACATACTTAGCACTGGGTTTGAACTCAAATTCTTCTATTCATTTCAATATCCATTTCATTATTATTCATCATAAAACATGTACTAGGCCATAGAATTATATAGTGTAACAAATTATTATGATATCTTCCACTAATAAGTATTCTAAATTCTTAAAGGTTTCAATTTTTTTTGTATTTTATTTTGTTGCAGGGTTATATTTGGGATGCTAATTGCTCTACCAATTACGCTGGTATACTACATTTTACTGGGGCTTTAAAGCAAGTTGATGAAGACATGAAAGGAACCTAATTATGGAAAAAAGCCTAATTGCAATGTGCTACAACCTTTTGTTATTATATTAGGGTATCTTTATTTTTTCCCAACATCTAAGATTGTAGAATTTCGGAAGTTAGTGAAAAATGGGGAGCTAAGTTTGGAAGGAAGACAATATTTTTGGGAACTAGGAAAACTTGTATTGGCAATTTTTTACCCTGAACTTCACTCTTATATGATGTTCTTTTTTATGAAAAAAAGAGCAAGTGAAATGTGTTGTTAATTTTTTCTAGAGACAAATGTTACTATATTAATATTTATTATGGGTAAGACTTCAACTCTTAATTTTTTCACTTAATTCCTTAAATCATTAAACCTTATACCTTATGTTTCTTTTTTCTTTTTTAAAATTTGTCGTCTCTTCAGCTTTGTCCTTTTTACTAGTCCTGGTTATTTTTTAGGCCAAAAGGAGCATAAAGCTGATTCGGAATCTCCAATTTATCTAAATATTCAATGCAAATAAAAGTTTGAACAAACAAGCTAATAAGTAGGTCACTTATATTTTTAGGGAATGAGTTGGAAAAATACAATTAATGTTTATTTGTATTAAATTTATGTATATATTTTATTATTTATGTTTCCATGATCATTAATATTGTCCAGAACAAATCTGATTTGTTAAAATGATATCCAGGCAGTATTTCTTTTAAGTATTGTCCTAAATTATTTTAAACAAATTAATGAACTTATTGAATTCTTTTTTTTTTTGTTTTTAATAAAATTATTATTATTATTATATTAAGCTAGAGGAACCAAAATCATATTTTGCCTTTATATTATATCTTTATCAATTTTTCTCTACAATTATTAGTTCTGTCCATATTAAAAAGGATAATGATCTGGTTGTTAAAAAATAAATAGATTGTATTCAAAATGATAACTTCATGTTAATCTCTCTATGGTATCATAGAAAGGGAAGGAAGAGAGAAGTTAAAAAGAAAAGAACACATTTCTCATTTTGGTTTAGTAAAGAGGATAAGAAAAGAAAACTATTAGTGGGGCCCAATACATTTTCCCCTCTCATATAATGAGAAAATTGGAGGGAGAGAGCAAGCAAAAAAACACATATTTATTTTCTCTATAATCAAATAACATAAAAATTGAATATATTTTATTTATTTCTCTCTTCTTATTTACATTCTCATATTTTTTCTCTTTTTATTTTGTTCTCGCTTACAAATGGAAGGGGGTGATAATTTTTAGAGAAAGAAATGTAGCCTATCTTGGTAGAGGAGAATTAGAATGAGAGAAAATAGTGAGAAAGATTGAAGAGAAATGATAATTTCTTTTGTTTGGTTGAAAAGAGATAAATGAAGTAGAGAATAAAAAATATACGAGACCACACAAAAATCTTTCTCTCCTCCTTTAGTGAAAAAATGAGAGGAATGGAATTTTGCATACAATAACATAAATACCCTTCAACTTTTTATATACTTCTTAGTTTTAAATACTAGTAAATAAATAATTCTCTTTTAAATAAAACAAATATCAATTAAAAATGTTAATTGAAATTATAATAAAATATATCATTTAGAAATTATAATTTTTATTTTTTTGTTAATAATAAAATAATATTTCTCCCTATCATTCTTTATTTTAGGAATATTTTTGTTATTTGAATCATAACAATATCTCTCTTCTCATTTTCTATCCAACCAAACAAAAGAGAAAGATGAAAAAATATCATTTTCTTTCATTATTCTCTTATATCAAACATTACTAAAATCAACTTTATTTCTTCTCTTTCTCTTTCTCACTTCATATTTTCTTTTGTACAACCACAGAGAGCAGTGAAGTTGGGGAAACAGAAACTTTTGTTGGGTTGTCTGCTTCGTGTTGATAGCATTTACAGCTAGAGGGTCATAAGCTGTCCAGCACGTACGCATTTTAATTTAATTATAGTTTTTGTATTGTTGGGACTTGATCCAGCGCAGAGCTATAGCTGAGGTTGCTATTATGGTGTTTCTGCTGACACACTTCATGCACTACATTAGGTTATCTTCTTTCATGGGATGGATTTTTTTTTCAATTGTTGGAATCCCTCCATAATTTATAGCACCATAACAATTAAATGTTGATAAATAATTCATGGAATATATATTTAATGATGAATTTCTCAACAAAGTGAAGTATTTTTTTATATTAGGAGATAAATTATCTCATCTGACTATTAAAATTAAAATTACGATATGTGTTATATTTTTTAGTTTTTAGAAATATCTTTATGAAAAATAATTAAATTGACACATGTTATAATTTTACTGACTAGAGGAGATAACCTATTTAATGATACAAAAAATATTTTATTCTCATTTTTTAAATTACTGAAATTATTTACCAACTTTTAAGATTTTGAATTGCAACTTAGAAAACTTATGATAAGATTTTAGAAGTGTGTTGAACATATGGCGAAGGTTAATTTCCAATTACGAATCAGAACTTATGAAGAAGATATGAGAAAAACATGAAGTATGCTAGTTGATAAGATTAAACAATCCACATTATTCTCTCATATCATAAAATTTATAGGTAGGATTGGAAGAAAACTACTCCCACCAACCATTAGGATTTAAACATATGAAGAGAATTTACCCCAAAAAATTAGCCTATTAAGTGGGAGAGTCTTATGACTTAAGTAACATATTGAGTTTGTCATTCTATTCAATGTGTGACTCCTAACATTGTCGCCCTTTAAGAGTCGACGTTCATCGTGACTGTCACTCTGTCGAACTGATACGATGATAGCGTTTTCTCTTTTGACGGCTTCACTCACCTATCAGTATTCAATAACATACATTAATTGAGGTTATAGGTATCCCTTTGCGTGACATACATCTCAATGAAATCATCAATTGTTAAAACTTAAACACATGAGGAGAGTCCAACCTAAAATACTAGTCTATTAGATGAGAGAATCTCTTGGTTTAAATGCATATTATGTTTGTCATTCTCCTAATATGGGACTTCTAAGTACCCTTATAGTTCAAACCAAAATGATTATAGGCATGTATATGTTCTCTTCTTGAAATTTTATCAAATTTTAGGTATAATCTCCTAATCAATGTGTCATATCTGATACTAATTGTTTTGCACATTATTGACATTCACTACCAAAAACAAATTATATGAATTAAAATAAAAAAAGATCAAACAATATTTTGCCCTAATTTAAAAGGAAGGAGATCTACTTATTTCAAAAACAAGTAAAAAACATATTTTTTATATTAGTCATTCATTTTATGAAAATATAATGATTGAGATTTTCATTAATTCAAATTATTGAATTTTTCTAAAATGAATAATTAAAATATGGAATAATTTTTTTTTCACTTACTCCAAAGTAGATACCTCCTAACTTTTAATATAAAAATGTTGGTAAAGGCTAATCACATGGCACCCTCTTTTTCATTTGAAAAAGCTTTACTGGGAAATGGATGGTGAGTTCAGCTTCCTAAATAGTGTTTGGGAGGATAGGGTTTAGTGGGTGAGGACTAGTAGTGGAGCACTTATTGCACCGTTCATATATAAATGCAAAAGCGACACAGATTAATTAATAGCTGAGTCTACTATAGGAGACAATATGGGTATCACTAAGGACTGCCCTACTTAAGGAAGGAATCCCAAACAACAAGCAAACTTTTATTTTCCCTCCTTAATGTTTTACAGGGTTACAGATAACAAAATAAGAAGACAGAAAAAAAAGTGAAAAGGATAAATCACAGAAGAAAATGTAAATTTTTGTAATATTTAGTATAAGATAAGAAAGAAAATGAAGAGAAATATACATTTATTTCTCTTAGTCTTTATTTGGTTAAATAAAATATAACAAGAGAAAGATGATGTTATATTCAACTAATAGTCTATTAACAAGAATATTCCTAAATAAAGAAAATAGAAGACTTATTTTGTTTTATTATTAACTAAAAATAAAGGCTATAATTTAAATTATAAATTTTATTATTCACATTCTATTAAAATTTCAATTTATTTTTTAATTAATATTTTTCTTATACTAAAAAGAGATTTATGTATGTCACTAGTATTTAAAACTAAAAATTAGATAAAAAAAATTGAAGAACATTTTTGACATCTCATCCAAAATTGTATTTTTTCTTTACTTGCTCTACTATCTTTTTCTCTCCACAACCAAATAGGAGAATGTTTCTCTTTCTCTTCATTCCCTCTTACTCTTTCTCCACTCAAATTTTACTCTATCAAATGAAGGCTAAATGAGTAGAAATTTAGTATACTGAAGATATATTTTTTGATACTACCAAATATATTATTCTTTGACTCTATGAATAATGAACTAATATATCTCAAGATGCATAGTTTTTCCTTTCAATAAGTATCACTCCCATGAGTTGAACCCTTAACCTTTTTATATTTCTAGAAATCTAGCGAAATCTTACACCACCAAATCAACGTCTTGTTGGTATTTTAGTGTAAATATGTATACACTCCATATATATATATATATATATATATATATATATATAATCAAATGAAAGCAATAAAAAGCATACAAAATGAATTACTTTTTAGTATTAAAATAGTAGACCATCTTAGAGAGTATTTTAAGGTCATTGATAGAGAACACTACACACACGAACATATATCTTTGAAATTTAAACGTGTTTGCATATATTTTTTTAAATGCAACTGTTCTATTTTGGGTTACATAATTAATATTCTCTTGGCTTTGTTTTGGAGTGAAGTTTTAGAGGAGAAGAGAAAAGTAGGAAAGACTTTGGAAAGCCTTCCTTTTGTTTCTGAGTTGGATGAAGGAGATTGGAAGGTTTTTGAGGGTTTCTTAAACCAAAAAAACTCTCCATGTGTTTATTTTTAAAGTTCCCCAATTTAGGATTTTTTAGATAAAATGTCAAAATAGCTAAATATTTTTAGTGATATAGTATAATTATACATTATTGTTCATTTTCCTTTTAAATTATATTTTTAAAGGAAAAATAAAAAATATTCTTACATTATCATTAGTTTATATTTTCTCTTCTAAATTTTATACTCTCAGACAAGGGGGGAAATTTCTTTCCTTTTCCCTTCCATTCTTCCCCCTTCCTAATCCTTTGATCTCTCTCATTCCTTTTCCCTTATAACTCTCAAACAAAACCTTAAGAAATATTCATAAGTGAGTGATTGTTTGTTATAAACTTATTTTTGAACAATAGAGTGGTTGCGTTTTCTCTATCCTTAAGAAACTTATTTTTGTTTGTTATAAACTTTTTTTTCCTTAAGTGAGTGATTGTTTGTTATAATCTAAAGGTTCAAAATCTTTATTTTAAAAGTTGTGTGAAAGTCACAGCCACCCAACCCTCTTTATCATCCCCTTCATACCATATTCAATAACCAGTTCAAGACATTGTGCCAAGAAATTTGTGATTTCTTCTTAGAAATTTTCCACTATACACTACAACAAATTTTGTATTTTGTGGAGGTTTTTGTGTGGAGGTTATTGAAACCTCCATAAATAAATCAATCAGGTGGGTCAGACAATTAACTAAATGGACAGTAGAGGTTTTTATTTAATTAGTGAAGGTTTTCAACCTCCACTATCAATTTCCCATTAGAAAACCTAATCAGCAAACCCCCAACACACTAGCTTCTCCAAACATGCAGCAAACCTCCAAAGACGCATCAAACCTTGCAAAGACGCCGCAAACCCTTCTTGCTGGTTTGTTTCTCTTCCCTCAACACACTAGGTTCGGTTTTTGATTCTCTTCGTTGCTTCTCTTTTCCTTCTCAAACGTTCTCTTTTCCTCCAATTTTGAATTTTGTTACCCTCTTTAATATACTGTCACAATCCATTGATGGGTTTTTTATTTACCCTTTGCTTGTTTCAATTTGTAGGGCTTTAAGGGATTATTGGAAAGGGAGTATTGGGCACTTCTCACATTTTGAGCTTTTCCTCTAAAGGTTTTTTCTTGCTTTATTACCTCTCCTTTATCTGAAGCTATTGATTTCAATGATATAATAGTTTGAAGGCATTAGTTTATTGGGAAAAGATTGAGTATGTTAGCGAACATGCAAAATAGACGATTACATACTTTTGAATTTTTTGAACTTACTAACTATTATCAAATTGAAAGCATTATAAACAAATCTCCAATGATATTTCTATAAAAAATTGCCTACTTTTATTTGTATGTCCTGTTTTTGTTCCCATTTTCTAGATGAACATCATATCTTTACCATGTATATGTCATATAGCTTTGCTTCATCACCAAATAACCAATGGAGTTGATATATGAAAGAAAATAAAATCAGTGTTTATGCCCTTGCTTTTGTGCTTTTGAACTGATATATTCTTAAAAATACATTGGGAGCTATTCTTTATTAACAACTCTTACCACTTTATTCTCTTGGCCTTCTTCATAACTAAAATACAAAGACATGCTTTTAGTCTAGGTATAGCACGAACGTTTGGAACTTCATGTTGCATTATATACTTAAGATTTCAAGTTGGTCTTATAGGAAGTTAGGAACCTAAGGCAGCTGTAATGTACCACTGTTTTTACTCCAAACTTTCTTCGTATAAAGGACATTGGAAGCATTATAAACAAATCTCCATCAATATGCATTTTGAAAGTGTGTGTCACTGTCCAACTCATTTTTATTTTCTTAAAGTATGTTATAACTAGTACATAAAAACAAATCTAGGACTCCAGGTAGAAATAAATGTCTGTGAATTATCCATGAATATGTGCATTATCTAGTACATGCTTGTTTTCATTTGCAGGGCTTTAAGGAAGTATTGGGCACTTCTCACATTTTGAGCTTTTCCTCTAAAGGTTTTTTCTTGCTTTATTACCTCTCCTTTATCTGAAGCTATTGATTTCAATGATATAATAGTTTGAAGACATTATGATATAATAGTTTGGAGGCGTTAGTTTATTGGGAAAAGATTCAGTATGTTAGTACCATATAAAAGGAACATATTATATAAGAAATTGTGTTTGTGTGTCTTATTTTTGAACTAAGTATTATGAATATACTTTAATTTTTGTCTCATCCTAATGATTTAATATTCAAAATGTTTAGGTATATGTTGAAATGGATAAAACTTGGATTTCTAAGCCACACAATACACTTGACTACTTAATTGGTTTAAATCAATTCTTAGATTTTGCTTTTGAGAATGACGCTATTGGAGATACAATTCAGTCCATGTCCAAATATGGGTTTCTGAATTGGCAAACTAGAGACATAGCTTATGACCACTTGCTTAAGAAACCATTTCCCCTAAATTATGTTATATGGAATCTTCATGGTGAAAAACAAGTATTTGAGTCTACTACAACTCAAGATGAAATGGAAGAAGCTTGTCATTATGAAAATCCAATGGAGACAATGATGAATGATGCATTTGGGCATTATAAGCAACAAGTCAATAATGAAGGTGTATCAGAACAACATGGCACAAATGAAATACTAAATGAGGGGCGAAGGGAGGATCATAGTTTCATTGACGAGTTTCTAAAAGACGACAATCAGAAATTGTATGAAGGGAGCAGTTACACAAAACTGGAGTTTATAATCAAATTATATCATATAAAGGTTTTGTGTGGATTAAGTGACAAGGCGATGACTTTGATATTAGATTTGTTGACAGATGCATTTGAAGAAGTGAAGTTGCCTCCTTCTGTTTATGAGTCAAAGAAAATCATTAATAAACTTGGTCTTAACTACACCAAGATAGATGCATGACCAAATGACTGTATGTTATATTTGGGAGATGGTGAAAATGAATTGGATGCATGCAAATATTGTGGTAAATCTAGGTGGAAACCCAATAAGAAAAAGAAGGTAGCAGCTAAGGTTTTGCGCTACTTCCCACTCAAACCAAGATTGAAATGATTGTTCATGTGTTGTAAGACTACAAAGCATATGGGATGACATGCTTTGGAAAGCAATAAAGATGGATTGATAAGGCATCTAAGAGATGGTGAGGCGTGGAAGACTTTTGATTTAATGCATCCCGATTTTGCTTCAGATCCTCGAAATGTTTGCTTAGGCCTTGCTACAGATGGATTTAATCCCTTCGGAACTCTTAGTTCTACCTATAGCATTTGGCCGGTATTTTTAACTCCATATAATGTTCCTCCTTGGATGTGTATGAAGCATACTTCTTTCATTCTATCAATGATCATTCCGGGCAAGCACAGTGTATTGCCACACCCCGAAGGATTAGGTCCACTTTTTACGGGCGTAAGAAATGAAATTTCAGAATTTTTTTTTATGTCAAAATGATCGAACAGTAATTCCTTTTGACTGTAACTTTGTTTTATCTGATCTCAATATCAGTGTTTTTTATGGATTGCTATTTCGAGTATTTCTCCCATCGGGGGTCGTTCTCAATATGATTTATCTGAAAACACACCTGGAAACAATATAGATGTGTACTTACGTCCCCTTGTAGAGGAGTTGAAAGAGCTATGGAATGATGGTGTGGAAACTTTTGATTCTTCATCAAACGAAACTTTTAGAATGCGGGCAGCTCTTATGTGGACAATTAGTGACTTTCCTAGTTTAGGCATTTTATCTGGTTGGAACACGCATACGGGATTAGCTTGTCCTACTTGTAACTTTGATGCGGAACCTTGTCGTCTTCCTCATAGTAGTAAGTGGTGTTTTATGGGTCATCGTCGCTTTCTAAGTAGAAATCACAAACTTAGATTGATTCGTGCTCGCTTTGATGGAAGCACTGAGGAACGAAATCCACCATCAAAATTATCAGGATCTGATATTTTTAGGCAGGTGGAAAATATTAATGTTACATTTGGGAAAGGAGCTAAGCTGAATGGTACTGGAAAAAGATCTAGAGAAGAACCTAAACAATGGAATAAAAGAAGCATATTCTTTGAACTTCCATATTGGGAGTTTAATTTGTTGCGACATTGTCTAGATTTTATGCATATTGAAAAAAATATTTTTGACAATATCATATATACTTTGCTCCATGATAGGTCTAAATCAAAAGACAATCTTAAAGCCCAAAAATATTTGAGAGAAATGGGCATAGGGTCTAATCTTTGGCCGGATGATAATGATAGATATAACCTTGCTTTGTTTTCACTAACCCGTGACAACAAGAAGTTATTCCTCAAAATCTTGAAGAGTGTTACGGTACCAGATGGTTACGCAAGTAACATCAGTAGATGTGTTGATGAGGAAAAACAAAAAATATATGGGTTGAAAAGTCATGATTGCCACATTATTATGGAACAATTGCTACCTCTAGCAATTCGTAACTTGTTGCCAAACCATGTTACTGCAATCTTAGTGGAGTTCAGTTCGTTTTTTAGAGTCCTTTGTGGTAAGAGCTTAAATCTTTCGGAACTTCATACGCTTCAAGAACGAATTGTGGTTACACTTTGTCACTTGGAGATGTTATTCCCACCATCATTCTTCACTATTATGGTTCATTTAACTGTTCATCTCATAGAGGAAGCAAGACTTGGGGTCCAGTGCAATATTGATATATGTATCCTGTGGAGAGGTAAAATATTTCTACGTTATGTTCATATTTTATAAATATCATTTTTTGTACTCTAATTATTCATTATTCTTATAGAGAGTTGGGTCATTTAAAATCCTTTGTCCGAAACATGGCGCAACCAGAAGTTCCATAGCTGAGGGTTACTTGGCAGAAGAGTCTCTTAATTTTTGCTCGCGATACATTGAAGATATAGAGACAAGGTTCAATAGACCTAGACGTGTTTGTGACAATCCAAGTGATAAAGAGCCTTTGTTTGTGTCCTCTATCTTCCCATAAGTTGGTAAATCAATAGGAGCTTCCTCAATGTTCACTTTAACTCAGATGCAAAAACTTCAAGCTCATCGATATGTGTTTTAGGAACATTGGCATCTGATTGCAAGTTGTTTCCAATAGATTATGATAAGTGGTCAGGTGGACGTAGTGGTATACCGTCTACTTATTTTACAGAGTGCTTTGATACAATCATAAAGGTATAACAATTATACATGTATAAATTTCTATCTCTAATATTATTTGTGTTTATATGTAAAATTGATATTGACAAATTCATGTCACTTTTTGGAAGCATCGCTTCTGTTTTAGGACTAGTGAACGCATTTCAAGACGATATTGCAAACTTAGTCTTGGGAGAAAATGGTGTGCAAGTAAACAAAGATTATGGAATGAGTTCTCTGATCCAGCCAAGACTAGAGATGAAATCGTAAGAAATGTTCCAATTGGAATAGACAAAGATCAGTGGAATTTTTTCATAGGAACTTTGTAGGAAAAACAAAGAAATTCGAAAGAAGCAAGTAATTCCACATACTGGTGGTTCTAAGCCTAATTCAAGAAGAAGGCGTGAGATGGTAGTGACATTATGATGTTACTTTTTTTTATTTATTTAGACTTTGCACTTATTACTTTTTATTTATTTAGAAAAGCTCAATTTTGAATTAACTTTTCTATATTTTAGATGGTGAATGTGAAGCCACCAGGTCGTGGAAACTTATATGTTGCCACTCATAAAAGGAAGGATGTAACATTTGTAAATGAAACGGCAAGGAATGTAGCGATATGTTCAATCTAATTAAGTAATCTTGTTTGCATGCAATGAATTCTGATCTTCAATTTTTACAATTGATAACATTTTTGCATGCATGTAGGAACAAATTCAAGAGGCTTTGACTCAAACCAACGTTGATGAATCTGAAGCTTCTCCTCATGATTCAGTTGGTAGAGTGATGGGACCAGATCACTCTGGGAGAGTGCTAACCATGGGCATGGGAGCAGTTCCTACAAATACATATAGGAATACTAGACTTCGAGGTTCTGATTTGAGTCACTCTTCATCATTTGTTGCTGCATCTTCATCTTCTAACAATTGGCGAGAGAGATGCAATAATTTGGAATCAGCATTTAAGTCCTACATCATAATGAAAAAAGGAGGGATCCCTGAAGGATTGGCTAACTTCTTTACACATGTATGTGCAAGTATCATTACTATATTCATTATTTTGTTTGTTTGTTTGTTTCCTATTTATATAACAATTAGACAATGTTTGATTTGTAGTGTTTGGTCTATATAATATTGCAGTAATTAGTTCATAAAAAATTGATAAAATCAAAGTAAATTCAGGGTTGTGTACTACTACAATTGTAAGGTGTGAATACCATCTATAGAAATGTTTTACTCAAGTGTGCATAATCATAGGATATGCAATATTATATGAACCAAGTGTATATAATGATGCCGTAATTATCAATATTTTTTATCGTTCCAACTAAATGTTTTCATTTTATTATTTCAGGAAAATGATGATGCAAGTATGCCTAATACACCTTTGGGTGCAAGAGGATCATCTGGAGCAAGCAATAGTTAGGATTTATGTTATGCATTTTGTTTTTTAAGTGTCGTATGAGACTACTTTTAGTTTTTTGAGATTTTATGGTGTATTTGGATTTATAATGAATGATGGATTATAACTCTTTCAACTATGTTATGTTACCTTGGTTATTTGCAATACAATTTTATTATTGTTAAGAACGTTTGTATTTAGTATTTTATATTTAAATAATATTTATAAATTAATGAGATTAAAGTTGTGAAAATTGTGAAATTAAATTAAGGTTGAAATCCTCTAGAAACATATAATAGTTATCTCTTTCAGCAGGTCTCTATATATTATTTCAAGTTGTGGAGGTCAAAATGCTCCACAATTAACATTCTCAAATAGTGGAGGTTTAAAGCCTCCATAGTAAACATTAGAAAAACCTCATGACATAGTGGAGGTTAAAAAACTCCACTAATAAACCTCTACAAATGTATAGATATCAGAGGTTTTTTAAAACCTCCGCAAAACGCTTCTAGCGGTCATAACTGTGGAGGTTTTTGAAACCTCCGCTAATTATATTGTGGAGGTTAAAAACCTCCGCTAATCGCAAAAAAAACCTCCACTAAATACAAAATCTGTTGTAGTGATACTATACCACATCTATTTCAAAGTTTGCACTTTCTCAGCCATTTGATATTCTCTTCTGATTCCAAGCCCTCAATAGAAGAACTTAAATCCTCGAGGAACCTAACCAACACATATAAAATCAAAGATATTATGCTTTAGAATTAATGCTATCGAATAAATAAAGAGCAGGAATACAATGGAACATTTAATAAACATAGAAAAACTGAAAACAAATTTTGACCAACTTTGGAATTTCCGGCACTTCCATCACTTTCTTGGTGAACATGAATATGAAATTTATAAGTAAAAAAAATAGTGAAGTAAGAAGAGAAGAAGATTTGTATAAGAAGAGAATATCATATGGGTGAGAAATTGTAAACATTGAAGGAATAACAAGAGAATATCAAGTGTGTGAGAAATTGCAAACTTTGTAGGAGCTATAGTGCATGAAGGCGAGGAGAAAGAGAATGAAGAAAACATGTGATTAAAATAAATATTATGAGCCTTTAGATTATAATAGAATGAAGAGTAGATTTGGAATAACTCTTGAAAGTTACTCCAGGAGTAACTTGATCCCTCCCCTACAAATAAATATAGTCCTAATATAATCTCTACCACGGGTCAACCATTTAGGGGTGCTGTAAGTGCGTGATACTACACACATACTAAATGGGCTCCAAATTGTTTTACCTACACAACTATTCTCAACTCTACAATTCTTATAAAAAAATCACTCTCACAATTAAGGGTGGAAATAATCCATATCACGCTAGACTTTGCCTTAAACATGTCGAGTCTATATTGCATATAGGAGCTTGAGCCTGACCTGCTAGTCTACTTAGAAAAATTTCAAAGCCTAGGTCTTGTCTGTTTAAAAGCTTGGTCTGACCTATTAGCATATTTAAAGCATATTATACTATATTATCTTGAAATATGATATTGTGTCTATATTTAAATAGATTAATAGACCTACTTTTAACTAGACTCTTATAACTCTAACAATTAAATAATATTTTTGTATACACTTTATATTAAAATTACATATATAATAACATTAATTATATTAACATTGTATAATATTAACATTATTACATATAATATAACTAAATAGAGCGACCTATTAAGCTTAATAGGTCTTTTAGATGACCTAAAACATGATCTGATAAACTAAATATGCTTTTCAAAAAGCCTGAGTCTGACCTGTTTACAAAAAAAGTCTGATATGGCCTAGTCTGTTATAGGTCAGGTAATAGGCTCCATATAGGCGGTCTGACCTACTTCCATCCTACTCATAATACAACTCATCTATTGCTTTTACTTTGTTTAAATAGTTATATTATCAATAGTGTTACTTGATACATGAATTTGTTCAATAGTTTGCTAGTTATATTGATCATTGTATTATATTATCATATCTTGATGTATAATTAAAATATTGAACCAAGTTATTATAAATAAGTATAAAGAAGTATCATATACAAGAAACTTGAGTGATATTAAGTTATTCAATAATAATTATGGTTTTAAGTTAACATGTTTATCAAAAGTTGCATTGATTTTGAAATTCAATTACTACTAAATTAAAAATTAAGTGCGATAAAAATATTGAGATTAGATTTTGCTACAAATTCATTCAATATCTGAATGATTTAACTCACAAAACTATCTTTTATTTGATTTCTCAACATCACTATTTAGCATCATTAGTATCCTATTGAAAATGTCAACAACTCATTTCCTGAACCATCAATTCCTTGAGTGATTAACAAAGTGAATTATAATAAGCTTGGATGTTATATTCACTAATATAATTGTTTCCTAAAAACTAGATCTACTAGATGATATATTCTAGTTCATGCTTTACCTCATAAACTAAAACAAGAATTAAGAATATATAACATAAAAATCATTGTATAAACATGAATATATTTAAATGAACCGAAATAGATGATACATCAGAGTGAATAGCTACACCTAATCCCAATAGAGGAGAAGTTAGTTACTCATTTCCATGATCACCAACACAATGAGGAAGAGAAGATGAACACCCCCATGGAAGAGCACTAAGTTGAGCTCAATAAGAATATAATGGCTTCAATATTCAACTCTCCATCACAAATGGGTAACAAAACTGCTAAACTACAAACCTAAACGTAAGAGTCATAATCGATTGTTGTAAGATCGAACACTCTCGCTCAGTGACGACCTTCAGGAAAGCTTATCTCATTGAGTGATATATTTAATTATTGCTGAGCGACAATAGGTTTATTGATCGAATCCTCACATTCCAAAATGCAAAACTACATGCATCCTTTATTCTCATTGAGCGATGTTATGCTCGCTAAGCAATAGCTTTTTTCTTTTATGACCGAGATCTTTATTCTCGTTTGGCGAGATTTTTTGTCTAATTTTGTTGTTTTTGACACCCTATTTTCCTGCTAACTGAACTTCAATTAATAAATTTATGAAAGAAAATTAGCTAGTTGCACACTGAGATAATATATACACATATACACATTAAAATTGTATAAGTGTGAGCATTTTGAGTTAAAAAGTATATCAAAAGTTATAGTATAGTAGGTAAATTAGCACTTATCAAGTCTGGCATATGGTGAGCAAAGTACGAGATCATCTAAGGCTCATCAAAAAATTGTCCCAAAATAATATCATGGACTTAAGTCAACATAAGTAATAATAATTGAGCCCAAAAAGAAAATGTATCTTATATATCCTCACGATTTGTATTAAGGCATTCTTTAAAAATGTATTATAAAAATATTACGTAATTAAATTCTTTTAATAAATAATTAGTATTCATTTTATTTCGTCCTCATAATTTATTTTAGGCCTTCAATTTTGTTCAGACTTTAAGCATGCAAATTTCATATATCTTTTTCCACACTAAGCCAATAAAATATTAGAACCGACCATGACTATACCAATACCAAGCACAACATTAAGTCCTTATGTTTGGATAAGTTTAGATGTACATAATGGAACATAATGGATGAACGAAATGAACTGGAGTGAAATTATACAGTAGTATTATAAAACTGAAGTCAGATATTAAATTAGAAGAATTCTAGTATAAGATTGAATTGGTTAAATTGAATGACGTGATATAATATATATATATATATATTGGAATGGAGTTTCTTAACATTTTTTAGATTGGAACTAAACATGAAATAATGTCTATATGTTTTTAATTTTTTGAAATTTTAAGTGAATCATCTAATTTGCATTTTGGATTATTTCAGGTCAATGTGTTTTAATCTATAGGACTAAAATTTTCACGATCCAAGAGATTCAAAGATTTATTTAATTATGAATGTGGATCAAAACTGCTTACAAGCCCGATAAACAATTGGACCTCTCAGATCCTGTCTAATCTTGATAATATTGCCCTCCTTTGTTTAGGTATTTAGGATGGAGCTAAACAAAATTTTCATTTCTTTATTTGGAAATTAAATAAATTATACTTATATTTTTATTATTCATATATTATCCTTGTTTCTACATATTTTCTATAAAAATAAAAGGACATTTTATTCATTTACATTTTTATTTATATTAAAGGAGAAAAATCTTATGTTCCAAAAAAGGAGAAAAATCTTCAAATCCAAAATTCTCTCACGTTTAGTCATCTTAAAATTCATGTAATTTTGGCCTATACACATGACATCTCATGAAAAATATAGTTGTCATTCATCTTTCTATCTATACTATTAATCTATACTATTAATAAAGGAAAAATACAAAATAACTCTCATCATGGTGTAATTTGTGTTTTCCTATTTTGCCTTCAATATCTTTTTATTTCTACCAAAAAACCATATATTATTTTCTTATTTTATCCTTATTATCTTCTTATTTTAAAAGTGTATTTAAAAAATTGAATATTAGACTAATTGAATAAATTCAACCGTAAATTTAGCGCAAAAAATTATATTTGAATTTATAAAATACAAACTATACATTACAAACGATAGGAAAGCGGGTTGACAGACACAACAGCGCATGTCAACACGCTAGTAATAATAATCGCTAATTTCCATTTATCATATCTCTTATTAATTCTATGGCGATAGAAATATAAAAATACTCATTAATATTGCTTTATATATATTTATATTTCTATACTACTGAATAAAGTTAAAACCTAATGTAACTACTCACCTATGGTGTAATATATGGTTTCCTATTTTGCCCCCACTTTCTTCTAATTTCTATAAAAAAACATATAACCCAATGCATGTTCCATAATCCATATTATTTGATTAACTAATTCTTCTTTTATCTAGTTTTTTTCCCTTAACAGAATGTGAAACATCACAAATTATTTAATTTCTTTTATTCTAAAACATAATAAATAACCATTATAGTATATAATTACGGCAGTCAAATAAATTCAACTACAAATTATAATATTTAACACAAAATGCTATATTTAATATTTATAGCATGCAAATTATATATTGCAGACAATAGGAAAGTGAATTAATAGACATGGAAATGTCGGTCAACACACTGGTTTATATAATTTTTATTTATTTCACTATAATTTATCATAATAAATATATTGAACTAAAAATAATAGTGGAAAAACAGGTACTTTGAGGAAAAACGAATTATTATAAATTTCATCGTCCATCTTCCCCTCTCACTATAATTGTATTAATAAATTTTTCAATATTATTCATGTCATCCGTATCTAATATTAATGTTCTATGATATTTCACCCATACATATTTATAGATTATCGAAATTATTCTTTTAAGTAAACAAATTATATATCTAATACTTCTTGAATACTCTCTTATATGTTTAAAATATTTAAAGAGAAAGAAAATAGAAAGAAAGGAGTGAGAAAGTAGATAAATTTTTATATTATTTGATATGAGAGAAAGTAAAAAGAACAAGAAGAGAAAGTGAGAAGAGATAAATAATGTATATTTAAATAAAAAAATACCCTCACAATAAAAAGAATATTTGTTAACAAAGAACATTTTTCAAAGTAATGTTATGAACCAACAGGCGTTGGTTCAAGTGGTACATACTTGATTCCCCTTAAGCAAGGTCTCGGGTTCGAGTCTTGTGGATGGAAAAAATGTTCGCTCGGAGAGTTAGCCCCACATACTTGTTATGAGAACCAGACTGGACGGCCCAACCGGTCTGACCACTTACCACACTTGAAAACAATTATGGTTTGCATTCTTAACCTAATGAGGATTAGATCACTTTGCACTGAAAATATTTTGGTTCGACCGTGTTAAAACCAGTTAAATCGCAATAACCCAAAAAGTTAATCGAACGGTTCACATAAGTTTTATAAAAAACGGAATATTACTCTAATATTTTATTTTACTTCAGTCTGAACAAAGATGAGGAGATGTTACTTCAATATAATTATACATAATTATTAATTATATATAAAATCATCAGGTCTGACTAGATGTAACGCCCCGAAAATTACTCCAAAAAATCTTGCTCAAAAATGGGTATTTTTTTTATAATGATAATGCTATATAAAATTTATTTCCTTATATTTGTTTCATTTTCGGAACATCACTTTAAGTAACATACAATACAGAAAATAAAAAACATCATTACCTAAAGGTAATAAAAATATAACTTTGAATCATATTTCATTAGAATATCATAAATATTGGTACGAAGTACAAGGTGGAATCCTAATCGTCGCCCAAATAAAACTACTCGCAAAATAAATACCCTACACACGTACACTAATCAAAAAGCACAAAGGCATATGTAGGTATAACCGTTTCCATCAATCCTCCATACCCCTCCTGGACATCGAAAAGCGGTAACTCAGAATCCTGGCAGAATGATCCAGCTGAACAAAACACGAATATAAGACAAATAGAAAGAAGAGGTAGTAAGACATGTAATGAATATTACTCATTGACGGCGTGGAATTACACGAAATATCACATCCAGACAGACACGCGTAATAAACACAATATATACATCACATATGAAAATGCACAATGATGAATGATGTTATAATCTCAGATTATGAGGATCAAAGTCCATAATCTCAATGTATGAATGTTATGTTTGTTTCATCCATCCTTTCACCAATATCCTCCCAATATACTATTTGGAATAACCAAGAGTACAAGTCCCATAACAAGCCGATTTGAACGCACAAAAATTATTCCTCGCAAGGATATATGATCGATCTGTTCTGAAGAACTGTCCATTTCAGGACGGTGTCGTATCAAATACTTTACGAGCATCCCTCTCATTGATCCTGATTGTAAAGAGGGGTTGTCAAAGATCGTCTAATTGGCGCTGTGAGAATTATCCGATCCAACAGAATACCTCATCCAGGAATAGAAGGGACTCATCTCACCTAGACTCACCCTCAAGACTTTGCTGACAAACCACCGCCATCGTCGTCCCTCTCAACATCTCGGGGCTCGTTCGTCTCCCGTAAATTTCCTCTCCACTACTACATTATCCATATGGCCAAGCCTCTTACGATCAGACGACCTCGCTGCGTGGTATCATGTAATCCTTTTCTTTTGGGCATCGCACTAATCACGACATCACAGTCGGAAACCTTGCCCTAAATAGGCGCAATAATAAAGGTACTTGGATAAGTTTGTCGATTTCAGGAACCAGGTTCAATCATCTGAGTCACGGTCTTTCCCAAGGGTAAATATACTTCACACCCAAGCTAGGGTTATTGCCTTTAACAAAGCAATTCCTTACTTTTATTACTTTCAAGAATTTCATATAGTTATTTACCTTTATAACTTCTTGATGGAAAACATGCCATTAGGCTCTTGTATATATGAGAGTTATCGTTTAGACGACTTAAAAAGAAGTCATGTCTGTGTGGAGCCCTCTCGCTCGAGCGAGGGCACATCCATTTTTGAGGCATTTGTGGCTTAAGCGAGAGCTGTTTCGCTTAAGCGAGAAAACAATCACTTCTCTTGGTGCTTATTTTAGCTCAAGCAAGAGCTATCTCGCCCCAAGCTAAAACACTCGTTTTCTCTAAACACTTCTCACTCAAGCGAGAGCTATCTTGCTCAAGCGAGAAGAGCCTGAATATCATTTTAATTACTTTTCTCAAGGAAAATATTTCTCATTTATATCACATGTTTTTAAACCTTGAATTTAACAATTATCACATACATATCATTCCCATAATAATCATTCAAACATTATAATTCAAGAGTAAACATGGTATTTA
>NC_032011.1:7198222-7198476 GCF_001865875.1 Lupinus angustifolius | reverse complement strand
TGCAGGTGAGCTTACTTGATCCGATCTCCTCTCGAACTCTTCATTATGCCAAAATAACATTAATTAGTTAAGTGACGATAATAATTATACTTACGAAATAAATTTTTACGCGAAGATAAAACATGCGATTTAAAATGAATTTAATTGCTTTCGTCCTTCCGATTCAAGGTTGAATATCCTTGAATCATCATTTGTCATTGAAAGTCTTACAATGAAATAACACTTTTTAAAGTAAGATTTTCAATAAAACTTAT
>NC_032011.1:7197798-7198122 GCF_001865875.1 Lupinus angustifolius | reverse complement strand
TAGTTCATAAATCTTATTTTTTGTAAGTAAAACATTTTTACTAAAACTAACCTTTTAAAATAAGATTATTAAGCTAGACTTATCATTTCTAAAGTAAACTAATTTAAACAAAATCAATACTTTTAAATCAACACTTTTTAAGTAAATCTTACCATTTTAAAGTAAATTCACTTAATTAAGATTCAACATTTTTAAATTATTTTACCATCTAAGACTTCATAACACCTTAAGTTTATAAAGTCAATACTTTTAGGTAAATCTTATTATTTCAAGTATACTACTAAAACAAATTTTCATGAACATCTTAACACCCTCTAATTTTTT
>NC_032011.1:7112651-7197698 GCF_001865875.1 Lupinus angustifolius | reverse complement strand
TTAGTTATTCTTACCACTTTAAAGTAAGTCAACTAAAATAAATACAACAATTTTTTATGAACGTCTTAACACCTCCTATTTTTTTAGGAAAAACCCCAAGGGTTAGTAAGTGTTAATTTTATAGTCATAAAAATAAATCATAATGTAAGACTTTCTACTACTTTAATATCCAAATCTTCGTAACACTTTAAGTTTATGAAGTCAAAACTTTAATAATTCATCTTTTATCCGAAATTATTATTTTAACTTGGAAATCAAAGAGTAAAATATGCTAAATCACTTTTAAAATATAATACTTTCTAAAAAAGAAATATTTTCAACAACAACTTATCAACATCATAAACTTTGAAGAATAAAATACAAACTTTTTCCTAAATACGTTAATGGTTCCTTAGATGTTAAAATCATCACCTTTAAACATATTCAAATACTAACAATAATTTCTAATATTTCCAAACAAAAAACTCATCTAAACTTGTCTAAAGATAGAGTTTTTCCATCTAAGAACAAGGAAGAAATTTCAAGATTTACAAATGTCAAAAACTACATAAAGGTTCATATAATTTTATTCTCATCCCCTTTAGTTATGCCTTCATAAAATACTTAACGAACAAATATAAACTCTACTTTATGAACAATATAATAAAAGCTCATAACTTTCTATGAAGTATGAGAAAAAGATGAAGAAGACAAAATAAAAGACTACCTTCTTTAGTGTAGAAATGAGAGAATGAGGTAATATATTTATATGAGAGCATCACCCTCATCAAATCAGAAAATTTAATGCAAAGTAAATAGATTTAGACTAGCATAAGTGATGTGCTAATGGTGGTGGAGTGAGAGGATTTGTTGAGTGATTTAGGGGATTTTGTGTAAGAGGATATGTACTTTTGGTTGTTTAACAAACAAGCTTCTTATATGAAAGTGATGTGACCTTTTCAATGACACATTCTCGATTAAACCATTCTCGAGTATTGTCGGCTAATACCCGGTCGGATAATAAAAATATCCCGATTTCGGTTTACGGTTAGAACTTTGAAACACGAAATTTCGAGTGAAAAATAATTAGAAATGCGTTTTGGAAATACTTAATGTTTATCTTGACTTGAAATAATATTTCGAAGCCAATGGCGCAATCGTAATTCGACTCCGAGGTATAGAACTTAAAAACACGTTATTGGGCCGAATTCGGACGAATTTGGCCCCGATAGTATTTCAAAAAATTTCCGCCACAGAAAATTACAAAAATTTACCACAAAATAGGAAATCACAAAACAAGACTAACACTCAACTACGATTTAGTCTAATTCAATATCAATTAATTTCTAAAATTAATCGTTGTTAAAATAAATAATTTATAAAACATACATAGAAAATTCACGGTGTTACAATCCTCCCCCACTTATAAGATTTTTGTCCTCGAAAATTAAACGTACCTCTTAAGAAAAAAAATAAGGGTAGGACTCTTTTATGGCATCCTCAGGTCGCATCTTCTCCATTTGCTTGACTCCAAATCACCTTCACTAGGGAAATCTCCTTGCCTCGTAATAATGTCTTCACACTATGATCAGCAATTCTCGAGGGCATAGTTTCAAAAGTGAGATTATCCTTTTTCTGGATTGAATCGGATTCGATGATGTGCGACGGGTCACTAATATACTTTCTTAGTTGAGACACATGGAAGACATTATGTAGGTTTGACAATAAAGGTGGTAAGGCTATTTGGTAAGCTACTGGTCCGACATTTCTAAGAATTTCATATGGTCCTATGAATTTTGGGGTAAGCTTACGGGCTTTAAGCACTCTGCCAATACCAGTCGTTTGAACCACCCTCATGAACACATGATCTCTTTCCTCAAAACTGAGAGGGTTCCTCCTTTTGTCATAATAGATCCTCTGTCTATTCTGAGCTGTCTTCATGTTTTGTCTTATTATTCTGATCTTTTCTGTCGTCTGCTGAACTCCATCGGGTCCTAATACTAGATTCTCTCATGCCTCAAACCAACATAGGGGTGTTCTACACTTTCTACCATAGAGAGCTTCATATGGCGCCATGCCGATACTAGAGTAAAAACTATTGTTGTAGGTGAACTCGATTAATTGTAGAAAGTCAGCCCAACTTCCTGAATTCTCCAATACGCAAGCTCTGAGAAGATCCTCCAATGATTGGATAGTCCTTTCCGATTGACCATCAGTTTGCGGATGGTAGGCTGAACTCAAACTCAACTTGGTTCCTAAAGCTGTTTGTAAACCATTCCAAAACTTCAAGGTGAAACGCGGGTCTCTATCCGAGATGATATTTGTAGGAATACCATGCAATCAGACTATTACTTTAATGTACAACTCCGCCAGACTCTCCAAAGATTACTTTATGTTGATTGCTGGAAAGTGAGCCGTCTTTGTCAAACGATCCACAATTACCCAAACAATGTCATAACCCTTCCAAGTTCGTGGGAAACCGCTCACGAAGTCCATTGAAATGCTATCCCATTTCCATATAGGATATCCAAGGGTTGAAGTTCTCCATTAGGTCGCTTGTGCTCAACTTTTGCTTTCTGCCACACTAAGCAACGGGAGATATACTCCTCTAATCGTAAGTTCATAATGCTACAAATCCTAGTGAGCCTATCCCTGAGCAACCACCTACCGTGGCATTTGCTGAGCCTCAAGAATCATTGTTTGGGCTTGCTCACCGGATGCTATGGAACAGTGCCTCAATGTGCAGCAGAGACTATCCGAAGATCTGGAACACATCATTTTCATTGTGCGTGCTACACATGGCTCATCCCAATCACCACCTCCACAAGATTAGCCTAGATAAGAATGTCTAGTGTGTCTAGGGTGTGTGTGTGTTATGCTTTGGAGATTATGTTTTGGTGTTGTTTATGTTATGGTTGTATTTTGTTGTTCTTTCTATTGAACTTTATGTACTCGTTTGTTGCACTTACTCTTATGGTTTGTAAAACTTTGTTGCTAATTTGGATTATGGTTTCAATTATCGCATTATCCTTTGATTTTATCTACATGTATATATCTAATGTTGAATGATTGATATGTTCTAAATACTGCTTAATCATTACCATTGGTCATTCTATGGAATTCATATTGAAATTACACGACTAGATATATCTCGTAATCAATTCTGTCATAATCTGTTTTATTAATAAATAATCGATTAAGAAATTTTTAGGTTGCTTAATCAATTATCCTTGATTAATTAATCGATCAAGACTAGTAAACTGTGTATATCTTTCCTTACTTTTGGCTTTTAATATCATAATTTGCCATAACTTTTTGATCATGCCAAATGGGGGAGAACAAAGTGAGGGGAAGCAATGCATTTTGATTCAACCTTATGCAAACATATCTTGTCCAACTTTAAGTCATCAAACAAAGGAATTGTTTCAGTGTTTGGCATCATCAAAAATGGGGAGATTGAGATGGAAAATAGTCAAAGGATGCCATTATAACCGACCTACAAAGTTTTGATGAACACAAGGTCTTATATGGAAGCTTGAAGAACTCAAGGTCAACATCATAGAATCCATGATTGCTTTTTACATTCTAGAGTCCTAAGATGATTGCCTAGTATTGAGTCTTAGGGTAGGTAAACCCAAGATGGAAGTGTCTCACAAAGAGTCAAAAATAAAAATCACATAAAATGAGGCAAAACATCTACATACATATATATGATAAGTAACACTCATGCATTTGCATTTAGCATACATGGTTTTATGCATAAAGGTTTTAATCATTTCTAAAATCATGATTGCATGATCACTCATCATATAGGGTGTTTATCATATAATTAGAAAAACCATTTTTAAACGATTTTAATCGATTAACCCATTTGGTAATCGATTAAGTCTTGGTGCAATCCTTAATCAATTAAGGAAAGTCGTAATCGATTAAATGGAATTACAAAAGCTATCTTCCCAGGATTTCTGCTTATTAATCGAATAATAAAGTTTTTAATCGATTAAGCCATAACTGAAAATTTGTTTTCAAGAAACTAGTTAATCGATTAACTTGGCAATTTAATCGATTAATATCAGTTGAGTCAGTTATGAACTAATTATGTTATTTTGAAACAAAATCAAATCAAGTTTTAAACCTAGCTTTTCACACTTTCATTGATAATAAAAAATACACCGAGAGAAAAGAAAAACAAAGATTCATGGTGCTTAAGTTTTCAAAGCTGTTTGGTTGATTCTTTGAAGTTTTTATTGCATACTTTTTAATGAGTGAAAAGAGAGAAAAGAGAGAGAGAGTATTTTCAATGTGCCAACATTTTTCATTCAATTGAAATACCTTGTATGATTTCTACACTTATTTCTTAGGGCTGTTTGTGAGATCATTCTGTCAAGGGTTATAGAAGAGTCGATTTCATTGTTGTTATCCGTACAATCTTGTGTGCAAAGTAACTCGACAAAATTCAGTAAATTTGAGTATAATTCTCATGGCGTGTGGTATCATCACAACTTAAGAATCAATACTCTTCACAAGACAAGGACTATTGATTCGAGCAAGAGTTTCGGTTTTGGCCAGATTGCGCGAACGATGTGGTATCAAAGTAGGCGTATATAGAGGTCAAACCGAGCTTGGTGGCTCAACGATTTCAAGAAGGAGGTTTCTGTCTAGGATTATTGGAAATGTGTTTGTAACTGAATTAAATTTCTAATAGTGAAGAAAAATCTCCTAGATCAATCGGGAGGCCTGTATGTAGTTTGCAAGTGGACCCACAAACGAACCAGGATAAAAATCCTCGAGCACATTTTCTCTTTCCCTATCTCTTTACATTTTTGTCTTTACTGCATTCTGTTGTGAAATTGCATTCTGTGATTAATTGCTAATTGATGTTAATCTGTTGATAATTACTAATCAATTTTGAGTTAGTAAAGATATAGATTCATCACTGTTTTACAAAGCAAGAAAACTATTTTTCCAAGAGTAATCAACCAATATAATTGATTAATTTACTGACCATAATCGATTAACAGAACTGTCCTTAATCAATTAACCCTGTTGATAATCGATTAATTGCAACAGTTTTGTATTCTGCGTAAATATCGGAAAAGTGGGATTAGTGATCCGCTACACCTATTCACCCCCTCTAGGTGTAATATTACCTCACTGGTACCAAACACTCATAAACCCTCATACTCTCATAAACCTCCAAAAACTTCATCAATGGCTTCCCAAAGTGGCAATCATGGTTCTCATAATGGTGACGAAGCTACACCAACTCCACAAGACAAGCAAATCGTTATTAAAAAACAAACTCAATGTGGAATGACATCCATGAACAATGTCATTCGGTCAAGAAGTAAGGATGTGAAGATAGAATTTAAATGGAACTCTAAAAGCCAACCATTAAACTCGAAGGACGACAACTCATTGGTTAGCTACATTAGGGTTGTGGTTAGGCAGAATATGAAGCTAACATTAAACAAACGGAGTAATGTAGAAAATTTCGTGAAAGAGCGTATTTGGAATGAATTAATAATAAGTTTATTTTTTAGTTTTTGTGTTTATGTATTTTCATGCATTATATGTATATGTGTTACATTTTCATGCAATGTACGTATATGCATGTGTTTGCATGAAATATAGTTAATGTACATGTGTTTTCAGGGCAGTTTTGATGTTGGTGAGGAGCATAAGGATTATACCTTAAATCGGCTGGCAAGGTTCTCCAACAATTTCAAAATGATGTCGGAAAATTACTCAGATATGCTGATGACAATGTCAACCTAAAACCTTCAACTAAATATGCAAATATCATTGATGAAGAGGATTGGAAGACTTTTGTCAACCTATGCACACAAGAGAAGTCTTTCTTGGTAAAATCATATTCTTTGTATTGACTTTTGTATATATGCTTATGTATATACATATATATGATTGTTGAAATTAATGTTGTTTGTTTTTTCAGAAAATAAGTAATGAAAACCGCAAGAGGGCATCCAAGCCTTTATATCCATACCGAGCTTCTCGAGCGGAGTATAAAAGAATCGAGGAATAAATTGTAAGTATTGTTAATTTTTAAGTATATTATTGGTGATGTTTTGTATGTACATATATCTAATTACATTATTATTAGTTATGTTTTGTTAGTTGGAGAACAAACGCGATACACTTATGACTCCACATGGAGTAGAACTCGATGTTCTATGGGTGGATGCCTGTAAGAACAAGGATTGTGTCATCGACAATGATCATTTTTTAATAATACTTAATTTCCATACTTAATTATCAAAATGTGATTAATTAACATTATGTTTTTTCTTGATTTGTCAGGTTGCCCTAAAAGAAAAGGAGGCACAGCCAGATAGTCGCATAATACTTGACAAGGCACTAGGACTACCTATCTACCATGGTTGTATCCGAGGTGCAGGATTTGGGGTTAGCCAGCAAACATTTGTACCCCATCCAAAACGTGCAACCAAAGCCCAAATGAGCTAGGTTCAAAATCAGTTGGATGGCCTCATGCAACGTTTCAACGAATTTGAGCAATCAATAAAAGTGAAGGAATTTAAGTGGAAACGACTAGCTAGTGTTGTTGGCATTGTTCCTTCAACCATCAATGAGAGTTGCACACCTGCACCTTACAACATTCTCATTTCGATTCTCATTGCTGAGGTAATTTAGTAACTTATTTTAATTTAGTTATCTAATTTTAATTTATTCGTTAACTAATTATATATTTTAACTTACGTACATGGAATCAGTTCTTGCAAAATTTTCCTATATACCCCAACTAGTCGAGTAGTGGGTGTTGGGAAAGTGCAAAATTCGGCCGATGTTATGCTGCATAATGCACGTATCTCACGATATCATGTGAAGGTCTCGATTGATGTTGCAATCGATGATGATGCTTTGCTACCAATTCCTCTCGATGAGGATATCTTCACAGTTGGAGGGGCTATAGGCACTTTTGTGGCTTGGGCAGTAGACCCTGTACAAGTAATTCCTTCTAAGGTATGATTTTTCACCTTATGCTCACTCATATTATATGTATATACTCATCTATAATTGATATGTTTTTACTGAATATTTTAGGAAAATGTACATTCCACCCCCAATAGCACCCAAAAGACTAAGCCATCTTCGGGGGATTTGAGCATGATACCAAGTACCGGAGATGTGAGCTCAAAGCCATCTATTGGGTGTGTAAGCTCCAAGAAGAATACCAACTATTGTACTCAGTTGTTTGAGGATGTAAGAAGTTGGGAGAAGATATAATAACTATATCAATTCCCAAGGAAGTCTTCAAGGATAAGATTGATGAATACATTGGCATCAATGAAATCCAGGATGCATATAAACATGAATGAATAGGTGCAATTGCTATATGTGTATATATGAGGTAAATTATGTTTTCTTAACTTCTCGCTTTTGAATGGTGGTGTGTTATAATTAACTGACATTTGTGTTATATATTAGGTACTTGTATGAAAATTTTGTTTCGGTAAATAAGAAAAAGATGATGTTTATATCCCTACACCTTATTGCTCTTGTGTCGAGTGACAAAAATAAGATTGGGGAACATAAAGAACGAATTACAGATACTCTCCTCCATCATAAAGAAGATGCAGATTTATTTATTGTACCTTTTAATACCAGTTGAGCATTTTTTAATTGTCTTTTATATTTCTTTCTTTAATATTTTTGTTGTGCTTAACATTTCCTAACCATGTACATATGTTTTGTTAGGTAACATTGGCTGTTGGTTTCCATCAATCAGGTCAATAAAGAAATATACTACTTTGACTCAATGGCACATGGTGATCCGAACATGTACACCGCTATGAAAGAATTTTTTTCTAGGTAAGTGGACTACTCATTTAAACTTTTAGTTACACTTTCACTTTCCTATTTGTTTAGTAATTAAGTACATTCTCTCTTGTTTAGTGCGGTAGAGTTTACATTAGCTTTAATCGTCCTAGAAACAAGTTACCACATCACAAAATCAAGTGGACTCATATAAAGGTATTGGCACAAATCATCTCAAACAATTATATGTGTAATGTATTCCTATTTGAACTAAGGCTATACTTATATGTTTACTTCATTTTAATTGTAGACCCATTGCCAAACAAACGAGGTAGATTGCGACTATTACGTGCTGAAATTCATGAAGGATATCATTTAGCAATGACCAACTAATGAATTCAAGTTTGTTGGCAAATCATATACAGATGACCAAGTCAACCAGATTAGAGAACAATGGTCAAAGTTTGCACTTAGTGTTGTTGGCAAATCATAGGTATATAGTAGATTAGTTTTGCACACATTGTAGCATAGGGAATTCAATTAACGTTCAATGTAATGTATATGATTTGATGTATGTAAAGATTACAGTGTAATTAATGTCCAATATATAAATTCAGTTGAAATTCAGCTGTGTTCATATAGTTATGATTCTGTATGCATTAATTTTGTTGTTTTGTTCTGTTTCTGTATGCATTCATTTTGTTGTTTTGTTTTGTTTCTGTTGTATACTTAACTGAGTAGAATTAGGAATAATGGTCTTCAACAACACTTTTGTACGAATGCGTTGTTGTCATACATATACAACAACATTTTTTTTTTCACAATGCCTTGTTGATTACGTTGAGTTCAACAATGCATTCATAAAAAAACATTGTTGAATATTTATCTGTCATTTATTTTCTTTTAGCTATACAATAGTGCATTCGATAGAAAGCACTATCGATATGATATCTTTCACAATGCTACCTTCAGGTTGCACTGTGGAACACTTACCTTCTTTATATTTGAATGAGGAGTTCTTCCACTTCACTAGTTTTAGGATGTGTTGTTGATTACGTATCATTGACATCGCAATCATCATTATGTGATATTGATTAGGTATTGATGACAATGTTGGCTTCGTTATGTGTTGTTGAATATGTTATCAGACCCTAAAAAATTAAATTGTTCCCGCAATATTCTCAAACATTCAGCTATCCCAACACTCATTTACTCAGCAACGAAACTCATTTACTCTCAAAATCAACCTCGACAATTATTCAATCTCGTCATCATTCCCTCATTCAACACCGAATATCATTCACTCATTCAACACGAATATCCTTCTTCACCGATTTTGAAAATTCTTCACTCGTTTAACCTTAATATCATCATTCAAGTATTCAACACTGAATTGAAAGTGATTTTTCCTTATAGTTATTTGCCTTTTTAATTACATTATATTTAGCTTGTATTGAGTTATAAATATTTTCCTTATAAATGAGTGAAAGTGATTTCATTCATTTCACTTGTATTGAGTTGGGGTTTCCAAGTTCTGACCTTTACATTATGAGTTAAGGTTCCCCCATTTTTAATTACTTACTAATTATTTGCTTTGCTTGGTAAGCTTAACTCCAAGCTTTAGGGATTTATACTTATTATATTATTTTAATAGAAAATGGATCGAAAATAGATGAGTGTCAATCGATTGACAAATGAGTATGAAGAAGGAGTGAAATCATTTGTTAGGTTTGCAATTGAGAATGCTGAAAACCCTAATAGAATTGTATGTCCTTGCTTAAGATGTTGTTACTCAAACCGAATTACTCCAAATGAGTTAAAAGTTCATTTAGTGTGACATGGTGAGAAGAGAGACATTATGGATTTTGATAATGAGATACATATGAAAGACAACTACACAAATGCATATGAAGACAATCATTTCAAGGAAATGTCAAATGTTGTCGAAGAAGATCTTCAGGATTGTCTTGAGATGTTTCAACGGTTGATAAGTGATGTTGAGAAACCATTATATGGTGGTTGTACTAAATTCAAAAGATTGGCAACAATGTCAAGGTTGTATAAGTTGAAATGTGTTAATGTATGAACTAATAAGAGTTTCACCGGCTTGCTTGCACTTCTGAAGGATATATTGCCAGAAGACAATATGCTCCCTTCTCGAACCTATGATGCAAAATAAATGTTACGCTCCATGGGCATGGACTACACTAGGATACATGCTTGTGAAAATCATTGCATCTTATTTTTTAATGAGTATGCTTCATTAAAGTTTTGTCCTAAATGTAATGCATCACGATATAAGAAGGAAGACTCAATTCCCAAAAAGGTTGTATGATATTTTCCCATCAAAGCAAGATTCATGCGTATATTTAGCAATGCCAAAGATGCAAAGAAGTTGACATGGCATGATGAAGAAAAGGTTAAAGATGGCAAGCTTCGGCATCTTGCAGATTCTCCTCAATGGAGAAAAATTGATCACAACTATCTTAGTTTTGGTCAAGAATCAAGAAATTTACGCCTTGCATTATCAATGAATGGAATTAACCCACATAGTGTTCAAAGTTTTTCTCACAGTACATGGTCAGTAATGTTGGTGATATACAACTTACCTCATTCTTTATGCATGAAGCGCAAATACGTGATGTTATCTATGTTAATTTCTGGACCTAAACAACCAGGAAGTGACATAGACATATATTTGGCTCCATTAATTGAAGACTTGAAGGAAATGTGGGAGACGAACATAAATGTATACGATGCGTATTGGGAAGAAAGCTTCAACTTGAGGGCTTTGTTGTTCGACACAATCAGTGATTTCCCTGCCTATGGTAATCTATCTGGATATAGTACCAAAGGACATTTTGCATATCGTGTATGTGAAGACAATACTCATTCAATGGGGTTGTAAAACTATAAGAAGAATGTCTTCCTTGGCCATCGTAGAGTTTTGCATTCAGATCACCACTATTGACGATGGAGAAAAGCATTTGATGAAAAAAATGAAGAAGGTCGTGCTCCTTTTCCGTTGACAGGTGAGCAATTATTTCAAAAGCTAAAGGATTTGAATACTAACTTTGGTAAACCTTTTGAAAAATAAATTGTCACAAAGGGATGGAAGAAAATCTCATTTTTCTTTGAATTACACTAGGATACATGCTTGTGAAAAGGATTGCATCTTAGTTTTTAATGAGTATGCTTCCTTAAAATTTTGTCCTAAATGTAATGCATCACGATATAAGAAGGAAGACTCAATTCCTAAAAAGGTTGTATGATATTTTCCCATCAAAGCAAAATTCATGCGTATGTTTAGCAATGCCAAAGATGCAAAGAAGTTGACATGGCAAAATGAAGAAAGGATTAAAGATGGCAAGCTTCGACATCTTGCAGATTCTTCTCAATGGAGAAAATTTGATCACAACTATCTTAGTTTTGGTCAAGAATCAAGAAATCTACGACTTGCATTGTCAATGGATGGAATTAACCCACATACTGTTCAAAGTTGCTCTCACAGTACATGGTCAGTGATGTTGGTGATATACAACCTACCTCTGCATGAAGTGCAAATATGTGATGTTATATATGTTAATTTCTAGACCTAAACAACCAGGAAATGACATAGACATATATTTGGCTCCATTAATTGAAGACTTGAAGGAAATGTGGGAGACGAGCATAAATGTATACTATGCGTATTGGGAAGAAAGCTTCAACTTGAGGGCTTTATTGTTCAGCACAATCAGTGATTTCTCTGCCTATGGTAATATGTCTGGATATAGTACTAAATGACATTTTGCATATCATGTATGTGAAGACAATACTCATTTAATGAGGTTGTAAAACTGTAAGAAGAATGTCTTCCTTGGCCATCGTAGATTTTTGCATTCAGATCATCACTATCGACGATGGAGAAAAGCATTTGATGAAAACGATGAAGAAGGTCGTGCTCCTTTGTCGTTGACAGGTGACCAATTATTTCAAAATCTAAAGGATTTGAATACTAACTTTGGTAAACCTTTTTTAAAATAAATTGTCACAAAGGGATGGAAGAAAAGGTCAAATTTCTTTGGATTACACTAGGATACATGCTTGTGACAATGATTTCATCTTAGTTTTTAATGAGTATGCTTCATTAAAGTTTTGTCGTAAATGTAATGCATCACGATATAAGAAGGAAGACTCAATTCCCAAAAAGGTTGTATGATATTTTCTCATCAAAGCAAGATTCATGCGTACGTTTAGCAATGCCAAAGATGCAAAGAAGTTGGCATGGCATGATGAAGAAAGGATTAAAGATGGCAAGCTTCGGCATCTTGCAGATTCTCCTCAATGGAGAAAAAATGGATCACAACTATCTTAGTTTTGGTCAAGAATCAAGAAATCTACGCCTTGCATTGTCAATGGATGGAATTAACCCACATAGTGTTCAAAGTTGTTCTCACAGTACATGGTCAGTGATGTTGGTGATATACAACCTACCTCATTCTTTATGCATGAAGCACAAATACATGATGTTATCTATGTTAATTTCTGGACCAAACAACCAGGAAATGACATAGACATATATTTGACTCCATTAATTGAAGAATTCAAGGAAATGTGGGAGACGAGCATAAATGTATATGATGCGTATTGAGAAGAAAGCTTTAACTTGATGGCTTTGTTGTTCAGCACAATCAGTGATTTTCTTGCCTATAGTAATCTGTCTGATATAGAACCAAAGGACATTTTGCATATCCTGTATGTGAAGACAATACTCATTCAATGAGGTTGTGAAACTATAATAAGAATGTCTTCCTTGGCCATCGTAGATTTTTGCATTCAAATCATCACTATCGACGATGGAGAAAAGCATTTGATGGAAACAATAAAGAAGGTCGTGCTCCTTTGTCGTTGACATGTGACCAATTATTTCAAAAGCTAAAGGATTTGAATACTAACTTTGGTAAACCTTTTGAAAAATAATTTGTCACAAAGGGATGGAATAAAATGTCAATCTTCTTTGAATTGCATTATTGGAGTTCATTATATGTAAGACATTTCCTCGATGTTATGTATATTGAAAAAATGTGTTTGAAAGTCTCCTTGGTACCTTACTTAATGTCCCTGGTAAGACCAAATATGACTTGAATGCAAGGTTGGACTTGGTTAGTATGGGAATAAAGAATGGATTTGGGGTCAATAATGAAGGGAAAACGTAGATTTCTACCTCAAGCATCATATACTTTGTCGAGCAAGGAGAAAAATGGAAATTTGTAAATTTCTTCATGGTGTTAAAGTTCCAGAGGGGGTACTCTTCCAACATTCAGAACCTCGTATCAATGAAAGACCTCAAGTTAAAAGGTCTTAAGTCTCATCATTGTCATGTACTTATGGAGCATTTCTTGCCTATTGGAATATGGTCAAGGAGCATTTCTTGCCTATTGGAATACGGTCAATTCTACCTAAAATAGTTCGATGAACCATAACTAGGTTATGCTTCTTCTTCAAGGCAATTTGTAGCAAAATAATTGACCTTGAGAGTTACCTGCTTTGCAAAGACAAATTATTTTGACTTTGTATGAGTTTGAAATGTATTTCCCACATTCTTTTTTGACATAATGGTTCATCTAAGCATTCATCTTGTTCGAGAGACACAACTATGTGACCCTTCCTATATGAGATGGATGTACCCCTTTGAGCGTTATATGAAGACATTAAAGGGTATGTGAAGAACCGATCAAGACCAGAAGGTTGCATTGTCGAGTGATATGTTGTTGAAGAAACTCTTGATTTTTGTACCAAATACCTTACCGATGGTGATTTCATGGACATTCCAAAGCCTCGGTATAAAAAAAAACATTTGGTGAAGGTATTACTGGGAATGAAATATTGACTATAACAAGAACCGAATTGGAGCAAGCGCACTTATATATTTTACATAATGCCGACGGGGTTGAGCCATATGTTGAAATACACAAGGAGGTGCTAAGGAAGTCTTACCCAAGTAAGAATGAAAATTGGATTTCCAAAGAGCATAATTGGTGTTTCATAAAGTGGCTAAAAAATCACATTGATGAGGAGTTGAATATAAATGCACATTCGGTTTCCGAAAGATTGAAATGGTTAGCCAATGGTCCAAGTATTCATGTCTTATCCTACTCTTGTTACCTAATTAATGGGTTCACATTTTATACGAAAAAACAAGATGATCAAAGTAAAATGCAAAATAGTGGTGTGACGCTTGTTGCTCGAACTTTACACATGTCAAGTGCAAAAGATAGAAACTCAATATATGCGAACATGTCATACTTTAGAGTGATTGAATGAATATGGGAATTGGATTACGCAATGTTTCAGATGCCGGTTTTTTATTGTATGTGGATTGATAACAATAATGACTTCCGAGTTTATGAGTTAGGGTTCATGTAGGTGGATCTTAATAGGCCAGGATATAAGGATGAACCATTTATTCTAGCATCACAAGTTCAACAAGTATTCTATGTTAGTGACCCAGCTGATATGAAATGGTCTATTGTTCTTTTAACTAACAAAATAATCCTCAATAATATTGATGACCAAGAATATGAAAATATTAATGAAGATGATCCTTTTTTGGGGATATATCAGTCGTGTGATAGCAGACCAACTATAGATGATGATTTATATACAAGAGATGATCATGATGAAAGGCTTTGGGTAAATCAATATGTTCCTCCAAACAAGGATGACCTTACAAGCCAAAAGCAATCAAAGAAAAGGAAAAGGTAGATGCAAGTAGTCCTTGTATAATTATCTCTTAATTTTGATTGTTAGTAATTTGTATAATTTTTTTTTTGTAATTTGTGTAAAAAAAATTTATAATTATGTACTCTATCAAAACATAATTGACATGATATTCATTGTTTGTAGTTTGTATTGTATTGATATTAATAAACCAATCTTCTGGCCTGCATTAATGTGTCTGTGTTGTTCAGAATGTATAAATGTCTATGATGTTGAGAATGTCTGTTCTGCTAACAAATATATATACAAGTATTAATTTATACAAATCAACAACGAATTCTAGAGGAAACCCTGACATGCGCTGTTGTAAAGGACAAATACAACAAAGTTTTTTATAGATAGTGTTGTTGTACATTCTTAATACAACAACGCTATGTGTGTGCTGCGATATTGTATTAAGGTGCTATTTGAAAATATTTATGAATAATAAAACAACGCTTTTCTGTTAATGCGTTGTTATATGTATGAACTACAACATCGCAATGCTAAGCGTTGTTAATAATACCTATAAAATGCGTTGTTTATGTAAGACCTATATGACAACGCTTCGTGGACGATGCGCTGTTTATGTAAGACCTATATGACAATGCTTTGTGGACGACGCGCTGTTGTATTTGTGCACTATATGACATCGTTTTTCGTGTGATGCGCTATGGTATATACTCAATACAACAACATTTGAGAAGTATTGTTAATGATGACAATATACTACTATGGTCAAACAGAAAATGCATAAAAACGCTGTTATACATCTAACATAAGTACTGTTGAACTTCAGCTCTGTCGTAGTGGACACCTCTTCCAGTTTGATGTCCGACTCGAGTTTCATAACATTGTTTTAAAGGTCATTATGTCATTTCATACAATTCAACATTCTTCCCTCAAGTTTCTCTTCATAGTTAGAGAGAAAAAAATTTGTGGGTCTCACATCATTTTTATTCTTTCTACCACTTCTCTCTTCTCAACCAAATTAATGAAAACCCTACTTTCTATTCAACTTCTCTCCCTCCATCTTCTTTCCCTTTTTTTTCTATGCAACCAAAGGAAGGCTAAGAAGGAGAAAAAGATAAAAAAATATAACACACAATCATTTAAGTATAATAGAAAAACGTATATTATAGATTAAGCGGGATCAATATTCCTTCTATTATGCACTAAACAATAATGTTAATATGAATTTTATTTTGTAAGTAGTGATTTTTAAAAATATGATCTTTATTTTGAATTTCATAAGAATTATATGTTTATTATTTATGAATTTAATGCCAATATTTTATATGATTATCACACTTATTTTCATGTTCATTTTCTAAGAAGAGTTTAAAATCTAGCTACCATCGGTGTAAAGTTTTTTACACTATTAGTATATTATTCTCCATTAATTTGTATTATTTTGCTTAACAATCAATAATGGTTAATATATGAAGAATAAATGGTTTACTGATAATGTAAAGACACTTATGTCATCAGTGTATACATATTAAATCTTTCAAGAATGTTGGTTGATGTATGGGGTATTCGGATTGGTATACATGTTTCATACATATCAGTTCGGAAATGTTAAATAATCCAACCATGCATATTTGCTCCTTCCATCCAAATTGGGACGGTACAATGTGGCGGATTGAATGAAATAGGATTATGTATTCAGTCAATTTCCATTCCATTCCACTTGAAATTAACAACCCAAATAATGGAATTATGTTTCATTCCACTCCACCCAACTATAGCCGAAGGCCTAAAATTATGCACATGCACTTTAATAAATAGATTTTCTTGCAATAATTTCATAGGCCTAGTCCCGTTATTTGTTGAGATTGGCACTAATTCTGGAAGCCCAAGGCAGAGCCCAAAGGATCTACAAGCCTCATTTACTCAAAACTGAGACTTTCCTTTTTTAGCATTTTTTCAAATTTCTGTTTTTTCTATTAAGAGAATACTTTCCAATTTTGACAAGTTTTCTGTTTTCTGTTATTTTTTCTGTTTTCTTCTTTAGCTGGTCTTGCTTTATAAATGTAGCCACTAAATTATCAATAATCAAGAGAAAAGTTTTTCAATTACATTCCATTACTTTCAATTTGTTGTTATGCAAAGAATCAACATTTGATTCTTGCCTTTTCTTCTTCAAATCTTGCTCTTGAGTATAAGCCAAGACTTCTTTTCTTCAAGCCATGAAAACCATGTCTTCACATGGTATCAGAGCACCCTTGTGACGGTGACTCTGCTGCGCCAACCTTTCTTCATTCTTCTTCTTCTTCCATTCTTTCTCGATTTCAGCTGTCCCAGAAAAATTAATTCTTCATCACTATCTGATCTCACCATCATGGCTAATACAAACCCTGTCCTCGATCCTACCAACCCCTACTACATATATCCCAATGAAAACACGGCAACTACCTTGGTTTCAGCCCTGTTAAATGGACAGAACTACCACACATGGTCAAGAGCTATGACCACGGCCCTCGAAACAAAGAACAAGTTAGGATTCATTGATGGATCCATCATCAAACCCCCTCTGCTTGATCCATTACATGCTTCCTGGAAAAGGTGCAACAATTTGGTTGTGTCATGGATAAGCCACTCCATCGAGCCATCAATAGTCCAAAGTGTGCTGTGGATGGAAAGTGCCCAAGAAATTTGGGATGACTTGAAGGAGAGATATCACCAAGGTGATATGTTCAGAATTTCAGAACTAATTGGAGAAATGCATTCTATTAGGCAAGGCAATGCTTCAATAGACAAGTTCTACACACAAATGAAGGGATTGTGGCAACAATTGGATAACTACAATCCATATCCACCCTGCTACTGTGAGATTAAATGCCATTGCGCATTAATACCAACCATAAAGAAGTATAGAGAAAATGAGTATGTTATCTGCTTTCTTAGAGGGTTGAATGAACAATTCTCCACTGCCAGAACTCAAATCATGCTTATGGACCCAATGCCTCCCATTGGAAAGGTTTTCTCTATATTAGTTCAACAAGAAAGGCAGATGTTCTTTGAAGAACCTAGACTTTCAGCCAATATCTCTAGTAACAATCAAGACAACAGATCAAGATGTAGAGGAAGGGGATTCAGAGTAACATCAATGGGGAGATCCAACATCCAAGGCAGGACAAACACTTTTGGAAGAGGAAGATGACAGAAGCTATGCACATATTGCCAAAGAACTGGTCACACAAATGAAACATGTTACAAGAAACATGGATATCCACCAGGATACTTCACAAACTCAACCAATGTCAACTGCTTTGCAGGAACAGAACAAGGGAATGAAGTAACTGAGAATGAAGACACTGAACCTAAAGAAGATAAGTATGACCCAACTTGCTTGTTTTCCCCAGCTCAACATAATGCACTGAAAAGTATGATACAGGAGTCTATGAAGCAGACCCCTCACACAACCAATCATGTTAATTCCCTTTCTGCATCTATACATGCTCTTGATTCAATAGATTCAGGTAAATCTTTAAATTCTTTGTCACACAAAATAAAATTCGATGGATGGATCCTAGACAGTGGAGCTACAGACCATGTCTGTCACTCCATGAACCTCTATCAAAACTTAAAGAGGATCAAACCTCTATTGATTGCCTTACCCAATGGCAATCAGGTAACCACACATCATTCAGGAACAATTGTCTTTTCTAATGACTTGTACTTAACAAATGTGCTATATGTTCCCACCTTTAACTTCAACCTTGTTTCAATTTCTAAACTCACAACCTCCTTAGCTTGCACTTTAACATTTTCAAACAATCACTGTCAAATTCAGGACACTCAATCCTTGAAGATGATTGGTGCAGCTGAGCTAAGGGGAGGTCTATATATGCTAAGTCAACCCAGCAAGAAATATTGTGAACCAATTCATGTAAATTTGTATACTAGTTATGATGATTCTAACATTTGGCACTCTAGACTTGGGCATCTTTCTCATAAGAAAATAACTATTATGCAATCTATGTTCCCTTCAACAAAATGTAACAAAACTTTGGAACCTTGTGATGTATGCCATTTAGCCAAACATAATAGGCTACCCTATCCTGCTAGTAGTTCTAAATCAGATGTTGCCCTTGATCTAATACACATAGATATATCGGGACCTATCTCTACCCCATCAACCTTTGGTCATAAATATTTCTTGACCATAGTTGACAACAAAACCAGATTCACATGGATATACTTCATGAAACACAAAACAGAGGCCAACTCCCTTGTGAAGGCCTTTGTGACTTATGCTCAAAATCAGTTTGACAAGAGCATTAAAATCATTAGAAGTGATAATGGACAAGAGTTTGTAATGAAAGAATTTTATATACAAAGGGGCATAGAACACCAAACATCATGTGTTGAGACACCTCAACAAAATGGCATTGTTGAGAGAAAACACCAACAACACATAATTGGTGTAGCTAGAGCTCTCATATTTCAATCTAATCTCCCTGCTTGTTTTTGGAGTTATGCTGTTTCTCACTCAATTCATTTAATAAATAGACAACCTACTGTTTTCTTATCCAATAAATCACCCTATGAGGAATTACACAACAAATTGCCTGATATTAATACTTTAAGAGTTTTTGGTTGTCTTTGCTATGCATCTACTTTGACTTTTAATAGAATAAAATTTGACCCTAGATCAAGAAAATGCATATTTCTTGGTCACCCTCATGGTACAAAAGGATACATTCTTATGGACTATAACACAAATAGAGTGTTTGTATCTAGAAACACTGCCTTTTTCGAGCTCATATTTCCTTTTTCTGCAAATGCTTCCAGCAATGAAACCACTTATGACATGACTCAACCCATCTTGCCCACCAACCACATGAACATATTTGATTATCCTATACACCCTAACATCATCCATGAGAATAACCCTCCTTCACCCCTTCCTATCATTGACCAACCCCCTAATGAACCTCCAACCTCAATCACCACTGCTCCACCCAGTCACCCTAGGAGAACTAGAAATCCCCCAACCTATCTCAAAGACTACCATTTGACCCTCCTTCACCAAACTAACACTCCCAAACCACATATTCCCTACCCTATTAGCAACACCCTATCATATGACCATCTATCAGATAAGCACAAACACTTTTCCCTATCCATCTCATCAAACCAGTGCCCTACAACCTATTTAGAAGCCATCCAACACCAACATTGGCAACAAGCCATCCAACACCAACCTATTTTGTCTACAGAACTAGCTGCTTTAGACAAAAACAACACTTGGATTCTATCTAAGCTCCCAACCGATAAAAGAGCCATAGGATGCAAATGGATCTTTAAAATCAGACACAGGGCCGATGGATCCATAGAAAGATACAAAGCCAGATTAGTGACAAAAGGATTCACCCAAACAGAGGGTGTGAATTATATGCAAACCTTCAGTCCAGTGGTCAAGATGACCACCATCAAAGTTCTCCTATGCCTTGCCACCCTTCACAATTGGCACCTCCAACAACTTGACATCAACACAGCTTTTCTTCATGGAGATCTCAAAGAAGTTGTATACATGAAAGTGCCACCTGGCCTCAATGTCTCTGATCCATCCTTGGTCTGCAAGCTTCAAAAGTCTATCTATGGCCTCAAACAAGCCAGTAGACAATGGCATGACAAACTCACCTCCACTCTTCTACAACTCGGTTATGTCAAATCCTTCTCTGACCATTCTCTTTTCATTCATAATAATCATGCTTCTGGTTTTACAGCTTTCTTAGTATATGTAGATGCTTTAATTTTGACAGGTAACAACATTGATCAAATCAATCACACCAAAACTGTTCTTCACAATAAATTTAGCATCAAAGATCTTGGAGACTTAAAGTTTTTCTTAGGCATGGAAGCAGCTAGATCTAGCAAGGGCATCACTCTATATCAGAGGAAATACACATTGGAACTCCTTCAAGAAACAGGCTACCTTGGAGCAAAACCATCTTCTACACCAATGGCCTACAATGTCACTCTTCATTCTCAATTTGGTCTCCCTTTGACAGATATCACTTCATATAGGAGACTCATGGGCAAATTACTCTACCTCACTCACACTCGACCTGATATTTCCTTTGCTGTGGGATGCCTCAGTCAATACCTAGCCTCACCTACTGATCACCACTACAAAGCAGCCACTCATATCCTAAGATACTTAAAATCCTCCCCTGGCCAAGGCATCTTCTTTCCTAGCAACAACAAAACTACCATACAAGGATATTCTGACTCAGATTGGGCCACTTGCTTAGACAGTCGAAAATCCATCACTGGATGGTGCTTCTTCATTGGATCAACCCTTGTTTCCTGGAAAAGCAAGAAGCAAAACACAGTTTCTCGATCCTCATCAGAAGCTGAATATAGAGCCCTGGCCATGGCTGCTTGCGAAGCTCAATGGCTTCTCTTCTTATTCAGAGATTTAGGCATCAATCATCACAAACCAGTAAGCATTTTTTGTGACAACAACTCAGCAATTCACATAGCAGAAAATCCTGTGTTTCACGAACGAACCAAACACATTGACATAGACTGTCATGTAGTTCGTGAAAGATTGGAAAATCACATCATTCATCTTCTACCAATCCACACCTCTCTGCAACTCGTTGACATCTTCACCAAGTCTCTATCTCCATCCCCTTTTCGCAACATTTTATCCAAACTTGGCATAGTAGACATTCATATGCCAAGTTTCAGGGGGTGTGTTGAGATTGGCACTAATTCTGGAAGCCCAAGGCAGAGCCCAAAGGATCTACAAGCCTCATTCACTCAAAACTGAGACTTTCCTTTTTTAGCATTTTTTGAATTTTCTGTTTTTTTTGTTAAGAGAATACTTTCCAGTTTTGGCAAGTTTTCTGTTTTCTGTTATTTTTTCTGTTTTCTTCTTTAGCTGGCCTTGCTTTATAAATGCAGCCACTAAATTATCAATAATCAAGAGAAAAGTTTTTCAATTACATTCCATTACTTTCATTTTGTTGTTATGCAAAGAATCAACATTTGATTCTTGCCTTTTCTTCTTCAAATCTTGCTCTTGAGTATAAGCCAAGACTTCTTTTCTTCAAGCCATGAAAACCATGTCTTCACATTATTCACAATTTTTTCTTACAAAAATGAATTATAAAATTTTGCTACATCTTTAGAAAATATAACCTATATAAGTGTATGAGTTTAAAATTTTGAATTATTATGAGCAAAATAATTTAAAGGAGAATGTCGATGGGGAAAATAAAAAAAATAAAAGGAAAATATTAGGGGCAAAACCATTTATGAGATAAGTGATTCAGAACACGGAATTTCAAATCTCAATTGGTGTGGTAATGTTTTTTCACGTACTAAGTTTTAAAGAAGGCAAATGTTAACTAAATTTCAAAATGATAAAATCATATTTCTGTCTTGCAAATTTAACAAGACAATTTTCAAGCATATATAGATTTCTAAAAACAAATTAAATTAATTTTAAATCAATTCATTTAGATAACTTTGCCACTTCATACCTTACAATTAAGTTTGGCCATAAAGCAGTATAGCTTATGTGCCAGAACATTCTCTTGAGGGTTCGAGTTACATTTGGATGCAAAATCCTTTACAACTTTTGTATGCCATTTTCGGTATTTTTAAATTAAATGTTGATGATTTTTTGTGCTGAAGGTTTTGTTTCCTTTTTAAAGTTTGTTAGTGAAGTTATTATTGAATTTTGTAATTCAATAGGCTATTTTTAGATGGTTGTTATAGTTGGTTATGGTTGTTAAGCCTATAAATTGTAACAATGCCTTGTATTCAAAGTTAAGTGAATAACAAGCTCATGCATTCTTTGATTCTTTCATTTCTTATCTTCATACTTCTTCTCAAACAATTCGGCCATAGAGTGAAGAGTGAGGTGTGTGAAATTCATTTTCTTCCAACAAATTGGTATCAAGAGCTAGAGCAAGATCATATCCTTTGTTCATCAAAACCATGAGTCATCAAACCAACTCCTTTCCAGCAAACCTGCCCATTCTTGATGGCAAGAATTGGAGTAGATGGAATATACAAATGAAAGCCATCATGGGATTCCAAGAACTCGAAGAAATTGTGGAAGAAGGCTACCTAGAAATTGATGAAGCCTCAACAGAACAACAAAGGATAGCATACAAGGAGAATAGGAAAGACATTGCAAGGCAATGTGTCTCACCCACCAATGTGTGGATGAAGCACACATCGAAAAAATTGCAGCAGCAAGATCCTCACATGAAGCATGGCAAATTCTGCATAAAAGCAACAAGGGTGCAGAGCAGCTAAAGAAGGTGAGGCTGCAAACTATGAGGCACTAATATGAATTGATCGAGATGGAGATGAGTGAAAGAATTGCACAATTCTTTCACAGAATTATCAGCCTAACGAATCAGATGAAGGCATGTGGTGAAGTGATCAAGGATCAAACAATCATAGAGAAGGTTTTGAGAACTCTAACACCAAACTTTGACCACATAGAAGTGGCAATTGAAGAATCCAAGAACCTTTCATAGTTGAAGATTGAGGAGCTACAAGGTTCTCTCGAGGCTCATGAGCAGAGGCTCATTGAAAGATCCACTGAGAAGTCCACCAGCCAAGCCTTGCAGGCTCAGATTACTAGGAGAGGAGGAGGACCTTACAGAGGTGGAATCCGGAATCGAGGCAGAGGAAGAGACTATAGATGGAAGAGTTCAAACCAGCAAGATCAGCAAAGACCTGATCAAGATCACTCACTAAACACAATCAAGAAAACAGGAGCCAACAATTGGAGAGGAGGAAAGAAAAGACTAGACAAGAAGAGGATCAAGTGTTTCAATTGCAATAAGATTGGACACTTGTCATATGAGTGCCAATTCTCCCCTGGACAACCTGATTCGAATGGTAGACACCAAAATGAAGCACACATGGCAAAGGAGGAAAGAATTGATAAGGAAGATGAGACTCCAATTCTGCTAATGATGACAACAAATCAAGAAATCGGAAGTGGTGAAACTTGGTACATAGACTCTGGCTGCTCCAACCACATGACAGGACATAGAAATTGGCTTGTAAATTTTGATTCAAGCAAGAAGAGTAAAGTCAGATTTGCAGATAATAGAGTGATCCAAGCTGAAGGCACAAGAGATGTAACGATCACAAAGAAGGATGGAGGTAGAGCAATGATCACAGATGTTCTATTTGTGCCAAATATGAAAAACAATCTAATCAGCCTGGGGCAATTATTAGAGAAAGGCTTTACAGTGAATATGCAAGATGGGTACCTAGAGATCTTTGATTCTACAGCAAGGAAGATCCTCAGAACTCAACTCACACAAAACAGAACATTCTAGGTGAATCTAAATACAATTGAATCTCAATGCCTTAATGTTGAAATGCTAACTAATGATACTTGGCTATGGCACATGATACTTGGCTATGGCACATGAGACTTGGTCATCTGAACTTTAAAGACCCGAGTCTCATGAGAGCCAAAAACATGGTTCTTAGTTTACCAGATATTCAGGTACCTAAGAGAGCTTGTGATAGTTGCCTAATCAGTAAGCAGCCAAGGACTTCATTCAGCAAATTCAGTGCATCAAGAGCCAACAATCTGTTGCACATTGTGTACTCAGATGTGTGTGGACCATTGGAGATTCCCTCCCTAGGTGGCAACAAATATTTTGTCCCCTTTGTGGCCGAATTCAGTAGGAAACTCTGGCTCTACTTGCTCAAAGCCAAAAAGTTATGTGTTTGGCATGTTCAAAATCTTCAAAAACATGGTTGAGAAGCAATCAGAAAGATCAATCAAGACACTAAGAACAAATGGTGGAGGTGAGTTTGTATCCAAGGAATTTGAATATTTTTGCATCAGAAATGGAATTCAACATGAGGTAACAACACCCTACACTCCTCAGCATAATGGAGTTGCTGAAAGAAGGAATAGAACTATCTTGAACATGGTGAAAAGCATGCTCAAAATAAGAAAGCTACCTCAGAATCTTTAGGGTGAGGCTGCAACAACTGCAGCCTATGTATTAAACCACTGTCCTACTAAAAGATTAGAATCCAAGGTGCTTGAAGAAGTTTGGTCTAGAAGGAAACCTCTATCAAGCACTTTAAGATCTTTGGGTCACTATGCTATATGCACATCCCTGATCAAAAGAAGAGAAAATTGGATGACAAAAATGAACTAATGATCTTTATAGGATACAATCCAACAGGGTCCTACAAACTGCTAAATCCAAAGACTCTCAAAGTTATATTCAGTAGAGATGTGGACTTTGTTGAGTCAAGCTCCTGGAAGGAAGGGAACTCAACATTAGAACACACCACTCAGATACAGCTAGACTGGAATGTACAAGAACCACACACTGAGACTTATGATCTAGATGAAGATGAGCATCAGGCAGAGACACTAGTTGATAGTAGTGAGTCAGGAAGGCCCAACAGAGCTAGAAACTTGCCCACCAGACTCAGAGAGTATCAAATTATCCCTGATGATAACATAATTGATGAAGGAGAATTGGTCCAATACATTGCACTATTTGCATATGCTGAACCAATTTCAATAGATGAAGTAGTGAATAGCAAGGTGTGGAAGGAAGCAATGCTGGAAGAATTGAAGTCAATTGCCAAGAACAAAACATGGGAACTAGTTCAATTCCCAACTGACAAGAAACCTATTGCAGTAAAGTGGGTGTTCAAGACTAAACTCAATCCAGATGGAACCACTGCCAAGCACAAAGCAAGACTAGTGGCCAAGGGTTTTATGCAGAAAGAAGGAGTTGATTTCTCTGAGATCTTTGCTCCAGTTGCAAGGCTAGAAACAGTAAGGATGCTAGTTGCCTTAGCAAATTGGAACAATTGGGACATATGGCAGCTGGATGTAAAGTCAGCTTTCCTCAATGGCCCTATTGAAGAGAAAGTGTATGTCAAGCAACCACCAGGATTTGAAGTAAAAGGCAAAGAGGATAAGGTGTACAGACTGAAAAAGGCACTGTATGGATTGAGACAATCTCTAAGAGCTTGGGACAAAAGAATAGATGCATTCTTCTTGAACTTTGGATTCAAGAAGTGTGAGGTAGAGCATGGTGTATATGTGAAGAATCTGAGTAAGCATGACACTCTAATCATCTGTCTTTATGTGGATGATTTACTAATTACAGGTAGCAACTCAGATAGGATTGAAGAGATAAAGCTAGACCTCAAATCTGAATTCGAAATGTCTGACTTAGACAAGTTATCTTACTTCCTTGGAATCGAATTCAGGCAAGTCAAGGACGGGATCTTCATGCATCAAAGAAAGTACACTCAAGATGTACTAAGAAAATTCAATATGTTGAATTGTAACTCTGCTGAGACACCTGCAGAGACCAATCTAAAGCTAGGCAAGTAGGAAGATGAAGTTGAGATTGACAGCACACTGTTTAGACAGATTGTTGGTTGCCTAAGATTCCTTTGTCACACAAGACCAGAGGTTGCACACAGTGTTGGTGTTGTGAGTAGATTCATGAATGACCCAAGGAAATCACATCTCATTGCTGCCAAGAGAATTCTAAGATACCTAAGGGGTACTCCTGAGTTTGGAATTCTGTTCCATAAGCAAACAGAGAACATAGTTCAACTAGTTGCTTACTCTGATTCAGATTGGAGTGGAGATCCACTAGAAAGGAAGAGCACCATGGGCTATGTGTTCTTCCTATCTGGTTCACCAACATCTTGGTGTTCTAAGAAGCAAGAGGTAGTGGCTTTATCCACCTGTGAGGCAGAGTATATTGCAGCATGCTATGCTGCGTGTCAAGCTCTATGGATGACCTCCTTGCTTGATGAATTAGGAGTTGATTTTGATGGTAAGGTAGAGATGTTGGTTGAGAATAAATCTGCTATCAATTTGGCAAAGAATCCTGTATGCCATGGACGCAGTAAACATATAGAAAGGAAAGACCATTTCCTTAGAAATCAAGTTGAGAAAGGCAAGATACAATTGAAGCATTGTGGGGCAGCTTTACAAATTGCAGATATTATGACCAAATCATTGAAGATAGATAGGTTTAAAGAGTTCAGGAAGATGTTAAGGGCAGTTTGCTTGTAGTTGTTTTGAATTAAGGGAGAGTAATGGATTTTGTAATTCAATAGGCTATTTTTAGATGGTTGTTATAGTTGGTTATGGTTTTTAAGCCTATAAATAGTAACAATGCCTTGTATTCAAAGTTAAGTGAATAACAAACTCATGCATTCTTTGATTCTTTCATTTCTTATTTTCATACTTCTTCTCAAACAATTCTACCATAGAGTGAAGAGTGAGGTGTGTGCAATTCATTTTCTTCCAACAGTTATTATTATCTGTTAAAGTATGTTTTTATTTATTAGGATATCATCGATTAATTAATTAAAGATAGAAAAAACATAAAAGGATAGAAAAACAATCCTATACCTCTATCTGCAAATAATAATTTTAAGCTTAAAAGTGTTAGATATTTCCTGATGATTAGTGAAATACTAATCCTAAGATCTAGAATATTATAATTCTCACACATAAATAAAACAGGGATACAAAGTCATACATGAATCCATGTTCTCTAATCTACTTCTTGATATACCTTTTCAAAGTTTTTGGTATGATGACATTCCTCAACCAAATCATTAATTCCTTTTGATACCTTCGTTTTCTCTCTGATGGGGAGAGGTGAAAGATATTTATGATTTGGTGTCTTGGAGATCATAACTGTTTCTTATGTGTTAACTTATAGGGTTCATATTATCTCTTATAGGTCAATTGTTTGGGTCTCCACTCATTAAGCTCATATTCATTATCAATTTTAGAAGTCCTATGGGTTGTGAAAAAATAGATCATTTGTTTTTGTAACCAAAAAATAAATAGCCAATATAATTGTATTAAATATATGATGACCACCTTAATTGCAAATTCTGAATTTCTAACAATCTCCCACTTGAGGTTCATATTTTTATGAAACAATTATATCATATATTCTTTAGGTGCTCATCTTTATATTATTTATATTTATATTTCTCCTTAATACAATCTAGTTCATCTAATATATCAACTATGGAACCACCATGGTCTTCAACACATTCAGACGTGACTCAACCACGATGATCACCATACCAATATACTAAATGAAATATATCAAATATGGATGAGTGACATGTAAATTTCATGTAACGTGATCTTAAACATGCCTATTCCCAACCGGTCCTTCTTTGTTCTTTATTGACATCAATTCAAAGTCCTTAATTGCAACACAATAGGCACAATACACAAGTTCAAAATAGAACAATAAACCATCAACTTTATTATACATAAAACTATATATGGCGTCCAAAGTAAATCATAAAACATATAGACTCTTACTGAACTAAGGTATCCTAAGGAGCAATACTCATATAAGCAATATGCTCATGAATGACTTTAGGTACCAAACCCTTAATCAGTGGATCATCTAACATAAAATTTGTCCCTATATGTTCTATGGAAATTTGTCTATTTTCAACATTTTCTTTAACAACCATAAAATTCATGTCAATGAGATTTGACTTTGTAGAACTCCTATAATTGTTGGAGTAAAGAACCACGGACTTAGTGTCACAACAAATTCTCGGTGGTCTTTTAATACCATCGACCACATATAAGCCACTGACAAAATTTCCACAACCATATACCATGGTCTGATGTTTCAAAACAAACCATGAACTCCACAACCATGGTTGAATGAGCTATGAGCGTTTGTTTAGTAGGCTTCCAAGAGATAGCACCTTGAGCCAAGATAAACATATATCTAGAGGTGGAGTGTCTGTTGTCTAGACACCCAAAAATCAGAGTCAGAGTACTCAATAATCTCTAAATTCTCAGACATTCGATAAGTGAACATGTACTCCTTTGTTCTTATTAAGTAACACATAACATGTTTGATTGTCTTCTAGTGATACATTACATGATTGCTCATATATCTTCCCAAAACTTCTACAGCAAATATTATGTCGGGATGTGTGCAAACATGAGAATACATTAGACTTCCTATTGCAGATGCATAAGGAATCTTTTACATTTCGTATCTTTCAAGGTCATTTTTGGGCACTGGTCGAGACTAAACTTGTCTCCCTTAACTTTAAGGGTATCCTTGGTTTACTTTCTTCCATTTTGAATCTATCTCGGACTCTATCTATAAAGCTTTCTTGTGACAACCTTATGATACCTTGAGAGAGATCTCTTAGTATATGAATACCTAATACAAAAGAAGCTTCCCCAAGATCATTCATTTTGAAAATTTTCATTAGAAATCTCTTAGTGTCATGCAATAGTTCACATCAGTACTCGCAAATAGTATATCATCGATATATAATACCGGGAATATAAATACTCCCACTGAAACTGTGGTACACACAACATCAACTTTATTTGCCTCAAAACTATACAAGGTAATAACTTGATGAGACTAGTGATTCCTGAAAGATAAAATTCTTTATGAAATAGGCACAAGAACTTGTTCACTATTAGTAATAAGTTATTCCGCAAAGACAACATTTTTTATGTTCTATTCCTCCCATAATCAACTTCCTCAAGAAATCTTACATTTCCCGTCTCAAACAAGTCTTTAAGTGGGATCATAAAATTTATAGCCCTGAGAGCGTTCAACATAGCCAACAAAATAGCAGCTAATAGTTCTTGAGTCTAGTTTCCTTTCATGCGGCCTATAAGGTTGTGCCTCAACTGTAAAACCCCAAATGTGCAAGTGTTTTAAGCTTGGTCTTTTATTAGTCCAAAGCTCATATGGGATTTTTTTTAACTAATTTACTTGGCATCCTATTAAGGATGTAAAATACGATCTTTAAAGCTTTCCCCCAAAGAAACTATCACAAGGAAGAATGACTAATCATACTTCTCATTATATCCTTAAGAGTTCGGTTTAATCGCTCAACAACACCTTTCCTGCTAGGTTTGCCTGACATAGTGTATTGTAGAACAATTTCACATTCTCTGAGGAAAAACACAAATAACCATTTCACAACATCCTTATTGTTCTTTATTTTCTTATTATGAGATGTCATAGTCAAATGACCAGTCTTATCTATCTGCAGCCTCTCTTCCTTTTTCACACAGTGAGATATAAGCTCATTGAGAAACTATTTATCTGTTAGAGTGTTATAACTCACTTTGAATTGGCCCGAAGTGTACAGGAAGCGAGATCAAAACCAAGTGCACGAGCAAATCATCACCAAGCTCTAACTTAAGTGACTTGAGTTTTAAGGTGAGATTAGATATCTCCATAATGTACTCCCTTATGTTCTCTTTGCCTTTATACTTCATGGAGATGAGTTTAGCCAAAAAAGCTACTTCTCTTTGCATTTTCATTTTTTGCAAAGTATGATTCTATTTCTTCAAGGAACTTCCTTACACTCTCACCCTCAGAAATAGAGCCCTGAAACGCTTCTAGAATAGAGTGTTTCATGATCATTAGTCACATTTGGTTAGAGTGTTCCAATTTCTCAATTTTAACCTCATCGAAGATTTCCATAGTAGAAATGGATTTCTCTACCTGAAGTGCTAGATCTAAATCCATACAGCCGAGAATAATTTCTACGGATTCCTTATAAACCTAAAAGTTTGTCTCATTCAGCAATGAGATGTTCTTAATTTGAGCAGATATATTTGTAACGCTAATAAAAGAACAAAATAAATTGCAATCATTATTGTAATTAAACTCACATTCAACTTTAATACTTAAATTCAAATAATGATGAGACACATCACATCACGAGTTACCTAGAACAACATTAATATTCAGTCTTTGGACCAAAATATTAACTTGTAAGTGGTGCACTCAATGTAGGAATCAAACAATGATAATTAGTCTTGTCAAACAATAAGACTTTCTTTGGACCGACTTATTATTCACATAAAAAGCCAGATTATTATCACATATTAATTGCTACAAGTAAGTTTTTAATTATAATAATATTCATTTTGGCCGATCATTATTCGCATAATATGCAAACATACAATTGGCTTGATATTTTATATCAATCCCTGATGGTGGTCATTTTTGTAATGCTTATACATTAATCATAATGCTTGTCAAATAATAAATTCTTCTTTGGTCTGATTTATGATTCACATATGCAACCTATAATAATCACATGTTTATCATCACATATATGTATATAATCAGACCAAATAATAATATTTCTTTGAGCCGATTAATACTCGCATGGATACATATACATACTAGCATTTGATAATTATTATGAACAACTCAAGAAAAGATGTCACTTTGGCGACTTCTTGTTAATAGGTTCACTTAAAATGTCAAACAATTTTATTTTCCAAAAAAGAAACATTTAGTTGAGTTTGATTCAAGATTTAATCCAAAACATATATTATGTATACCCAAAAAAAATACATATATTCACTATAGCCTATTGGTAACATTGCATCATTCTCGTCAAAATGATATGTGTCTCGAATTCCAGTAATGGTCCTTTTAAATTTTCCATTAAAAAGATATTATCATTTTATACATGATTAAACTTGGCAGGACAAGTTGTCCAAATAGAAACAACGCTTCAACAATAGCAACCACTTAATAATGCAATCAACCACCAACCAATGCAACAAACCATAAGTGTTGCAACCATTTAAACAAACAAGTCGGGTAATATATATAAAAAACAAGACATGTTCACATAATAGACTCATCACAAGATACCTAACACAACATCAATTTCTAGTCTTTGGACAAAGAAATTAATTTGTAAGCGATATTCTCAACGTAATGATCAAATATAAAAAATTAGTTCTATCAAACAATAGTCTTTCTTTGGACAGACTATTATTCACATGGAAAAAAAACTTTATATTTGTTACTTATTTATCATCACATGTATGTTATTACTTGGCCAAATTGTGTCTTCCTTTCAGCCGAACACAATTTGCATAAATTATCTTATACTCATCTATGTAATCTTAATCAATTTCCAAGATATAAGTTACTTTGGCAACATATTACATCAATAAATTCAAAATTAATTACTAGACAAAAGGAAAATAATATGAGTCCATTATAAAAAAGTATGATATTAGAATTAAAACTTTCAAATTTGATATCTTTTATGATTAATAAATTTAATCCAATAATATAATTCCAAATCAAAAAAGATATATTACATATGTATCAACACATAAAAATGTATGCAATCTTGATTAAATACAAAGTAGATATAGAGTGAAAATGATAAAAACAAATATGCAAATCATTATCAAAAATTCCAAATCGAATATGATAATACATATCTTAAAATATATATGTAACACTATATATATATACACTTTCACACACTAACATAGTAAAATATATATAATTTTAAGCATTAACCATAAAAATTTTATATATATATATTAACTATAATATGTAATTCCAAACATCACAACAACCTCAAGTTGGAAACAATTACATATGTATATTTTAATTCACAATATAGACAAGGTCAAAAATTCCAGATTATATCTATACAAATAGATAAAGGCAAAACAACTTTTAACTGTCAGAGATGGAGTAATTTTTTTATTCCAATTTTAGTCATTACTATATGTTAAGGTAACTTCCACATTCTTTAATTAAAACTAATGTATTTAAATTATCCAATGCAATTGTTAATTGTGATGGATTAAGTGATATTCCAAATTTGACCCTCTTAGGTAAGTAACTTCCACGTTATCTTCTCCACCCAAATTTCAAACTGCACAATTGTTGCTTCTATTTTTACCCAATTTCACACTCATTTCTCATTCCAATTTCACACTCATTTCTCATTTTAATTTCACTTTGATTCGCTTCATCTCTCTCTATTGTTGTTGATAAGGAATAATTTTCTAAGAATGGGTGTATGTAATTCCATCCTGACAATGCAATTCAGATCTGACATCAATTGGAGTTTTCATCACCAATACATTTCCTTTCAAATTGTAATCTGGATTACGTGCATTGTCAATTGTGGCAAAGACACCATATGAAGTTAATCATGGATGAAAATTGATTATGCAAAAAGATAGGTAAAAAATCAACTTTTATTGTTCATATTACCTTTAAATCATTCATTTTTCCCTTTCCACTTTCATTCCTATTCTTAAGAGTATGCAGATTTGTTTGAATTTTTATCTCTACTTGATGATGGAATACTTGGACTTGAAAATACATCTTTGTTATAGATATGGTTCCGGTTTGTTTCCTCCATTTTTTAAACTCATCTCTTTATGAGCAAAACCTGTTTGATGAAATGTTTCAATCATATAAACACAACTTTCCTTCTAAACTCTATATATGTTCATAATTATTAACTAATTTAATTTCAATTTTGAATGAGATTCTTTTATCATTATTTATGCAATTCATGTGATTATCATCTCAACCTAATGTTGCAGTTATTAATAAGGTGACATAATGCAATGCATGTCTCTATTCTATTAGTATGACAAGCACACTAATTCAATTTTTAAGGTTCGCGTTAGAGATTGTTTTTCCTGACAATTTTACATCATATAAAGCATTGATGGAATGCAGTTTGACATTCTGCACAGAATGTGGATGGATTGCAATTAACATGTCAGAAGTTAAGCCTCCATAATATTTATCATAATTTCAATCTATAGTTATGTATGTTTATCATAATTTCAATCTATAGTTATGTATGTTTATCATAATTTCAATCTATAGTTATGTATGTTTATCATAATTTCAATCTATAGTTATGTATGTATAATTCGCTTACCTTAAATTAAGTTTCATACCTAGATACTCTTATTTTCTTTTTAATCTTCACTTACCTTCGCTTACATTATGCTTCTACCGATGTGCATAGGAATCAGACACTATATAGATGTGCTTCTATCAATGCGCATAGGAATCAAACACTACATGTAAATTGAAAGCTTTGCAAATTAAGTGGAAGTGGCAATGTGAATATGTTATCTTCCAGCATTAGGTATTTCTTTTTTTCTGTTTTTCCTCTGTAACACTTTTATTTGGTGTTTGGAGTTCAACTTCTGATTATGATTATATACTCCAATGAAGAAGGATTCTATTTTAATGTTAGATTGATGTTTCTCATGTCGGACTGAATAATTTGATGTAGAGTTTAAAAAGATAATGTGTCATACAACAAGTTAAACACTAATATATACACTAAGTTCTTATTCAACATAATATAAAACAGAACATTCCTCTTACAGTTAAAGGTTATTGTGATTTTAAAAATTTACTATAACCACTCAATTAATAATTGCTTCAAATGCAAATAGTTAAAATGGTTATGCAATCTTTTTTATTCGTTCCATAGGGAAATTTCTATTATTGTTATTCAATAATGTTTATAGTATTATTTTAGTAATACAATAAAATATTCTTTCAAGTAAATTGAGTGTTTTTTCAATTGAATTTGAAATATGATATTAGAGGTTGCAATTTGTTTGCAAAGACTAGCAATACAAAACCATTTATATGTAAACCAAACTTTACAATGTGTGTTGTACACGAGGTCTTTAGTTGGTAGTTAAACTTTGTAGAAGTGATAAAGTGATCAAGTTAAGGTATATTGTACATAAAATTGAGTACATAACAATATAAATAACTTTTTAATTACATTTAGTGTAAACACATATCAGTCAACAATTGACAACTTATTTTTTCTTATAGATGTATAATCATATAATCTTATATAGGTCAATATGAAACTTAAGTATTAAAAAGTTGGTTACATGTTTTTCTTATATTTTGAATTGAACAGACACTTTTTGGTATAATTTATTTTCTTATATTTTTTCTTGCTTATTATTGAAATTGGCAGAATCCTTGAAATGCATTTCTTTGGTGCAAAGGAAAACAAATCTTAGATGATCTAAGAGTGAGAAAATATTCAATGCAGTATAGGTGTTATTCTAATATTCTTGGTAAAATATAGTTCACTTTTGAGTTTATTTGTCCTGGATATAATTTGTGTTATATATACTCTCATGTAGCTTTATGATATAACAGTATAGGTGTTATTAACTTTTATAGTAAGCGGGGTGACGACTTCATTTTAATGTTCACTATATACTCAGAAGACTCATATAACACATGCAAGTTTAATACCTTAACTTTGTGACCATCAGATTGGCGCTTAAGTTTGGTAAATAACTAACTGTCTTACTTGGTTGCTTTTTAAACAACCCATTTTACTTATATGAATTGTCTTCTTAGACTTCCTAACTCAATGTGATTCATTCAAGTTTCATAATACCCTCTATGACGGCAACAAATGTGTTGACTGGATAGCAAACTGGAGTTTAACTTAGATTTGTCATATGGTTTAATTAACAAACTTAAACCTTAGATTAATTTGTTAACATAGGGAATGAACTTAAACCATAGAAAATGTACTAACAAACTTAGACCTAATTAAATGTGATCCCTATATTTTGTCTCGGATAAAATATAGTGACCATTACATTAATGTTACATTATAGTAAAAGTTAATAACATAAAGTAATCTTAAAATATTCACAAATCACATCACATAATTTATTTCTTATATTTTCCTAAAAAAATACAAAAATATTAACGTTTATTATAGTGTGATATTACGACTTTAATAACAATGTGCTAAAAATATAATTGTTTCTCAATTTTATCATGTTAAAGAAAACTCATTATTTAATTTATCATATCTACTAATTTGTGAAATCATTATTACAAAAATAAAAATGTAGTTGATAAACATTTGACAACTACATTACATATTACATTATAAATATGATAAGTTTATTTCAACCGTTACATCCTAATTATACACTCCACTTACCAAAATATTTGCGATTTATTTAATTATTTTAATGCTCAATTTTTAAAAGGTAAGGGATTGAACAATTACTTCAATCCAAATATTCAACCACAATTTGCAAAATATTACACAATTTATTATATCTGATATTTATAACATATAAATTATACGTTACAAACGATAGGAAAGCGGATTGACAGACACGGCAGTGTTTGTCAACATGCTAGTAAGTATAAAATAAAAACACATCTTAACACATATATACCTTATACATATACTTTAACAAATTGCATAATTGTAATGTGAAAAAAGTCACTAACACAAACGCATTAGTGCACATATACTATATGTCAAGCCCGATTTTTGGATGCACGTAGAGATGGCAAATCAGGCCTTGCCCACGGGCGCGCCCCATAACCCACATTTTTTTGCGGGCAGGACATACAAATTTTGTCTATTTGCACGTTTCGCCCAACCCATTTTGGCCGCCAAGTTCGCTGGCAATTTCGTTGGGCATGCGGGCGGGCCATAAACATAATTTAAGGAAAAAGTAAGAAAATTTTAAATAAGTTATGATGTAATGGGATTTTTAATCCCTAATTTTTTTTAATCTAATGTGATTTGTTAAACTTCATATAAAATATCAAAAAAATTCTTAATTTTTTATCTTCAACTACTTTATTAATTTTATTTCATTTATTATATGAATTTTTTATTTTTTTTAATTATTCAACAAGCCCGTGGGCCGCCCACAAGCCCGTTAGCCCATTTTAAAATGGGCAAGACATTGAATTTTGTCTGCTAAACCAATGCAGGCATGCCCACACCCACTTAAATTTTTGCAAGCATTTGATGGCTCGGGCTAAACAGGTCAGGCGGCCCGTTTTTCCATCTCTAGCTGCATGACCTTATTAGAGTCGCCACTATATTTTTTCACTACAAAATGTAGAAAAATATTTTGGCTCAATCGCATTGGGTCTTGAACTTTGATATCTAGGTACGGGAGTCGATTACAAACTAGGGAATGTATTAACATCCTAGTTTCTCATTCGAATGGTACCCTTACTGTATTGCATGGATAATTAACTATGTTTATCAAAAAAAGAAAATACTTTATTTTATTGTTATGTCGGGCAAGACGTGATCTTGGTCCTATATATCCTTTTGGGAAATCAAGACTACATAGTTCTTTGGATAGAAAAAGTTTGGTGGTTGGATTATTTTTATTTATTAAAAGAGGTAGCGTTTATTAATTTTTTAAATGAGTGTAGCATAACCCTTACATCTGATACTGCATCTCAAATTAAAACTTGGTTAAGAAATTCCAGTTTTTGTTTTTTATTTAAAACCCCTTTTTTTTAAAATATGAGCGAAACATAACTCTTATGTCCGATATCGCATTTCATATTAAAACTTGGTTTAGAAATTTTAATTTTTGTTTTTTATTAAAAAAAATATTTTTTGGATGTAGAAATATAATTAATCCTATTAATTTTAAGAAAGTGAAGTGTAGCTCTTACGTCCAACACCACAATATACCTTAAAATTAGGATTAATATATTTTACATAGTCTTGTATGAGTGGATGGGAAATTGATGAGTGACATGATGGGTGGGGGTCTTTTCCATCTGACAATCCTCTATATTTATGGCAAATAAAGAATAAAATCTCTTAATTAACTTCTTGGAAAAAGTAATGGAAAAAATTCCTATGAACATTTTTTGTTTAATTCAAATACTTTGATAATCATCATTAATATCTAAAATTCGAAATTAATAAAAATTATTAATTAAAAAATCGAATTCAAATTATCTTCATTTTGGGACAATTAAAATATACATTTTTGATAAAAAGTACCCAAAAATATTTATCTTATTTTTATTTGTTATTTATTGAAAATGTCTTTTCGGCTAGACAAAATTTGGTGTTTACAATTGCCCTTCTTTGCTTGTTGATTATTGGACATCATACAAACTGAGGTTTGAGTGATGTCATGATAAGTAAATAGTAAAGAAATGAATATTAATTTTGTCGAGGTACAAAAGATTTTCTGTTGGTGAGATAAGGAGCGAGATACAAAAGACTTTTTGTTTGAGGTCGCCTGGTATAGCCCCTCAAAAGTACAATTTGAGGTCGTCAAGCACGGGGCATAAAATTTAAAACGCCAAGTAGAGGCCTAGAAAGAATGACTTCAAGGTCATCAAGGCAAAATTTGAGGTCGTCAAGCACGGGCCCCTCAAATTTAAAAAGTCAGGCACAAAGCCTAAAAAGATTGGCTTCGAGGTCGTCAAGCACAGGGTCCTTGAAGGTATAATTTGAGTTCGTCAAGCACGGAGCCCTCAAAATTATAAAAAATGTCAGGCACAAGCCTAGAAAGCTTCAATTGCAAATCAAGGTACGGGACTTGAAAAGCTTAAATTGCACGTCAAGGTACAGGACCTGGAAAGCTTAAATGTCACGTCAAGGTACAGGACCTAGAAAGCTTAGATTGCACGTCGAGGTACAGGACCCATAAAGTTTAGATTGCACATTGAGGTACAGGACTCGAAAAGCTTGAATTGTTAATGCTCATCGAGGTACATGACCTAGAAAGCTTGATTTTGATTGTTTATCAAGTTATAGGACCTAGAAAGCTTGAATGCTCATCGAGGTACAAGACCTGGAAAGCTCAGATTTTGAATGCTCAAGGAGGTACAAGACCTGAAAAGCTTGATTTTGAATGCTCATCGAGGTACAGGACCGGAAAATCTTGAATTTGAATTCTCATCGAGGTGCAGGACCTAGAAAGCTTGAATTGGATGCTCATCGAGGTATAGGACACGAAAATCTGCATTTGAATGCTCGTCGAGGTGTAAGACCCAGAAAGCCTGAATTTGAATGCTCATCAAGGTACAAGACCCAGGGAGCTTGATTTGAATGCTCATCGAGGTACATGACTTGGAAAGCTTGATTTTGAATGCTCATCTAGGTATAGGACTCGAAAATCTTGATTTGGAATGGTCATCGAGGTGGAGGACCTGTAGAGCTTGAATTTGAATGCTCATTGAGATGCAGGACCCAGAAAGCTTCAATTTGAATGCTCATCTAGGTGCAAGACCCGGAAATCTTCAATTTGAATGTTCATCTAGGTGCAGGACCTAGAAAGCTTGAATTGGATGCTCATCAAGGTATAGGACCCGAAAAGCTGGATTTGAATGTTCATTGAGGTGCAGGACCCGAAAGCCTCAGTTTGAATGCTCATCGAGGTACAAGACCCGCGGAGCTTGATTTGAATGCTCATCACGGTATATGACCTGAAAAGCTTGATTTTGAACACTCATCGAGGTAGAGGACCCATAAAGCTTGAATTTGAATGCTTATCGAGGTGCATGATCCATAAAGCTTGAATTTGAATGCTCATCGAGGTGCATGACCCAGAAAGCCTGAATTTGAATGCTCATCGAGGTGTAGAACTCAGAAAGCTTCAATTTGAATGCTCATCGAGGTGCACGACCTGAAAAGCCTGAGTATGAATGCTCATCAAGGTATTGGACCTGAAAAGCTTTGATTTTACATCGAGTTACAGGACCCGAAAACTTTTGATTGTACATCGTGGTACAAGACTCACTAAGTTTTGATTACACGCTGAGGTACAGGACCCAGAAAGCACTTGTTTTGATTAATGTAAAATAAAGAGAGAGTATTTGAGAGTGTGTTATGTGTGATGTTTGTCATGATATCATGTATGACTTATGAATGTAATGAAAGGTAGAAACTATGCACCAATATTTTAGTGTGCTCATGTTTCATCTTTAACATATAAATTGTCTCTTTTTGTTAAGTACGACTGAAATGTGAACCCATATTTTAACTATTGTTAACCAGGATGATCTGCTAATGGTTTGTTCTCCTCGTGTTGTATTGAGAAGAACAATTAATCCCAATAATGTTGCCCCATTATAAATTGTTTGGAGCTTCACCCTCTATAGATGGAAGTGTGATTGCTTGTTTTCCTTCTGATGAGATAATTTGATTGCCCTAATTTGCTTAAACTATAATGGGGATTTGCATAAGGGTGTTCATTTAACTTTCCTTATTTTTCCCATAATACCTCATGTAGGTATCGATCTGGAATACTCTCTTTTTGTAATGATACTAAATCGCCATTTTCAGGTTTTCAACTTAATATCGCTTTCCTTTTTTTAGGTCGCCATTGTGGGTTTTCAACCTAGCACTCTTTTTTTTTGTGAACACCCTTATGTAAAATTTCCCCAATTTTGGGCTTTATGAAACTTTTCGATTCGAGAAAAATGGGACCCATCCAAAATACTGCCCCAATATGAGATATTTAGTGTTCTTTATTTTACGCACAACTCTTTAAAAATAAATACTAAAAACAATGACCATATAAACTTGGTAAGTGTTTGGGTCATAAGTGGTGATGAAAGAATTGAATATGAACTTGAAGTTCTATATGAGATTTAAGTATTGATGTGGTGATTATGATGGTGATCTTTAAGAGAGAATGTACTTCATGCATAAATATGAGATATTTTTTCTCAAAATTTCAGTTTAGTGGTGTCAACATTTTTTTGTCATGATGCATATCTTAGGAAAATAAGTCTTTGACAAAGTCTTTTTTAAGCTTGTATCGTGGCTATGATAAGAGTTTTCAAGAAAAGGAAATAAGGCTCAAAACATATGTTTCCCATACATACCTTTCACATTTTTTCCTTATCGTATTTCTTAATAGTTTTCTAGCATGACATTCATCTATTAAGAGAATTTTCTGGATTGATAAGAATGGCCTAAGATTTAGGAAAAACATTTCTAAAAGTTCCTTTGACTTTTCTTTGCCCTAACTTTTGCTTGAGATGTCACTTGAGGATGCTCAACGGGCTTTATTTTTACTTTTGTTTTTTGCACTTTTAGCAATAAAAACTTTTTGTATTCTCTCATTCCTTTTTCATATGAGTGGTGTTAAAGTCAGGGAAAATGATTGAAAAGCTACCCTCCCCGGGTTATTGACATACTAAGGCTTATTAAAAAATTATCTCATTTCATAATGTCTAGGCTCAAATGGGGTGACTAGAGATATCTCCTTGGTATTTAGGAATTACAAAAATGCCTTGTGTAATCAGAAAAATTTGTCTCAAACATCATTTTTTGTTATTATTTATGCATCATCCTTCATTCTATTTTTGAATTGAATATCTCATAGTAATGCATGAATTAATATTATTTGGGTTTATTATGTGGTGTTTTTTGTGTGATAAATATGACTCATAGAGTGTAGTGTGAGATGGTAGGGTGAGGTATGAGATGGTGAAATATGCATGATCAATGCATTAGTACATACTCGTTAAAACACAGGTAAGTGTGAGATGGATTTGACCTTGTTTGGGTCCTCAAATGAGAATTTAATTGGCCTCCAATTTTAGTTGGGGTTTGAGGCAATGCACTATCTCGTGTGACAAGTGTAGCTCATGTGGTCTTCATCACAAACTTATGAGTATCCTTTGCAATATGATCATGAAATTCATGTAGAAAAATGATTTTTAGTGATGTATGATATGCATGAAGTGAACATTTTTTATCATGTTATATGGATTGAAATGCAACCTATAACTCGAAATGATGTCTGAAATGCAAGGAACATGTATGAATATGCATATGTTGAGATGCAAGAATAGTGTGAGGATGCAAATCTTTTTATAATATATAAGGTGTAGGAATGCATGAAATTTTAATTTTTATTCGATGCATGAGACTACTAAAAATGCAATTTATGAAGTGTATGACTTTGAATACATGAATGCCATGATATATGAGAAGATGTATAAAATGTTTTTTTTCATGACAATGAATGAGGATATCAACAATAGTTAATGAAATGATATGATGAATTAGAATATATGATATAGTAATGTATGACATGTAATGTTTGAATGACTTATTTTTTGATGAATGCATAAATGTGTATATTTTTTCATGAATGAATGACGAATTTTCCTTTTTTTTAAATGAACAAGTGTATGAATAAAAAGTTGATGAATGTATGAGTGATATGTTTTTATGTATGTATTTAGGATGAATGAATGAATGAATACATGCATAAGTCTATGAATGATGAATTTTCATTTATCTATATGTGTATGCATTAGTGTTGTTAAAACCGTACCGGTTATCAAACCGGTCAGGGTACTGGTATAGTGGTACAGTGGTTCAGTAACTAAACCGCATGTCGGTTAAACCGGACATACCTACTTATATTTATATATACACATATATATATATAAACCTATAATAAAAAAATTTCAAATAGGTATATACTCAAATTTATAATCCATATTCATAATCTACTCAAAATTCACATAAACAAACAAAAGTCTTTAACAAATTCAAAGTCTAAATTACAAAACATATATCAATCCAAAAGTATCACTTAACAACTGCAATATATAAATAAATGACACAAGTTCACAACTCACTCTACAAAACAAATAAATTTGGAGTTTTAACATTTAACACCAAGAAGTCAAAGTTGTCTCATATCGATATTATATTTTTGCACCAAATCCTATCTTCAGACAGTACTCCAAGATTACACAAATATCACTGAGATTAGACACGAATGTTAGGAACCAAAAGGTGTAATCTAAGTATGTCTTGGAAGCATGTGCCTTGAAGTGTTGAAGAATAGTTGGAAAGATGGGTCACATTGTAATGAGTTTTTAAGTTTTTAAGTTTCTTTTTCAAAAACAATATGTGTATAAACCGGCTGGTTTAGTCAAATACCGGCCGGTTCACCAGTTTTGATTGGTTTTGATACTTGGTCGGTTCAACATATAAACCGTACCAGTTAGGAGACCGGCTCACCGATTTTTCGGTTGAATCGGCTGGTACGGTACGGTTTTTACATCATTGGTATGCATAAATCAATCCACGTTTTTGTTTCTTCTTTTTAAATGCATGAATGAATGCACAAGTCAATCGATGAGAATTCTTATTTTGAAATATAATGAATGAATGTATATGTCAATTAATGAAGATTTTTATTTTTGTATACAATGAATGAATGCAGAAATCAATCAATGGAGATTTTTATTCTTGAATGTAATGAGTAAATACATACGTCACTTAATGAAATTTTTTAGTGCAACGAATGAACGCATAAGCCAATCAATGAAGATTTTTATTCTTGAATGCACAAATGAATGAATGAATGTTTGAATAATATATATGATTTCAGTGTCCTAGATAGGATATACTTAATGAGTTTTCTGGGCTATCTAAGACCATAACTCTAGGGTGGGGATATAAGACCTTTATATGATACATCTTATAGGGTTTGCTTATAAGTTGCCCAGATTGCATCCAATCATAAAGAGAGAAAACTCAAATACCATAGGGATTACAAGTTGGACATATAGTCCACACTGGTAAGGCCCATGATATTTGGTAATAACTTGAGTGGTTCATCATGCCAATATAAGTGAGGCCCAAAGTCCTCACTGACAAGGTGAATGTCCCTTCTAATCTAATTTTCGGGTATATAGCATATACTTATGCCAATATAATAATGTGTTGTAAAAGATAACAATAAAATTAAAATAAAATAAACTAAAAATAAAAATCCATGCATTTAGTGTTCATGGGCTTGACTCTCTATAAAAAGTCTTAAGCTGTTGCGCTGCGATTTTCAGCTGTATGACCTTATTACAGACTAGGGAAGATATTAGCACCCTAGTTGCCCGTTTGAACGGTACACTTACTATATTGCCTGAATTATTAACTATATGTTTACCAAAAAATAAAATACTTTATTTTATTATTATGTCTGACAAGACGTGATTTTGGTCCTATGTGTCCCTTTTGGAGAATCAAGACTACGTAGTTCTCACAGTAGAAAAAAGCTTGTTGGTTGGACTGTTTTTATTTCTTAAAAGAGGTAACGTTTAATATTTTTTGTATGTAGAAATATAATTAATCATATTAATTTTAAAAAAGTGAAGCGTAGCCCTTACGTTCAACACTTAAACATACCTTAAAATTAGGATTACATATTTCATATAGTCTTGTATTAAACAATTTTTTATTTTTATGTAATTATAGGAAAAATGAGATTTCAAAATAAATTAACAAATAATCTAATCGCATACTTTATTTATTTTTATGATAAATGTATTAAAATTATTGTTATGGTAATTATTAATGGGATGACGTAAATAAATAAAAACAAATCTTAAGGGGTGAAATTGTGTACCTGTATGGACTTCAAGACTGAAGTGGGTCCCAACTTGGATTTCAACAAATTATGTTGGCCTAATGTCTGCTATGTTGAAACCATATTTCAAAACAAGTTTGCAATCAAAACCGTTTGAGTGAGAGAGAAAACAAAGAAGCTTTGGAAGTGTTAGAGATTATGTATTTTTATGGTTTTTTGGTTGATATCCTCTTTTGTGTGTTGTGTGGAAGATTCTTGGACTATCGTGGATGATATGATTATTTTTGGATGTTGAGCGTTTGAATGGATTTTGTTGAATGATTTTTTTGCGTTATTGTTGTTAGGAAATTTTGAGGTTGTTGTGTATGATATTGACCTATTGGGTATGGAAGATGATGTTTAGGAGGGAAATGATTGATGAATATGTTCTTGATTGAGAGGATTATTGGAAATAGATGATGAATATAAGACTTTTTTGGATGAAATTTTAATGGATTTCATGGTGAGTTAAAAGTGGATGAGAAATTGATGGGTGAGGGTCTTTTCCATGTGACAATCCTCTCTATTTATGGCAAAAGGGAATTTGCACATGTGCAAATAAAGAATAGAATCTCTTTATTAACTTCTTGGAAAAAGTTACGGAAAAAATTCCTATCAACATTTTTTGTTTAATTCAAATATTCTGATTCTCATCATTAATATCTAAAATTCGAAATTAATAAAAAAAATTAATTAAAAATCGAATTCAAATCATCTTCATTTTGGAACACTTCAAATTTTTTGTTATAGAAAGTACCCAAAAATATTTATCTATTTTTATTTGTTATTTATTGAAAATGTATTTTGAGTCGGACAAAATTGGATGTTCACACTATACATATTGCATAACAGAGTAATAAAAGTTAATGCAATATTCATGCACAGATCTGAATATAGATTTCATCACATGTTGCAAGGATTCATAATACAAATTACTCATAATTCAAATAAGCGGAAGATGATAACAGTTATCCTCATTATTCCTAAATAGCCAATTTTCATAACCAATAGCGGAAGCATAAAAATCTCCAGATTTAAAAAATTAGGGTTCTTAAAAATTGTGGGAAAACATCTTTAATGAAGAATCATAAAATTCAGAACCTATAGCTCTGATACCACTGGTTATGAGATGTGTCATAAAATTGGGTGAAATACCAATGCTAGGATTTTGAATATAATGATTCTCACACATAAATAAAACAAAGATACAAAGTCATACATTAATTCATGTTCTTTGTTACAAAAAGGCTCACAATAGATTATGACTTCTTCACTTAGTGAAGAGATGAAAAGAAAGGAAAGAAATCAAGAAGGAAAGCAAAGAAGAAGGAATTTCAATGAATGATGCATCTGAATTTTATTGATGAATTAATGATTTTAAAATACAAATCAAACCCCTTTATTTATAAGACATAAAGGGTAGTTAGAAAGAGTAACAACTAGCATAACAAACACTAGAGCACAATAAACACGTGCTAAATATCTAGGGAATTAGTTACGTGGCATTTGCTTGCGTCACAAGCAGCTTTGGGCCACACCAGACTAGAATTACCACTAATTATGTTGGCTAAGATTTGATCCATGTTGGTTTGCTTCTCACCGAGATGGGCTTGATTCTGACCAGGCATCATTCTCCTGATGATCGAGACAACTGACTCACGTGTCTCAGTCAAAATGTTCCTACATTGATTCATTAGGCGAGAAGGCTTATGATAATCTGGCACGACCACAATTGGCACATTCAAACAGTGGACATGCCTGATTATGTGGGAGGCCTGACTTGGCTTTGGCAAATCAATATGTGTGTCTTGGTCAGATATTGGCGCATCAGAAACAACTCTTGGCGCATTAGCAGTTAGGCTTGACGCATCAGGGACAACCTTTGGTGCATTAACAATAATGATTGTTGCATCAGCAAGAACTATTGGCACATTAGTATTTGGCTTTGTTCCAAGTCTGGGCGCACCATGCTCACCTTTGTGCATATCAGCATAAGTACTAGCCATCTGAGTAGTATGGCTAGGCACAACTTTATCTTCCCTAGGCACAATGTTATCAATTTTAATAGGTGAAATATTATGACAATTATTATTTAAATTTGATACCCCCCACAAGTTGGGCCACATATGTCTATGAGACCCAACTTGGTATGGATGCTTTTGTAGTCAGTTCGTCCTAGTGCTTTTGTTAAAGCATCATCAAGTTGTAAATGAGTTGGTAGTGAGGGAAAGGATAGTAGTTCTATAGGTGTGAGAGAGTCTATCGTAATTCAAATAAGAAGATAGAGGGTATCTGATCTTAGTTTTAGGCATGCTGCTCTTATTGATTAAGACACAAAGGTAGTCTTGAAGGTATGTTGGTGTTCTAGTTACTCTCTGACTTCTTCTAAGATTTTGATTTTCAGGATATATCATAGGACTCCTGGGGAGACTATCCTCATTTATCTCTTCATGACTATCAACATCTCTAGCATGTGAAGGTATATGATCATTGTAGACCATAGGACTTGGTATTGTTGGTTGAGGTATGACAGGTTCAGAATCATTGGAGTTTTGAGGAATATAGGGGAAAAACCTTTCATAAAAGATTACATTCCTGCTCATTTCTATTCCTTTAGTGGAAAAATTTAATACTACATATCCTTTTGTTCCCTCTTTGTATCCTAGAAAAAGGGATTTGTTGGCTCTAGGATCAAACTTAGTTCAAGAGTGGCTTTGTGTACTAACATAGCACAAACAACCAAATGTTTTTAGCATATGCATCTTTGGTTTATTTCCTGTCAGCAGACTATGTGGGATCTTTTTGTCCAGGGCTAAAGTTGGCAAGGAGTTGACAATATAGGTAGCATATTTAACAGCAAAAGACCAATACATTCTTGGCAATTTGCTTTGGATCAATAGAGCTCTAGCTACATTCAGAAGGTGTTGGTGTTTCCTTTCAACAATCCTGTTTTGTTAAGGGGTATAAGTACAAGCAGTTTGATGTAATGCTCTCTTACTAGAGAAAAAGGAACTCATAATGAACTCATGATCATTGTCACTTCTAACAGCCTTAACCTTAATACTATAATGAGTTTCTATCATGATAATGAAATCCTGTAGAGTTTTAGAGGTTTCTGCCTTGGATCTGGTGAGATAGACCCAAGTGTCTCTAGTATGGTCATCCACAATAGTAGAGAAATACATATACCCTTGAATAGAGGGTGTGGAGTAAGGTCCTCATATATCTACATGTACCAAGTCAAATGTATGTAAAGAATGTGAATTGCTTAATGGAAAAGACAACTTATTTTGCTTTGCTTGATGGAAAATATCACATATATAATCCTTATTATATTTGACAAAAGGAAAATTGTTCTTTATCTCACTCATACAATTGTGTGATGCATGTCCTAATCTAAAGTGCCCTAAGTTAGAATCAGGAATGGATGCTAATGAGTTAACATAATGAGATGTACTATAACTCTTCAAAACATACAATCCATTGATTCACTTAGTTGAACCAATCATCTTCAAGGATTTCTTCTCCTGAATTTTACAACAATATGCATCAAAAGACAGAACATAGCCACATTTTAATGCCAATTTAGATATGGAGATCAAATTATATGAAACGCTTGGCAGATATAACACATTGTGCATAATGAGATTTGGGAGAAGGGATATTGTTCCAGATGTCCTTGCTATGATGTCACTTCCATTAGGTTGTTTTACTCTAATTGGTTCAATGTGAGTGTAGTTAGAAAAATACAATCCATTGATTCACTTAGTTGAACCAATCATCTTCAAGGATTTCTTCTCCTGAATTTTACAACAATATGCATCAAAAGACAGAACATAGCCACATTTTAATGCCAATTTAGATATGGAGATCAAATTATATGAAACGCTTGGCAGATATAACACATTGTGCATAATGAGATTTGGGAGAAGGGATATTGTTCCAGATGTCCTTGCTATGATGTCACTTCCATTAGGTTGTTTTACTCTAATTGGTTCAATGTGAGTGTAGTTAGAAAAATACAATCCATTGATTCACTTAGTTGAACCAATCATCTTCAAGGATTTCTTCTCCTGAATTTTACAACAATATGCATCAAAAGACAGAACATAGCCACATTTTAATGCCAATTTAGATATGGAGATCAAATTATATGAAACGCTTGGCAGATATAACACATTGTGCATAATGAGATTTGGGAGAAGGGATATTGTTCCAGATGTCCTTGCTATGATGTCACTTCCATTAGGTTGTTTTACTCTAATTGGTTCAATGTGAGTGTAGTTAGAAAAATTGGATAAGTCTGAACTGATGTGGTCTGTTGCACCACTATCTAGAATCCAACTAACAAAGTGAGAATTTGGTTTAGAATTACCCGTTGTCTTGTTGTGTTTACCTGAGGCAGTTGATAGGACATTGTTAGTGCTGTTAATTGGCTCACATTCATTTATTCTTGGTGTTCCTCCACCGGTTGAGTGTTGAAGCATGTTAACTAAACCTTGGTACTGCTGCTTACTCAATCCATAAACTGTGTCATTCTCATCAGTCTGTTGACTTGAGGTATGATTTTGGTCCTCTGTCTTGGAAGTTCTTAATGAGTTTACTTGATCACTTTTGCCAAAATTTGATGGGAATCCATGCAATTTGTAGCATGTTTCTACTTTATGCCCATTCTTTTTACAGTGAGTGCAGTATTTTCCATAGTTTGTATTTTTATTCCATGTTCTTCTTCCTATTCCAATTGTGTTGCCCCTTCCAGTATTATTTGAACTAAATGATCTATTTGAACTGTGTCCTCTACCAGTGAAACTTCCTTTTCTCCAATTGCTTGATAGTGCAAGAGCCTTAGGATTTAGATCTTGACCATAGAGTTGTCTTTCTTATTGGATGATGAGTGAGAACACTTTGCTCATAGATGGAAGGGGGTCAATGATCATTATATGTGATCTAATACCTCCATAAGAATCATTTAGACCTTTTATAAAAATTATTACCTTGTGTTCAATCATGTGTTTCCTGACATCAAGGATTACCTCACCACAACAAGGTATTTCACACTTACATTTCGGCATTAGTCTAAAGTTGTCATGTTCATCCCACAAAACCTTTAACTATGTGAAATAATCACTTAAAATAAGATCACCCTATTTGAAGTTGGCCAAATATCCTTGAAGCTCAACAATTCTAAACAAGTTCCCCTGAGAAAATCTTTCATTTAATTCATCCCAATTTTTGGATGCCTTGTTCATCCAGATGATACTTTGTGCTATTGAAGGTGTCATTGCTCTTGTTATCCAAGAGATCACAATATTTTTGGCTTTCTTCCATGCCTTGTAGAGTGGATCTGATTTTGGAGGCATCTTGATAGTCCCATCTACGAATTCCAGCTTTTCCTTTGTTATCAAGCTCATCCACATAGCTCTATTCGATTGGTGATAATTCTCACCATTTAGTGGAGGTGATACTAGTGCATTCATTGGATTTTCTGCAGGATACACATAATAGGGATTCACTAGTTCTTGAGGTGGATTTACTGAAAGCTACATAATGATTGGATTTGGTGTTGGGTTAAATGCCATAGTGAATGTAGCAGAGCTCTCAATGGAGCTCTGTTACCATTACAAAAAGGCTCACAATAGATTATGACTTCTTCACTTAGTGAAGAGATGAAAAGAAAGGAAAGAAATCAAGAAGGAAAGCAAAGAAGAAGGAATTTCAATGAATGATGCATCTGAATTTTATTGATGAATTAATGATTTTAAAATACAAATCAAACCCCTTTATTTATAAGACATAAAGGGTAATTAGAAAGAGTAATAACTAGCATAAAAAACACTAGAGCACAATAAACATGTGCTAAATATCTAGGGAATTAGGAATGTGGCATTTCCTTGCATCACAAGCAACTTTGGGCCGCACCAGACTGGAATTGCCACTAATTCTGTTGGCTAAGATTTGACCCATGTTGGTTTTTTTCTTACCGAGATGGACTTGATTCTGACCGAGCATCATTCGCCTAATGACCGAGACAACTAACTCACGTGTCTCGGTCAAAATGTTCATGCGCTGATTCATCAGGCCATAAGGCTTAGGATAATCTGGCACGGTCACAATTGGTATAGTCAAGCAGTGGGCATGCCTGGTTATGTGCGAGGTCTGACTTGGCTTTGGCAAATCAGTATGTGTGTCTTGGTCAGATATTGGCACATCAGAAACAACTCTTGGCGCATCAGCAACTAGGCTTGGCGCATCAGGGACAACCTTTGGCACATCAGGGACAACCTTTGGCACATCAGGGACAACCTTTGGCGCATCAGGGACAACCTTTGGCGCATTAACAACAATGCTTGGCGCATCAGCAAGAACTCTTGGCGCATCGGTATTTGGCTTTGTTCCAAGTATGGGCGCACCATGCTCATCTTTATGCATATCAGCATCAGTACTAGCCATCTTAGTAGTATGGCTAGCCACAACTTTATCTTCCCTAGGCACAATGTTATCATAGTTAGTAGGTGAAATATTATGACAATTATTATTTAAATTTGATAGATCTATTTATTTGATATACCTTTTGAAAGTTTTTGGTATGATAGTCTTCCTCAACCAAATCCTTAATTCATTTTGAGACCTTCACTTTCTTTCTAATGGGGAGAGATGAAAAATATTTGTGATTTGGTATCTCTGGAACCAAAACCGTTCCGTATGTGTTAACTTATAGGATTCTCATTATTACTTATAGGTCAACTGTTTGTGTATCCACTCATTAAGCCTATATCCATTATCAATTTTAGAAGTCCTATGAGTTGTCAGAAATTAGATCACTTGTTAAATAATCAATACAATTGTATTAAATATATGGTATCTATCTTAATTAGAAATTATGAATTTCTAACAAAAAAAAAAAAAAAGATGAATGATAACTTGCATATATTTTATAGTTTCATCAACATGCATACCCCCTCTTGTTTTAAGTAATAATACTTTTATTACATTAAGCATTGGTTTAGTTACATGCTTCACTAGATCTTTATATTGATAAAAATGTCAAAAATTTGATTCTTATATTTATAAGGAATATTTGTTGGAAGTTCGAAAATGATTAGTTTCTTATTTATAAGATTAAATATATCTTGGTTATAAAAAAAACTTACATCTCACTAATTTGCATCATTTCAGTTCCCATCAAAGGCCGCATTTTCTGTTAAAGCACACAGCTGAATTCATGAAAAATATTAATATGAGTGCGATGGTGTGAAAAACAGTAATACTCATCAATTGAGTAATTCCACTCTATAGCCCAAATTTAGTCAATGATAGCTGAAAGTGATAAACTAGAAAGTGCCCTTTCAAGATAGTTGAATACTAACTAAATTTAATTATGAAAATAATTAATAAGTGTTACCTAAGGTAATGAGGTAGTTTATAAGTTAACCAACTAATTTACCTTATCAAAAGTAAGTTATTTGGTCGGTTGTGTTTGAGACTTAAGCTTATTTAATACTTTACAATCTTATATGTTTAAAGTTGATAAGTCACTTATGATAATTTATGACTTATAAATTAAAAAACTTAATTAATTTTCATTAATTAATAATTTATTAATCTTATTAAATAGTTTGTTTCAATTAGCTAATTTTCATATTTCGTTTTCTGCTTTGATAAACTCCTAGATCAAGTAGAGTTTTTATTAATAGAAATAAATCACATTTCAATAATTTTTAGTTACCAACATAAATTGATCCTTGATGCGGAAGGAAAAATGATTTAATATGTATACACTGATAATATAAGTATTTTTATAATGTCAGCAAATCCATATCATTCATATATTAGTTATCATCAATTTTCAAATTCATATGATGTGCTGAAAATGTAAAAACTTGACACAGTCAGTGCATATATTTTAAATTCAACCGGAAAAAAAAAGGTGCTTATATCAATCTTTATCAAAAGCAGACATGTATTATTGTCTATCATGCTACTTTACATGAAAGGGACATAAACTTTTCCCCCTCTCTTTACTAGCTCAAGTGAGAAAAAGCTACGTAAACTATCAAAGATGAAACCAGTTTCATTTTATATATATTTTTAGTCATGTTTGAAAGAATGTGCAGCACATGCGCGTGCCACTTAAGTCACATACACTGCTCTTCTGGCCTTTTCTCTGTTTCAAATGTTTCCTTTGTTTATAAAGTGGCTACATTTGTTTAGTGATCGATGGAGCTAATGGATCGGTATGTTGGATGAAGTACACAAATCATTCAAATTTTAGTGATTAGAAAATGTTGGGTAGGACCTGTAAAATCAAAGGAGAAATTGGTCTAATGTGAAGACCATAAAGAGATCAGAAACTGATAAGCAAAAAGATGAGGTGTTTGTTTATAGATAGAGAAGACTATGTAACTACATGCATTCCACTAGATGAATGTTTGAATATTATATTCAATCAATAGGATTAGTCAACACTAAACACTATTTGGTTACTAGTTGGGAATTGTCTCATTATCGGACAAATAAGAGTTGACTCATACAATTGTCAATAATGACAAGGTGGTCAATCTACCTACGAGAAAGGATAACAACGACATGACATGATCAAGTTAGTATTTATATAGCCGTAAAGTCTGGCTACAAGATTAATTGCATCACTTGACCACTGTAGGTCATCTATCTCCACATGAGAGGGGTAAGTCATGTCGCAACAATGACAAATTGAGCAAAGGTAAAGTAAAATGGTCTACCATGATTAAAGCATCATGTGTCGGTATAAACAAGGTGCAATGGGGCGATCCATCATTATTAAGTACTCACTTTAGGGTATACCTCACTCTACCTCTCTATAAATAGAGAGAACCCCAACAAAGAAGATTACTTACTCTCATAGGCTATTCTCCTCTTTCTATAATAAACATTTATATTGACTTCAGCGTTTGAATATATTTTTTGTACTCACCTAAGGTGGTCTAAAGTCGGTTTTTGTCTGAATACAGTAGAGAGATATAGATTCCGACCAACATCATCCATACCAAAGAATATATATACCTTGATACAAAAATATAAACAAATAAAAGGAAAATGCGTGTTTCAATATTAAAAATGAAAGAAAACGATAGTGAGGCAGGTTTTATGTGGGTTAAAGATTGGATCTCGTGCTATATAGACATGAACTAAAAAGGTGTTAGATTTTGGCTTATTAACTACACTGAAATGGATTGATCAATGGACTTTGTTCCTGTAAACTTAACTCACCTTTAATTGGGTCGTACAACTTATAAAGAGATACAAATTGGATAGTGTATCAAGTTATTTCTATAAGGAAAAATAAGGAGGAAAAAACAATACCTCAATCAATTTGGAGATTTTATATGTATCTAACCTTAGGAATTCTTATAAGTTTTGCCAATAAAACAAAAACATACTAAAATAAAGCAATAAAAGAGAACAAGTAAAAGGAATTGAAAAGATACAAATCGCATTAAAGAAAGGTGAAAGTTAATTAACACTTCCTCAATCATATAAAGTTCTGTTTTTTACTTTTTTTTATTCACAACCCTCTCAATTCTCAAACAGCATTCATAATTTTGTTCCTATTAAATAAATAATGAATACATCCATAAGATCCCACTATTTATTTTCTAAAAGTGCACTATTAAAAAAACTTAAACTATAAAGTCAATTGAAAAACAAGTTAATTATACGGCTAATCTGAAAATAGAAAATAACTTACATGAACCCCTTGAACCAAAAAAAACTTACACAGCTACTTCAAAATGGAAAATAATTTACAATAAGAATTTAATAATCTTTCCTAAAATCTAATTAAAGATGTCGTAATATACAACACATAATTATAAAGATGAAAGTTTTATTAACTCAAACAAAAATTACATTAAAGATAAATTTTGGGGTGTTATGTCAAACCATGGATGATTGTCTATCCTATGCGAAGGAGAATGGGCAATTAACAATATACAATGTTTTTGTGAACGCAAGTATATACTTACATCATATTTTTAAGATCATAAGGAAACTTATTAGTTATTACTCAAATATTGAAGTACAAACACAGGATCGTCAATGGATTAGGTATGCAATTGCAAGAATTCTTGCCACTGTGGAATATATAACCTAAGTTTGTACTCCAAAGATCCATGTCAATTGTGGGCCTAAAAAATTATCCAGAATTAGTGGGGGTTTTCTTTTTAATATATATATATATATATATCAATATCCAGAAAGAAAAATCGTAGATGACTTTTAAATTTTACCTATTTTGGTCCTTAGATTTAACAAAATCAATGGTTGAGATCGAGTGTAACTAATATAATTTAATTTGGGTGTAAATGGATCTTTCTGGGATCCGTTTACACCCAATTTAAGTTACATTAGATCTCAACGATTGATTTTGTTAAATCTAACGGCCAAAATGAGTAAAGTTTAAAAGTCATCTAAGATTCTTCTTTTTCTCTCTCATCACTTATTTCACTCAACCATTTGATCCGTTACATTTAACAAAATCAATGGTTGGGATCAAGTGTAACTAGTATAACTTACCTTGAATGTTTAAGTTACATTCGTTCTCAGCTATTGATTTTGTTAAATCTAATGGCCAAAATAAGTAAAATTTAAAAGTTATCTAATATTCCTCTTTTTTTCTCTCCTCACTTATTTCACTCAACCATTTGGTATGTTAAATTTAACAAAATCAATGGTTGATATCAGTATAACTTAAATTAGGTATAAATGAATCTCATATATATATACTAGTGTGTACAGGCACTTTCGTGCCTACCGGTCAATATTACATGGTACTACGTATTCAATTTGTATATATTTTATTTTTAGAATTAGAATGTATTTGTTATAATTTTTATGTATTTATGATAATGTTCAATTTAATATGAAAGATATAGTTAATTAATGTGTTGATGATGTTTATTTATGATTATATGGCCTTGTTGTAAAAATTAAATAATGTGAAGGGCAAAATAGGAAATAGAAATTACACCATGGTGGAAGTTACATCATGTTTTGCCTTTATATATAGTATAGATATAAGCGACTTAACAATATGTTGTTGTATTTAAAGATTAAAAAAAAAATATATATATATATATATAACTATTATATGATAAATAACTATTTTTAATCATAACCACTCCAATATATATATTTCGTGCATGCTATTAAAAAACATTTGTAATTTTATTTTTGAAGAGGACAAACTATCAACTAAAGAGTGAATAGTTATAGAGGAATGCACAACTTTATTATATAGGATGTGTGCATGCATCCTTATTTCCTATCCAACCAACAAGTGAAAGTAAAAAGGGAGAAGCTAGAGGAATGCAGATTAGTTGTCTCACTTTTTATATTCTATGGTGTCCCAATCTAATTGGAGATTATCATATATTTAAAAATATAAAATAACTTTTTATGTTATTTGATGAAATTTAATTAGTTTAATACATGTGGACAATATTTTTTAGGGACAAATAATTCTCTTTACGAGCTAGAAACATAATATTGTTCACTAAAGTCTCACAATAGGAGTTATCCATCATAGTTTTATTTGTGAATTGGTTTTGGGATGTGTGATAAAGAGAATAGAATTATGGTACATGTATATCACATGAGGATACTAATAAAAATAAACATGTAATACTATCTTAAAATTTTAAGTGAATACTTTTTAAAAAATTATTTGAAACTTGAGAAACATTATAATTTATGCTTATCAATTTGTATTTAATTATTTGTTTTAATGGCCTAATGAATTCATGATTGTTGAGTACTACCAAATGAATAAAGATTTCCTTTTATTAACAGAGAGATAAGTAGTTGTTTTTTTTCATATTATCAGTGGCAAAAATGTGATTTTATGGTAAACAAAAGGATAAAAGAGTTATTACATAATGTCTTTTGTATATTATTGTGTCATTTATCTCTTCATTAATGGAGGGGGTCCTTACTCTTATCAAAGACACCATCTCATCTTTTGGATAATGAACTAATATCTTTCATAGTGTATAATTGTCTTCACAATAAATATCGTTTACAAGAATCAAATCATTAATTTTTAGTTATCCTGAGTATCCAATATTTTTGTCTATAATCTAATGAGAACTTATAAAATATTGGTTTGAAAGATATCTCCTAAAGAAAATTAAAAGCGAGTCCAAAAGTTTACTTGGGAATCATGGTGGCAGTGAATAATAATTGAACCTGTTTGGGAAGAAGAAAAAATTGAACCAAATAGCGCGTCATTTGAGAATAGAGGTAAAGAGAGCTAGGAAATTAAAAATAAGTTGACAGAGAAAATATATAAAAAATGGAGATGCGGGGTATCGATCCCCGTACCTCTCGCATGCTAAGCGAGCGCTCTACCATCTGAGCTACATCCCCATGCGTTTTAATAATATTTTGTAACATAATAGACATATTACACAATACACACGAAGTCAATCTCCTATACAAATATTTAAAAGTATTAGGTTTTCTAACACAACTTTTACCTTTTATTCTAGTTTAAGATCGACTATAAATAATATTGAACACATACATAGGCTTTAATCAAACAGTATGATAATATAATAAAGCATCTGCGTCAACGTGATTGTCTGTAAAAATGCTATACAATTATTATATCATCTAATGATATTTAATACATGAATAACAAATAATATAAAAAATTCTTCACATTATCTTTATCCGAAGAAAGATTATTTCATCAAAAAAAACTTTGCATATGTATGTATCTACAAGAGTCATGTATTTAATAACCACGATATATATTAACATGATGCTTTTATTTTGTTGTTGAAAAGAACATGGTAGTAACGATGACGGGCTAAGGGCAATACATTATGATCATTTGTGTTCACAAAGTATTCCACCTTTTGAGACATGCGTGTCAAGTGTAACCCAATGAAAAGAATGAATTGGCCACAGGCATACAAATAAAATGATTATATTACTTTAGTTAACGACAAATTTTATCCACAAGCTAATCTACATTATCATATTTTTATTTCTTTCTAAACAATTAATATATGAGAATCAATACTATTCGAGTTAGAAATAACCAATATAATAGTATTGACTCTCCCATAATTTTTCTTTTCCATAACTAACCAACTTTATGCTTAGGGAGAAGCACAAGTAAAAAAGGTAGATTCTACGAAAAAAGTATTTGACAATCACAAAAAAATATATTTCTAATTCTCACATAGTCACATCTAATTGAATTTTACAAATATCGTAATTTCATTATTAAATTATTATAAACCAATATGTTGGATACCCATTTTAATTGATTCTCGGTTTCTAGTATAGTGTTCTTAATAATAATGTCAAGCACCCAAATTTAATAGTATAAAATTATCAAGTCCTTAATTTGGTCAGAGTTATTGTGAAATTTCAATATTTATTATTTTTCAAAAATACATAAAAACAACTATATCATGTTATAATAACCTGAAGATATCATGGATCATTACAACTAAGGATTAACTAAAATCTAGAGTTTCAATTCAAAACAATCTTGATTCAACCCCTCATGACTAGTTGTAATCCATTTGACTCTTCATCCATTCCAATATAAAGGATTGATCATTCAAATGATAGATAGTAAATGAGTTAGTTTAAAAATAAATGAATTGCTTGTATCTCACAAAGGCTTAAACTAATTAAAATAACAACAAGATTTTTTATCTATTTTTTCCATTCTTACATAAACAAGGGATACCCCTATAATTAAGGAAGATAAGTTTAGTCTCAAACTGTACTCCAAAAATGACATTGAAATATACGAGATGTAAAAGTTTTCTTATGCATCTGCAATAGGAAGTCTAATGTATGTTCAAGTTTGCACATGTCCCAACGTATCGTTTATCGTGGGAGTTTTTTGGGAAGATATTTGTGCAATCCTGTAATATATCACTGGAAGGAAGTCAAGCGTGTTATGCGTTACTTAAAGTGAACAATGAACAATGAAGTACATTGTCACTTATGTTGGATGTCTAGACAATGGACACTTCACTTATGAATATGTACTTATGTTGGTTGGAGGTGCTATTTGTTGGAAGTCTTCTATATAGATGCTCATAACTCCTTCAACCATGGTTGTAGAATTTTGTCAATGACTTGCGTGTGGTCGATGATATTAAAAGACCATTGAAAACTTATTTGACAACAAATCCGTAGTTCTTTATTCTAACAATAATATGAGTTCTACAAAGTCAAAATTTATTGGTATCAAATTTCTGGTTGTTAAAGAAAATGTTCAAAATAGACAAATTTTCATAGAACATATAGGAACAAATTTTATGTTAGCTGATCCACTGATTAAGGGTTTGGTACCTAAAGTCTTTCATGACCATGTTGTCCATATGAGTGTTGCTCCTTAGGATACCTTAGTTCAATGAGATTGTATATGTTTTATGATTTACTTTAGACGTCATATATAGTTTGATGCACAATAAAGTTGATAATTTATTGTTCTTTGAACTTGTGTATTGTAACTATTGTGTTGCAATTAAAGACTTTGAATTGATCTCATTAAAAAATAAAGAAGACCAGTTGGAAATAGACATATTTAGATCACATTGCATGAAATTTTCATGTCACTCATCCATATATTAAGTATATTAATATGGTGATTATCGTGGTCGAGTCACGTTTGAATGTGACGAAGGTCGTGGTGGTTCAATGGTTGATATATGAGATGAACCATATTGTATTAAGAAGAAGTCTAAATATAAATAGCATATAGGTGCGCGCCTAAAGAATATGTGATATAATTGTTTCAGAAAAAATATGAAGCCCAAATGGAAGATTGTTAGAAATTCATAATTTCTAAATAAGGTGGGCATTATATATTTAATACAATTATATTGACTATTTATTTTTTGGGTTACAAAACAAGTGATCTAATTACTGACAACTTAAAAGACTTCTGAAACTGATAACAAATATGAGCTTAATGAGTGAATATCCAAATGATTGACTCATAGGGGATAATGAGATCACTATAAGTTAACACATAAGGAATGATTATGACCATTGAGACACTAAATCACAAACAATTTTCACATCTTCCCATTAGAGAGAAAACGAAGGGCCCAAAAGGAATTTAGGATTTGGTTGAGGAATGTCATCATATCAAAACTCTCTTAAAAGGTATATTAAAAGAGTAAATCAGAGAACATGGATTCAAATATAACTTTGTATCTTTATTTTATATGAGAATCATGATATTCAAGATCTTATGATTGATATTTCATTAATCATAAGAAAATCTCTTACAATTTAGGGTTAACATAAAATTTTGCCCAATATTTATAATTTAACTTAATAAACAAATGTATACTAATCATGAGAGCAACACTTATTGAAAGTCACACATTTTAAAATAAATTAGTTCATTATACATGAGAGAGGATATCCTTGATTTTTTTTTAAAAACCGAATAAACAAATGTAAATGACCACCAAAAGGTAATAGCACGGCCAATAGACTTTGGTGTTAAAAAAATCCACAAGCCAGAATGGAACCATTTGGGTCAGTCAAAAATTGCAATCATAAGCATCACTTCAAAGTCAAGACACAAAAACTGAAAAAATGTACCACACTTCTCCCTACTTACTAGCCACTCTCTCTTATCAACACTTTAGCCTTAGCTTATGCAAGTAGCTATATCTCTTCTATCACTATCACCAACATCATGCAGCATCAGCAACAACAAATGAGAATGGAGAACTCTGAGTTGTTACAATTACTAGCAGGCACCAATACCTCATTTTTCCACTCAGCAACAACCACTATGCATCAAAGCTTGTGTAGCAGTTCCTCTAATAGTTATAGTTACCCTTTGGAGTTGTCAGAAATTACTGATGCACTCTCCAATGAGAAAGATAGAGCACTTGCTGCTATGAAGAATCATAAGGAGGCCGAGAAGAGAAGAAGGGAGAGAATCAATACTCACCTTAATCAGCTTCGGACTCTTCTTCCTTGTAATTCTAAGGTATATCATATATACACAAACTTATAGACATTTACACTTTCATTTCATAAATTTCTTAGTTTCTTTCACACAATTGTAGATATAAGCCATGTATAGTTAATGTTTGTTTTGGGCTGGGATCTCTCCCATACAAAGGAACTCAGTACTAGGTCTAAATTCTGACATACAATACCAAAAAAATTTAAGACAACAAATATTTTTATTATTTTAGGCTTTATATTATTTTTATTTTCTCTCAGAACGTATTTTAGTAAAGTTTAATATTGGAGAAAAACTCTATAAGTTTGTTTTGTGACGTACAATTTTAAATTGGTTTAGACTGATCATTACTGAGTAAGTATTTTACTTTGAGGAAAAGAAAAAGAGTGGGAGGGGGCAAATTTTCTACTCTTTTATTCTCCATGGTTCTCAAAGGTTGTATACCTTTTTTGACCAACAAAGTTAACTTTGTTTTGTTTTGACTTAGACTTTAGCTCCCACTGAAAAAATATATATCTTTATGTATTACATATAGCAGAATTTATATTTTTTTATTTGTAAATGTTAGTACGTAATCTTTGTATGGATAAGGTTCAGAATTATTAACCTCCTCCATTTTAATCTTAATTTACTATGATTGAGACTCAAACCGATTATCTTCGTCACTTTATTCCTTAAACCATTCACTCTAATCCAATCAATTTACCTAGTTATAGCAGAATTTATATGATGAATAATATAAGTCTTTCCACTGTCCACATCGTTAATTAATTAATATTTAGGAAACTAATGAAGCTCATGAAGTCCTAACTTCCATTTTGTCTTTTCATCCTCCATAAGATTCTTTCACTTCGTGTTTGAAAAGCTTATAGAAAAAGAGACATCACAGTTTCTTCGCAAGTGCTTATAGTTGAGTTTGGCAAAGTCACTTTCCTAAAAAGCTTATAGAAAAAGAGACATCACAGTTTCTTCACAAGTGCTTATAGTTGAGTTTGGCAAAGTCACTTTCCTATTACATAGATAAGATGTTAAATAGTACTAATATTTTTGGCAAATTGATTAAACTAGTTTCATGTGACACCTGCTAATTTTAGACACAAAGCAAAATCTATATTTTTTTTGGGTACAATAAGAAAAATCTATATGGTATCACGAGAAATTATTCGAGTAATTATTCAAATCACATTTTATATGTTAATAGTTAATACTGTTACATTATTAACATTTTTGTTTATATTTAGACAGACAAGGCTTCACTTCTTGCAAAGGTTGTCCAGCGAGTGAAAGAGCTGAAGCAACAAACATCTAACATCAATATTGAACTCGAAACCCTTCCATCAGAGTCTGACGAGATCACCATAATCTCTAGCGCTGATGGTGACTATGGTGATCTCGTCGGTGATGGAAGGCTAATATTCAAGGCCACTTTATGCTGTGAGGATCGCTCCGACCTCATCACTGACATCATTGAAATCCTCAACTCTCTTCATCTGAAAACCCTCAAAGCAGAAATTGTCACACTTGGAGGAAGAACACGCAACATTCTTGTCATTGCTCCCGATAAAGATCACAGCATTGAATCAATCCATTTCCTTCAGAACTCCTTCAAGTCTCTGCTAGAACGCTCCAACTCTAGTGATAGATCCAAACGACGCCGTGGGTTGGACCGAAGACTCATGCCTTAAAATAGCAGCATGATCACATAGAGATTTCATTTTCATTTCATACACTGTCCCGTGTCAATGAAAACATGTTATGTTAATTAAAAAATTTAACTATCATTATTATTGTTTTACTTCAAGATAGCAAATTCTAACGTAACAAGATTTGGCACAACAGATAGCAAATCTCTCTTGCAATTTTAATCTATAAGTTAAGAAAAAAAAATAGCTACTAGTGTACTAAGAGTATGAGATTAGGTTCTTCTGCAATGTACTATGCAGACGAAGAAAAACATCTTTGCACCTAAATTTTGTTCACAATATTGCAGCAATTGTCAGCGTGCAAATAAATTATATGGATTATGTGATAATTAGTGTATTATAAGATTATATTATGTGATGATTAGCGTATGTATTATATATTAATCAAGCTAAAAGTAGTGTACAAAGTTGTATATGTAAAATTGTAAATATAATAAGTATTGCATATTGCATTCACTATTGAATATATGGAAATATTCTCGTAACACCAAAAAAATTTCTCATTAGTTAATTTAATATGAAATCTGTGAGCTTTGATTCTAATTAGGATTTCTACATTTAAATGAAAGGTGATCAATTAAGGTACTTATATGTGATAATATATAGATAGGTTGATATGCATATTAGTCAAGGTAGCTAGCTAGGGTTTATGTGATGTATGGAATATTTTGCATGCAAGTAGAAAAAACAGAAGACTAAGAATCTTACTGATGGGTAATGAAGTAAAAAATAAAACTCTCTTACGTATTGTGCAAGGTGTGATTTGTGACAGTGAAGAAAAAACAAAGGGAGTCTGCATTTTTCTGCAAAAGCAAATGCTTCTGTGAGTTTCCAAGCTACAGAAAATGGCATATTCGTTTCACTTTCATACACCCTTTTTGTTTGTGTAATGAGTGTTTTATTTTTATTTTTATTTATTAGTGAAATTACACTGATTCTAAAGAAAGAATTGTGTGGGAAAGAGATAGAATATTACTTGTTGGGAAGGATGCTAGCTGATCCATTTTGATGCTGAGGTTTTAATTTCTTAAGGTGCTGTGTGTGTTTGTGACAGTGAAATGGCAAAGGGGTTGTAATTGGGTAGAGGGTTTCAGTACCCAAAAGTGGAAGAGTGTGGTTTGAATAGGGTAGAAATGAAGGCTACGTTTAACATTTGACTCAGTATGATAAATTGGTTTATGAACGTGAAATTTAAGCTAAAAATTGAGTTCGTTAAATGAATGAATAGAATTTGAGCTAAATACAGTTTGACTCGTTAAATTTATGAGCTGACTCAATATATGAATTAAGTTTTTATGATAATTGTTATTATATTAGTTTGTCGTTTTTTAAACACATGAATTAATTATTTGAGCTGTCTAAATGAACCATTTAATCTGAGTTAGACAGTTCGTGAACTTTAATTGATCCAATTTAAACTAAAATAATATTTCTATCGGACTCGAGTTAAGTTTTGAACTGAGCAAATTCTTATTGACTTGATATCTGGTTCCAAGTTTTTTATAGAAAAGAAAAATGAAAAAGATGTAGTGACCAGTGAGAGAAAGAGGAGTTTCATCACAAAAATCAAAAGGGTATCTCTATGCAAATGTTAAGAGCTTTTTAGATCAGAATCTTCTTGTCATTAAATATGAAATATATTTGCAAATGAAAAGAAAACAAAAAATTGTCAGAAAAGTCTATACCATTGGTTCAGATGTCAGGGCAGAGATTGTACTTTGTTTCATATAAAATTCAAATCTTATTCAATGAAATTGTACGAAATGAATCTATATATCCATATATAGATAAATATCTGATTTGTTTTTGCTAACAAGTAACAAGTACTCCTTAACCATTCATTAGTTTTGTTTGGTCAAGATTGAGAATTGAGAGTACTACTTTATAGTATAATAAATAATGCATATCTTCATGATGCATATTGTTTTGACATTAATATGTCCTTGATTGGAGAGAAAGTAAAAAGAGATAACTATGTGAAAGAAAGAGAGAAAAGAGAGAAAGATATAATAAATTTTAGTGTTATTTGATTGTGTAGAAAAAAAGATAAAAAAATGAATTTTCTCCTCCACTTTTCTGTAGATAAGAATCTGTTGTTTCAAATTATATTCTAGATAAGTGAAAACATGTTATATTAATTAAAAAATTAAATATTTATTGTTTTTTTATTTTTGCTTTAATATCATTTATAAGGGATATGGTTTGGAATATCAAATCTTGGTCCATCTTCCCCTCCCATTTTCTCCTCACTTGGGAGAAGAAAAAAATTTCATAGGTCCAACATCATTTTCATTCTCTCTCCTTAAACTCTTCCCTAAACTAAAGGAGTAAATATACTATTTCTCTTCAAACTTTTTCTTCTCATTCTCTTTCTCTTCTATTTCCACTCAATAACACATCATGGCTACTTACCTTATTAATAATATATATCCCTCCTTTCCATTACTAAAAAGGCTAACATATAATTAAGATCATATCACATAGCAAAAAAAAATTAATGCTCCAAGTCTCTATTTGTTTTTAAATTATATAATTTAAGAAAATTTATCCCTTCACATTTTCAATATTAAAGAGTCCACATCTGAGAGGAATCTCATATATTATTTTGATGATTCAACCTTTGATTCCTCTAAATTTGTGTGAAATTGATAGTTAGGTTTTCAACACTCCATTTTACTTGCTAAGTAGGTGCACTTGTCTATACAGTAATATCTCACCCTCCCCACCCATGTGAATTTCCTTTGCATTTTATTGATGATATTAATAACAGTAACATCTACTTTAAATCAAAAAACAGGTAAGGATATAATATCATATCCAATCCAAATGAGAGGGAATTAATCTTTCACTTGAGTTTTTTTTTGTTGAAAAAGATTCAAGAACATGGTTTCAAGTGTGGTTGACTTGGGTTTTCACTAATGGGGATGCCCATATAATTAAAAAAGTCATAGTTCCAATTTTGGAGTGTGAATAAATAATATTAAAATTATCAAACCTTATTATTACCTCATATTTTGACCCAATCATGTTATGAAAGGTTATTTTCATCACCTAACCCCAAACAAGTTACTCTTGTGACAATTTATCTTCAGGCCTTACACGTGGTCAAAAAATGCTAAATACATTGGATGGCCCAACATATATGCTCATTCCAAAGAATTTATTGTTCAACTCTTCATTTATAGTAAAAACTAGGGGTGAGCGAGACCTGACCATACTCATTCATTTAGTTTTATTAGAACATGATTGAGTTCAAATATGATTAGATTTTATCGAATTTATGGTTGAGTTCGAGTTGAAATATTAGACCTGAGCATTTAGGTTAGGTAGGAACAAACATGACCTGACCTGATTCATCATATTGTCATTAGCTCGTCATATTTGTATGTGTCTCTATTCAATTGTGTATATAGTAATAACATTTCTTTTATCGTAAGTATCATTGATTCTCTAATTTTTTCATCGTATATACATGATTAACAATTATATATACATATATTATTTCACATGTCAAATTAGATATTCATATATAATAAGTAAAATATTGAGAAAACTTTATCTAAAAAGATATACATTATATTTAATTGGGTCTAGGGTCAAGTCTGAGTTCAAATGTTCATCCGATCAATATTTGTGACCGGATTATCTTCGAATATATGGTCAAACCTGAGTTCAAAAAATGACACTACTAATATTTAAGATCGAGTAAGAGATAAAAACTCATTATGTGAAGCATGTAATTGAGGAAACTCCAACATCTTCAAAAGAAAAATACCGAGGGGCTAAAATCTAAAAACTAGAATAAGCGATACTTAGTTAAGAAATTAAAATTTATTTACATCATACGGGAAAAGGTTGAGTTTAAGAACAAAATTTGGAGACAAGCTAGCAACATCATATTAAACACAGAGGCTGGTGTTTTATAAATTTGCTTCTCCAACTTATTCACTTATGTATATACTAAAAATAAAAAAAGTATTACAAAAATATATTTTCCTCAGCAACAATTAACTTAGTACAATTTTATAAAGGTTGTAAATAAGTATTGAATTATCAAGAGTTAAATATATATATATATATATATATATATATATAAATAATATGAATCTGCAAAATCTTAGGGGACCTAGTCCCTTCAAAGATCCGACCCTGCTTATAAGTTGTAATTTTATGAAAGACATCAGGGGTTCCAACTTTTACAAGCTTAACGCATTCACCTCTGAAATTTTGTCAAAAAAATCACATATCTTCACTCATGTAACTTTTAAAGTAACTATTACAATTTTATTATTAAAAATGCTTCACAATTAGATTTAATCATGCAAATGTGAGAGCCATGAGAATTCTTTGTATTTCCTCCTCCTTCTTTTCATCAAATATATTTTGATATTTTAGAGTAATATTATATTGGGTTAATAATTAGTTTAAACTCACCTACCTTTTACATAATAAGAAATTATTATAAATTCAATTTTCGTGATTAAAACCTTTATAAAATATATTAGTGAGTTAGGAGTCAGCAGGTTGGGTAGTTTCTTTGTAATATAATTTCATTCAATATCTCCATGTTATTATGTCTCCATCAAACTTTCTTCTTTTATTTTATTTTATTTGCATATTTCTCATTGGGATCTTCATATACAATGAAGATGTTAAGTCCGTTGTAGGATTCTCATTTTCAAAGCCTATAGCTCAAAAAATCCAAGAAGGTGGTCAATCAAAACATGTTGAGTCTAATGCTTAAAGGTGTTCAAGAAAAGAAGTGTTAGAAGAAGAAATTGCAATTGTTTAAAATATACTTACACTTTTAAGTTCAACAACTAGGTTTTAAGCCAAAATGAAATAGTCTTTATTCATCTTCTTGCTCTCTTTCTTTATATGTTCTTTTACAATTTTCATATTCTCTATTTCTTTCAATTCTTCTTGATATTCTTGAGGCAAATGTTGCCCAAATTTCATTGTATTATTATTGAGTAAAAAATGTTCATATTTCATCATATTCTTTTCTTGTTATTCTTGAGCAAAAATTGTTCATATTTCATTATATTATTCTATTGTTATTCATGAACAAAAATTCTTAATATTTCATCATATTCTTTGGCCAAAAAACCTAAATGACATTCTTAAACATTCTTATTCATCAACAAATATTGTTAATATTTTATCATATTCTAACTTTCTCTCCTTCTTTAGCCAAAAAATCAATATAGTATTATTGAAAAAATATTGTTCATATTTTATCATATTCTAAATTCCTCTTATTTTTTGGCCAAGAAATCAAGATGGTACTTTTGAATATTATTAGTCTTGAACAAATATTGTTCATATTTCATCATATTCTAGATTTCTCTCACTCTTTGCCCAAGAAATCAAGATGATATTCTTGAGCAATAATATCAATGAATCTCATTTGATATCATTTCTGTTGTATTGATACTTCATGAACAACATTCATTACTTTCAATTTCAATTCATTTTATTCTAAGAAATTTTCTTTAATTCTATTAGCACAAACTTGGTAATTTCACGTGCTATATTTTAAGGAATTATTTTATCTCTTGAAATTTCTTCATTGAATATCTCAACTTGAGTGACAATAAATTTGGTCATGCATTCCCTTCAATGGTCAAGAATATTATGCATAACTTGAAGTTGCAGACCTTCTAACAAGGACTTTGAAGCATTCTCTATTCAATCATCATTTATCCAAGTTGGAAATTGTTAACATTCGCTCTCCAGCTTGAAGGAAGTGTTGAAACATATTTTGATATTTTGAGTTAATATTGTATTTAACTAGTAATTAGTTTAAACTCACTTACTTTTTGCATAACAATCAATCATTAGAAATTCAATTTCCATGATTAGAAATTGTGTAAAATAGATTAATTAGATATTTAAGAGTTAGGTAGAGTTGGTTATTTAAAATAGGTTGGTTAGTTTCTTTTTCATCAAAGTTTATTCAATATCCTGTAATTTATTCAATAATTCATTCAATCAATTAAATGCTTTCTTGATCTTTCATTTCTTATAACTCTCTTGATTTAGGTTCGGGACAACATTTTTTCTTCTTTTTTTCACCCAAAATTTGTCTAGCAAAGCACACAACAACTTTAAGGAAAGTGAAAGTAATCACCCATTAAATTTTATTAAAATGTCACCACGCTAAAAATTGGAAAGCAAAAGAAAGCAAGGCTATATCGTATTTATAACATAGAGAGTGAAGATTTTAGATAGATATAAACTTAGCAACAAACTAGGAAATGAATGTAATAGAACAATTACTGGGATGCTTGAAATATGTTATTGTGTTAGTCTTATATTGTCTATTATTGGAATAATAGTAGAGTAACCAATATTATATATTAGACTCAAATCCTTTGTTATAATATGCACTAGATATAAGCACAAAATAAAAACACCATATGGGAAGGTGAGCCCATGAATGTTCTAGGGTTTGTAATCCTTATTCTCTAATAATATCTTGGTAGCCGATCAGCGCTCCCGGGACGTAGACACAATTAGCTGAACCCTGTTAACAAATTCTATTGTTTCTTCTCTTTTATTTATTATATGCACGTTATTTGATTACTTGTGGCCAACGCTGCGCAATGGTCGCTTCCGTTGCACAACGATCGCTTCTATTGCACCAACAATTGGTATCAGAGCTAATTGGTAGATGACTCTAAACTCATACGTCAGATAATGGCTAAAGAAGGTGAATGTATGATGGCCAGACAAGGTGTGATGGCTAGGCAATGTGTGTCTATGGTAGTGGCAAAGATAGAGTATATGAGTTGAAGGAGAAGAAAACATGGCGGAGTTGTGGAGGGGGCGATATATGTTGATCCAGAACCCTAGAAGTTAATATACTGGGTTAGGATCAAGGTGGAAATAGGGACTCATGTGTTGAGTTTGACCTAGAGACAAGTGCTGACAATATCTCTCTAGAGGTTGAGAGAATGTTCTTATTTGAGATGAGAAGTGAAATATCCTAATGGCGTATCTAGGACGTCATAATGAAGGATGTTAATTGTTAGCAGATCCACAAAAACACAGAGGCGCTGACTAACTTTGATGTAGGGTGTTAAATGGGCATTGACTTTGATGTAAGTTGTAACACGAGCATTGGTAGAGATGCAGAGGTGTGACATGTGCATTGGCTTGGATGCAAGGATGTGACACAAACATTAGTTAGCATTAATGCAAGGTGTGTGTTGTGGGTATACTCTGTATGGTGGAGTATGATAGTTCTTTTGAACTAGGATTGTCGGAGTAGACAATGGTGGTAGGCTTACCAAGGAAGCTCCAAGGTTCAGTTTGACTAAGTATTGAAGACGATGATTGTTGGTGAACTTTTGTGTAGAGTTTTCAATATATCGAAAGACTTCCTAGAAATAGGTGGCCAAGCAGCATGTTCCATTTGATGGCGGTACGGGAAGCTGCACTACAAGTTTGGAGAGTTAGGCTCTTGGTAACATCGTCAATGATACTCAGAAGAATATCATTGTTCCCATAAGCTCTATAGCTAAATCCTTTGGCCTGCAATGTCCCCAAAGAAACTAAATTCTTCTTCAAATCTGGTATGTGCCTAACCTCACATAACATATTCCTACACCATCATTCATCACAATTATGATTTCTCCGATACCAATAATTCCACATGCTTTATTATTTCCAAGATACACGAAACCAAAATTGTGTGTCCTGTATGTGGTGAACCATTCTCTGTTTCGCGTCATGTGGTGGGAACAACCAGTGTCAAGTATCTACTCATCTGTACTATGATTTGATGATACAAATAGTAGATCAACTTCACTATTGTAACCAGAGTCATCTTTCTGTGCAACATTTGTAGATGTAGATACTCCATTTTTCCTCACCGACTTGCTAGGACTCCATTCATTGGAACAATCTTTTTTGTAATGAACAGATTGTTTGCACTTATAGCACTCTATTAGTGTTCTGCCCCTGAAATTTGGTCTTTTCTCTTTGGTATGACCTCCTCTGTCTTGTCTCCTCCCACAGGCTTGGCTCCCTTTCACATACAGACCATCACCCTAAGACCCTTCCCCTACATTATGTCTTATTTGAGTGTGGGACAGAAGTGCAGATGTGATCTCATCCAGTTTGATTGAGTCTTTCCTGTACGTCAATATTGTCACCAAGTGTTATAGGATTTTGGAAAAGAACACATAATATTATTGCTTTGTCCTCATCATCAACCTTCACATCAAGTTTCTGCAAGTCATTGATCACTTAATTAAAATTGTTGAGATATTGTTGCAAATCAGCACCTTCCTGCATCGTCAGGCCATAAAGTCTCTATTTTAAATATAACTTATTTGTTCCAGACTTGGACATAAATCCCTTCTCTAATGTCTCCTATACTTCTATTGGTGAGGTCAAATCCATAACATGATACATCATCTCATCTGATAGATAGTATCGTATGATTCCTGCAACCTTCTCCTTCAACTCTTTCCAATCGAGTTGATCCAAATCATTTGATTTATTCTCACGCAGCGCCTTTGATAGACCTTGTTGAGCCAACACATCATTAACCCTCCTGTGCCACAATCTGAAATTACCAGTTCCATCGAACTTCCCCATATCGAATTTGGCACCTGGGTTAAGAGTCATCTGATACCAATTGTTGGGAACAAGCGAACAATCAAATAGTAAAGAGTACAGAGACAAGAGAGTAATACAAGAGATTTGGTAATGAGGTTCGGTCAATTGTGCTTACGTCCTCGAGAGCGTTGAGCAGCTACCACTATATATTATTAGAGAATTAAAATAAGTGTTTGACTATTCTTCTTCTTGTTACATTAGGTTTACATAACATAAATATATAGCTCTCTACTCCAACCCATTTACATGAACCCAAACTCATAACTTGTATTGTTGTTATCTAGATATATGAGTCATTGAACAACAACAATGACTAAAGAGAGAAAGTAAATTGACTAGTGTGGGTGGATTGAATGCATACTCCATTGACTATAAACATTAATCCGTCAAATAACACCTAGAGAGAAGCATGCAAAATGGAAGGTCTGCCTCGACCATAGTACCTAAGATATGATTAAGAATGAATCGAATCAATTTGGTATTTATTTGAAACTCGACTTGATATTTAGTTCGACAAACTTGGTTCATGAACCAAAGAAGCTCATTAAATAAACGAGCCAAACTTGAACTGATTCAGTTCGACTTTTTAGGTTCAAGAACTGACTCAGTATATATATATATATATATATATATATAAGGAAGGTTATATTTATAATTGTGTGCAACATTTTTAAAAATGAATTAATTATTTGAATTGTTCACATGAACTAATTCGAGCTGAGTCGAGCTCTTGGTGAACTTTAATCAAACCAAACTCGAATTAAAAAATAACTTATATCGAACTCGAGTAGAATTTCCGGCTAAATAACTCCTTATCGAGACGAGCTCTGATTCAACTCGGTCCGGCTCGTTTCCAACCCTACACTAATATATTCAAAATGTTAATTTGGAAAAACTAAAACAATTCTAATTTATTTTTAATGTTTTTACTGCCATTAATTTTAGATCATACAATAATTTTTCATTAATTTGGGGTCCACGCCAAAGAAATTTTTGGCACTACAAAAAGTGGTTTATATTCTAAGTAACATGAACAAGCTCCACTCAAGGTGTAGTAGACAACATGCATTGTGCACGGAATGATTTTTCTGCGACGTGCTTAATTTGCATATACTTTATCTGTTTTCACTCCCTTTTTGTCTCCTATGCCATTATTTTTCTTCTCTTGGCTGCCTTACTTTTCTTCTTCTAGGCCTCTACAATCACAAATTACATGTAATATGCCCCTGTCATTTACCTATCTTTTTTATTTCATTTACCTATCTTTTTTATTTCAGAGTGAGCCAAGTATCTCTACTTATGCAATCATTCCTTCCATTACTTTTAACTATTCCATCCTAAAAATAGGAATAGGTGATATAAGCATATGAAACTCTTACTTAATGAAGTCTGAGGAAGTAGATATAAGTATTCTTACTCTCGTATACAAATAGACGATTTTCATGATTTGAACTTATGAACTAAATCATAAGACAAGAAAATTTGTTGCACCAAGACTCACCCTCAACCTAAAATAGGAATGTGCAGATAAAATTATAGCCACCTCAAAATCTGAAGCTCAAAATTGCTTCCTCTGTGAATAATATATGCTCGCCACATCTTATTCTATTATACAGCCTAGATTAACAATAAGCTAAAGGCAGTGAGTAATAGTAATTTAATTAGAACATATTACTGCGATAAAACTTGTCTGCTCAAATCAACTTCACTTTTATCCTTAATTTTTTTTTATATATATACTAATTTGGTCCCTAAAACTTAAAAGTCTAAAATGGTATTCAAAGATTGCAAATAAGTCAAAATAGTCCCGAACAATGATCATAAAAATACTTAAAATGACCAATTTGACCACATTTGATATTTCTAGGAACTATTTTAGATTTTTCAATTTTTCAAAGACCAAATTAACACAATTTTTGAAGGACCAATATGGGTATCATCTACTCAACAAAAGTTTGGCAAGACAGGGACATTACAATGGGAGTGTGTGAGAATGTCTCCTTAGACAAGAGAAGATAAGAAGAGAGAAATAAGCGATAAAAAAAAGGTGAGAAAGAGAAAGAAGAGAAATAAATTAGATTTTTGTGATGTATGGTATAAGAGAAGAACGAAAGAAAATGAATAGAAAGAAATATTTTCTTCTCTTTCTCTTTTGTTTGGATAGAAGATGAGAAGAAAGTGATAATGTTAAAGTTCAAATTACAAAAATGTGTCTAGAATAAAGAAAAAAGATAGGAAAATGTTAGTTTATTATTAATTAAAAATAAATGTTATAATTTTAAATTACAAAATTTTATAATTTTAATTAACATTTTCAATTAATATGGTTTGTAACATAATTTGGAACACAATTTAGGCAACAGATCATTGTTCGGGTAAAGTCTCTCTTTCTCTTCTCACTTTCTCCTTATAAGTGGAGAGAAAGAAATTTTGTGGGCCCACCCACTTTTTTTCTCTCTCTTCTTTCTCCCCTTTCAACGAAAGGGGAGAAATTTCTCATTTCTCTTCTACTTCTCTCTCCCTCTTTTCTCTCTTCTCTAACTCTTCCCAACCAAACTCAACCTAGGAGTTGTTTTACAGTCAAATGAGAAGTATAACTTTGCATATGTTATGTTCTTCTCAAAATGCTCCCCCCCGGAAGTAATTTACATTGCACAAATATTTATTTCATAATGATATGTAAGCGAAGTTAGAAATTCAGACAGTGATTGCTAAAATCAAAACACAGTAAATGATACAAAGTTAAGTTTGCAATCATAATTTTAAGGGTCTTTCACTCTAGGAGTGAGGATAAGAAAATAGCTGAGAAGGTCTTCACATACAGATAACATGGAGTGGGAAACAGAGATTCTTATATGTGCCTTAATTTCCAGAAAAGAACAAAGGGATGAAATGAATCATAAATTGTCACAATCTAAAATACGAATGTCTAATCCAATACATTATCCACATTCATAGCCATAGGAGTACATTTATGTTTTTGCTTTCTAATAATTTTTTTGGGCATTTCTAATAATGTCAAGCCTTACTCCGATTTAACATTTCTAATTTCTGGAATTTTAACCCCGAGTAAAGGACCAAAGAAACTCTCAACTTATGAGTTGGGAAAAGAACCAATGATCAATGATGAGGAAAAAAGCCACCCTAGAATTATATAGCTCACTTCTGTTTTCCTAGATTCAAATAATTTACTGTTCAAGAGGTTGCATCAAGGCCAAACCAATGTGATCAATGACTATAAATAATGTTAATATATCACTTTTTGCCAGAACTTATCTGGTAGGTGGATGCAATTTGATAACAAGAGAAGACAGTGTAGAACACCTCTTACATGGCAGTTTTATGTCAATGGCAGAGGGTCTGGCCATCATTGTGCAGCAATTACTGACTTAGAATGTTGGAAACTCTCACAACCTGGGCAGTTGTGTAAGCTCTCATGAATGTAAATGTCGCAGTCGAGGCAGAATTGTTGTTTGCATTTTGGGCAAGTAACAGAAAGTCCAGGCTTACTTCCTGTGTCACAACCAGTCAAGGGAGAGGTTTTTAGGAGAATTATAAGCAAGCAACATTAACATATTCTACCTGCAATACTATCAGGAAGAGAAGACAAATACAAAGAATTTTACAGCATCAACTGATACAACTGTAGGGTTTCAGCAATTTACTCATGTAGCTAAAACTAATCACATATGACATATAGCATGCTTTCTGTATTTACAAATATCACCAAAAGGAGTCAACAATTTCTGTCATATGACATATTCCCATCAGTATAACCACCGCCAGTTAAAAACCATGTTCCTTCAAAACTTAATTATTTGAAAGTGTGTTTAGCATGCTTAAAGCATACATGTTATTAGAGTCTAAATTTGTCCTTGTGTTCCTCAAGCAGCCCTAGTTTCTTTTGAAATTGGGTTAGTTGCATTGTTTTACCATCAACTCTATCCTGAGACCATAAATGCTTCATCAAGATGAGAAGAAAGCTAAAGCTTCAATGTCTATCACAAATTATTACTTAGTATCATGCAATGATATCATATTTGATAGAACTCGATGCCCTTATAAGAAACTAGCACTAAGAAATTTTTCCATCAGCATAATGCAGAGGCAAGAGTTCAATTACCATTCAAAAAACTGAAGCCAACACAGCCTGCTGTACACAGGCCTTCATATGTTACAATGCTCTATGTGATTAACTGGGGCGCTTTTCTCAAACTTATATTATAGATTATTTTTCTTAACTTAAGATACACAATGGTTGTAGTATTAAATTTCCAAGACTCAGGTATGTAATTATAAATTGAAAGGCCAACTTTATCTCCTAATAGGACTATTGCTAATCTCTTTTACTATGGCTAGATCCTTTTAAACATGAGATTTACTAAATAAATAAAGTTGGATACAGGAGAAGACACCTGAAATTACATCCATTACCAATTTATGCACTTTCTATATAACATCTGGAAGATAAAATCAAAGGAACAACTTAAGAAACTACAGATCTATTTGCTATCATTACTAATATTTTGTCCTTAAAGCTGTGTGATATGAATCTATATTTGATAGAAAATGTTGCCCAAGATGATAAATTTATAAAATTTTAAAATTGCAAGTGTATGAAGACCTCAACCTCGACTACCTATCTACAAGAACTTACCCTGGGTAAGAAGACTTTGTTGACAACCAAAACAAGTGTCCGATAAACTGTTACGTGGATCATTTTGAGATGATGGAGAGACCTCGTCAAACGGCACTATAGGAAAAAGATGATGATATGACCTTGCTAAATGGGGTGAAGAAATAAGGGTCAATCCACAGATGCGACATTCAGTAGGAAGCTCACAGACACGAACTTTGCATCTTGGACAAGTGTACCCCCCTCCTGTTTTAGCCTCTTCGTGGCATGTACAAATTGCGACAGAACCCTCAGCTGCTCTTTGTGGAAAGCCCATCTTAATTAAATTAGCAGTAGCATACTCAGATATTGCTGGAGGTGGCGGTGCATGCTCAAGAATTAACTCTTTAAAGTGGGTCTGCATGAGATGTACATAACTCATGAATATACACAATAACAACTAATGCTTAAAAATGGTAACATGCTCTAAGTTGATAAGCGATATTCTAAATACTTGCTGAGTAAAGTTGATGGACTGCAAAAACATAAATCAATCTTATAGATTATAATTTGAATTTGCACTACATGGCTTCCATCATAATCAACAAACTGACCTCATCTAGTGCCACATAATAAGTTCCTCCAGTTTCTTGGCAGAGATGTTTGCAAATAAACATTTCAGCAGCAAGACCAATGACAGAGCACCTTATTTTACTCTTTTTGCATTTCTGGATGGTTTCCATGAGATCACCAGGATCACATGTACTGAGAGCTGAATATAAGATCAGAACTTCTCGATGGCCATATGATGGAATTTGATTTAGATAACCAAGAACAAGCTCTAGTGCATTTTGTAGGGAGGCATCACCGGAGCATTCCAGTTTACCCATCAAAGCTTTAATGTGGGACTCAGGACTGCCGCCAAGTTCTGTTAAGCAATGAGCAATTCCATCTTTTATAGTCACAAGGCCAACATGACTAAGTGGATTCTGATCAAAGAACTCCCTGATAAATGTCTCAACCTGCCTCCCGATAACAGCCATCCTACTTGGTCGAAAGTCCCTCTCTGAAGCTGCCTTCACATGATAACAATTCAAAAAATAAAGGCATCTCAGGCCTATTTAAAAGGCATTAGTGACATAGGAATAGAAGAAATGTCAGCCAAAAAAATAAGTATATTCAACTTTCACAAGTTTATTCAAAGAGGTGTTCTAACATAAACATCATATTCTCCAACTGAGACCCGATTTTCAAGTAATCAAAGCATTGCTCCATCTTCCAAAATGGCTCAAAACTCAACCAAACACCAGTAGAGAGCTTGTATTCATACAGAAGCTGTAAAGTAATAAATTGAATACCTTGGATAGGTCAACAACAACGTATAGGTATCGAATCAGACCCTTCTGAATTCGTGCTGTAGCAGCTGTGGAAGCAAGGGCACGAAGGCGCCTGCGATACTGGGCATGATAAATGGCTGTATCATCTATGGGGCGAAGAAGTCCAGATTCATCCTCTTGCAAATCCTCCCACGATCTATCTTCTGCATAAGTTCTCTCCCAGGCTTCAAGGCCATCATTAGCTTCATCTTCATCGTCATCTTCTACATCTCCATTCAATGGTCTTTCCGGAAGTTTACTCATAATTTCTAAACCAAAAGATACAACAAACAATTAACCAAGGCAGCCATAGCAGCAAAGACTTAAACTCTGTATCTTACTTCATTAAATAAATAGACATTAATCTCAGAACACTGAAGGAAATATACTGAATTGTCATTCATCAGCCCTTCAACATTCAGCACTTAAAAGGAAATCTTTAGATGCAAACGTGCCTGCATACATAAATGAATACGCAGACACAATAAAGGAGCAAGAACAACAATATCATTAGACAAATCCAAAGGGCCTTGGGCCTCTAATTAGTAATTACTAGCGACAGTATAGTACCATGTCTCAAATCTAGATGGCCTCATGCCTCAACAAAAATCCAACAATATTACCAAGTTTCACAAATACAGCAGCAACAACAACAACAACAACAATCAAGCCTTAATCTCACATTCCTACTAGATGAAGGCCGGATAAATGGATGAACAACGCCATAATGCTTTACCATAAATCAAGTTTCACAAATACATTTAAACCAAATTACATTCTAAATAAGCATAAATATTTTTAAAAGAAAAAAAGGATCACAAAAAGTGATCCTAAACAGATTGTAAGTTGACACCAAAATCCACATCTTTCTCTCTGCAACTTCAATTGAGAAGAGAAAGTTCACCACTTTTTTTAATAGAATACCAAACATAACAATACCTCGTTGCAACTGAGGTTCAAAGAAAACATTTTGTATGTACTTGTTCAATATGGACGTATAATATTGAATCCAGATCCTTTCCAGTACTGGAGGGGATGGGATGGTGACACATGTACTTCAAAAAAATTATTGGCGTAGAGTTTAAATTATTCTTAAATAAAAAAATTAAAAATCATCAAACCCGTTATAACCTTATAACCTTGCATCCTAGTACTGGGCTCTCCACTACTGTGGAGGATCCAGGCCCTATAATATTACTACATCAGGGTCATCGAAAGGTCAAAATGGAATATTTTATATATTATATATAAGACCAAAGGGCATAAATAATGCTTCTAGTAATCTCCCTGGAAATAAGCCATTTAGTTGTGAATAATAACTTCACACCTAGTTATGAAGTTTTCCCATAATATTAAATATTTCATGAGATCAACTCGAATTATGAGGTTGTCCCTGGAATGTTGCATTTGCTTCTCAAATATGAATTGATGTGATTATAGATAACATGACCGTGCTTATGAATTATCCCTAATCAACACGATCATATATCAGCCATTAATCTTACTTTCATCCAATGCTTACTAAAGTTAACAGAGTTTTGAAGCTATGCGGAATTACTGAAATTGAAAACCCTGAAATTGAAAAGTATTACAACCCTAGAATTAGAATCTGCAAAATGGAGGAACTGAAGGGTACCTGGAAGGCGAGGAAACCCTTATTGAGACGGAGGCGCAAGTGGGGTCACGTTATCGGCGGCGGAGCGGAGGGAAGAGCTGCGAGAAGAAGTGCGGCGGCGACGGGGCGGTTTAGATTTGGGGAGTGAGAGAGCTGCTCTTCCTTAGTTCCTCAAGGGAAATGGACACTACGGAAAAAAATTAAACTGTGACGTTATTGAGTTTAACAACTAAAAATATATATGATCCTGTTAACCTGTAAATACTTTGGCCTAATAATATAAGATCAAACCCGTCAAAAAATTCAATTTATGTAAATAATACATTTTAGAAATATTCATCACATATCTGAAAATGATTAGTTTATTGATAACTGACAGGATATCATTTGTTATACTAACCAAATAAACAACTTTTCCAACAAATTTACCTATTTTTATGTACAAATTCATACAAAATTAAAATTAAAATTTATTATATATTGTTCGTCAAAATAACATTATCAATAAATAATCATATTAGTCTTTTTACGCTAAATTAACAGAGTTAGAATATGACTTTAATGTTTTCTGAAAGATAAAATTTTAAATAGTTACATTAAGTAAGTTTCTGTTTGTACATTATTTTCCTATATTTTTTTAATCTAGTTGGGTTAGAAGCATGTGTTACCCAACTTAGTTGTTATCACCTAGACTCCTTTTAAATTCCTATATTTGTAGCTCCCTATAGTCTCAATTAAATTAACTGTATTTTATCCATATTTTTAATACCCCCAATTTACTGTATGGGTTGTTTGTATTTTTTAGATATCTTATATTTTCGAAGGTACTCTAATTGTGGTGAAGGATAAGAGGACTTTAGGAAACATTTACGAATTGTTAGATAATACAATTATATGTGGAGTAGTTAAGGGTGTGTTTGTTTTGACCATTTTCTGTTTTCATTTTCAATGAAATCAGAAAATGAGGGTGAAAACATGTTTGTTGTGTGGTTTTCCTTTCATATTTTTTAAAATATGAGCTTCATTTCCGGAAATTTTGAAAATTAAAAAATATCATTTCTAATATTTTCAATAATAAGACATGACATTTTATTCAAAATTTTAAGACTTTTATTACTCCATTCGATCTATATCTTTTGATGTTTTAACATTTTCATGTTATTCCAAATCTTTTGATGTTTTGAAAACTCAATATACATTTATATTTTACTTTCCAATTATACTCTTATTTATTACTAATATTTTCTCCACATGTTTCTTCATTTCATTTTTAATCCAGTTTTTTTATGTGTATTAAAAAATGTGACTATTTTAGTCAAATTTTATTGAATTTTTACTTCATTTAATATTTTTTGAAATTATGTGCATAACCTTAAACATCAAAAGATGTGGAATGAGGAGAATATTATTTTCAATTACTCTCTTCACTAATAAACAAAATGTTGAAATCAAAATTGATGAGGGTCTCCCTTGTCCTTACTATCACACATCTTTATAATAAAATTTATTTCTTTATCTCTCAACATAACAACTTTTCTTCGTCTCTCTTATGATATTGTTGAAATAGTTCGATGATGATTATGATAATATATGATTTTGGGATGAAAATTGACGCTTCTTAATGTTACTGTAACCTTAATTAAATAGTATAACACTTGCACATTAGTAATTTTATTTTAATTTTACCTTTTTTGGAGAGCATCTACAACTGCATGATGCTCATTATGAATTTTCACACGCTTTTGTAATAGCAAATGACCAAGTCTAACAACTAAAAATGTTCAACGTATTATTGACATAAAATACATTGAAAAGAAAATGCAAGTATCAAATATGTAGACATTCTATAAAATCATTGGTTTGACTACTTTAGTGATTAAAATTTACAATTGGATTCATTGCAAGAGTAATTATCCTTGTTTATAAAGTTTAGAGTGCATAGTTATGAAAATGAAAATGATAATAAAAAACATATTTTCAGGAAATGAAAACATGGAGATGAAAATTGTTTCTTAAAAATGAAAATAGGAAATAGAAATAGAAAATATTTCCTTAAACCAAACAACCCTAAATTTCTCTAAATATAGTCCATAATGTCACTTGATTAATGCAAATATGTTTGGGTCATTTTAATGTGTTGTATGATAGAACTATGCATGAGAGGTTTATTGAAAAGATTCAACAAATGCAAGCTAGATGCGTGGAAGTATTATGTGGTTGGGAAACATACTCAGATTAACTTAAAGGCTGCAAACACAAAAGTTGGTGCATTTAGTCTATGTCCACACTAATTTATGAGGATAAGCTCAACAACCATCTTTAGGAGATTCTCATACTCTGTGACCTTCACCAATGACTTATCATACAAGTTTGAGTGTAATGTCTAAAGCATAAGTCTTTGTCAAATTCAACGTTTGGAAGACATGTTTATAAAAAAAAGACAATGACAAAATCAAGTACTTGAAGTCATATAATGATACGAAGTACGCAGGCTCACAAATTCTAAAATTTAGTGAAGAACATAACATTGAGAGGGATTTCGGTAAAAAAAGAAGACATCCTGACATAATGATGTTACAAAAAGGATAAATATGACACTTTCATAGAGGATGGGATATGTGAGGCTGAATCATGGATTTTCTAAAGGTTGTTTGGGAAGAGACACAAAGTATGACATGTTATGTCATTATGAGCTTCATTAGATGGTAAAATTGGGGAAGAAATCTAGGTAGGTAACTTAATTAATTACAATAACTTACATATATTTAATTGGTTTGCTTTTATATATATAGTGATAAATTATTTAAACTTGATCTCAAGTCAAAGAGGTATTTCTTTATACACTACGACAGAATTGACATATAACAATGTTTGTATGTTGGACACTGTTAAATGTAAGAATGAAGGGAATCAACATCGCTCAGTGAAGTAAGAGCTGATAAATATGATAGGTGAATACACATTCAACAATGATTGCTTCAATAAGCGTTGTTAAAAAGCAATTCACACATTTAACAATGTTTGCTTTAGTGAGCGCTGTTAAAAGTCACATTAACAGTGCTTGATTCAGTGAGTATTGTGAAAAGTTATAAATTTATACATTTAACAACACTTGCTTTAGCAAGCGCTGTTAAAAGTCATACATTCCTACATTTAACAGCGATAATCATAAATTGAGCACTATTAAAAGCCTCACATTTAACGGAGTTTGTTTCATAAATTGAGCACTATTAAAAGTCTCACATATAAAGTGAGTATTATTAAAAATCATACATTCAAACAACATTTGTTTTAGTGAGCGCGAATCTTTGCATATTTAAAAACAAAACTTCACACTTAATAATACACATATAATTCAGTTTTCTATTTCTCTCATTCTTTTACTCCATGGGTTAACTTTTTCCCCTTTTATTTCTAGTTTCTCTTTTCAAACAAGTTATCAGTTTTTGGTTTCACTCTTCAAGCATAAGGTGAATTGTTGTCTTATTTTATCTCATTTATTCATTTTTGATTCACTCTTGATACATCTATGTTAACTGTTTATTTTACAATATATGAACCTGTCAAGGTTGAATCTAGTTGGAGTTGTTGGTGAATTACCAAACTTGCAATCTCTGTATGTATTTCTTGTATTTGGTTATTCTTTTTTCATCCTTATTTTATGTGTAAATTTTGATTTGATTTTTATTATATTGAATCTCAACTATGTCTTTTTATCGTTGACAATAAATCCTTTTATTTCTTCAGTTAAGGGAGACAAGAAATTCTCGGATTAGTCGTCTACATCTTCACCACTTTCATCCCTTTCATTAGTGCATATAATCTTATGGGTTAATGGATTTTAACTAAGGGAGACAAGTTTATCCAATGTTTTATGAATTGGGTTTTCAGAATGATGTTTCTGTTGTAAATATGTTGGATTTGAGCATGTTTGTCATGTGTTTGATAAAATATCTAAGAGAGATGTTGTCTTATTTAGAAAGTAGACATTTAATAGTGCTCTCTTCAGTGAGCACTGTTAAATGTCTATTTTGTACAACACTTCAAAAACGTTGTTGAATCTAACTTTATATTCTAATGTGTTCATATAGGCAGTGCCGAAAGCACTATTGAATGACAATTTTAAGCGCTTTTGTTTTGCTATTCTAACATAGTGAAAGGTTATACCAAAGGCGTGAAGGAGTTTAAGTTCCATGATTTGGTTTCTAGAAAGATGGTGTTGAGTAGATATGTAGTATTTGATGAAAATTTCATGTTGAAATAGTCAACTTTGAATATTTTGTGATCCAGTGAGATACAAATGAAACAATTTAAGTGTAGAAAGACAAAGAACCATGCACTAGTTTAAATGAAGAACATGATGATTCTGCGTCGAAGAATTCAAGTATGAAATGTGAAGAAAATCTTGCACCTGAGTTTGGCACGATTTTGATGAAGACACCAAAATCATAAAAAGAAGAAAGGAAGAAGATCATGAAGACATAGAAGATTCAAGTTTCAAAGTGTTTATAGATTAAATCTTCATATAAGTACTTCTATGCTTACACTCACCTTAGTATTTAGTAGCAATGCTCAAATAAATTAAAATCATTTTTAAAGAATTGGATATGTCAAAAATGCAAAGTCAAAATTGCTAAGTAATGAGTTACTTGACGTGAGTAACAAGTTACCAGAACTAGGTAACAGGTAACCTGAACTGTGTGGCAGTTGGTAATAGGTTACTAGAACTGCGTAACAGATTACCTAACTAGAAAACAGTCACAAAGCAAAACTGACTGATGTAACCGATTAATCAACTATATTAATCGATTACCACCTTGAACATAACATTTGGGTAATCAATTACCACATTGTGACAATCGATTACACATTGTAACGCCCCAAAAATCATTTCATATTTAATATATTTAATCTCTTAGAAAAATGGGTAAATTTTTTTTTTTTATGTAACCTATAACTTACAAATCATTTTCACTTTTACCTTATTCCATTTTCAAGACGTCACATTTTCAAACATTGCGGAAATAAAATTCTTAATACATTGAAGATAATTAAATCAACACAATTCTTTTCTGAATACTTCTCATTCATAAAATTCTTGAATATGTTTACAGGGCGAAATCTAATCATCGCCACAAATAAAAAAAAACTGAAAATACAAAGAAAATAATGTCGGGGCATTGGCATTACAAAAAGTACCTCACACAGGTTTCTATCACAACAAAACAAAAGAGAAACCTCCTAAACCAGAGGTGCGCTGGAAACCTCGCAGGGTCTTCCTCCACCTTCGAGTCAGAAGAGATCTCAATGACCTCAACTGAATCTTCTATGCAGATAAGCTCTACACCGTCGCCGTTAGCTTCCTCCTCCTCCACTTCATCCGCTCCCCAATCCATCGAGGGGTATCAAGTGTACCCCATTGGCATGGCCTCGTCTGTCTCTCTTGGCGCCGATCCTAATGATGAGAATCTTGTTTGGGGCCAGGTCCTAACAACTTCTGGTACACCTCGAGCTTCAGCTAATACAAAAAGTCAGGCGGTTGCAGGTCTTCGGTCGGGCAAAGTGAATGATGCCTCCAAAACTGTGTAGTAAGGTGGAAGATGTAGAACTGAGCCATTGCTTACCCAATCTAGCTCCAGGTCACAAGGACCTGTGTAAGTGTGTCGATTACCCTCAACACTCCATGTCCCCCTGGATATAGTGAAGCGATAACCTCAGATCAGTACTGATGAGTCCATCTAAACATGCGTACAAATACACCAGCAGAAAAGAGAGATAGTAAAACATCTATGGCAAACTTGTCATCGACGTCATGGAATTACACGGAATAATACACCAAGACAACGCACGAGTAAAAATATGTCATGTGATCATACAAGCATATAATAACGATGAATGGAGTATAAAACTCGAGAATTTAGAATCAATATCGAAGAATATCATGTATGCAATGTGATGCATGAGTCCCCCATCCTTACTCATTTATCCTCCCAATAACTATTCGGAAATAACTGAGAGTACAGTTCCCATAACAAGTCGATTTGATCGCAGCAAAATTATTCATTGCAAGGATATATGATCGATCTATTCCAACGGAACTGTCCATTTCAGGATGGTGTCTTATCAAACACTTTCTGGGCATCCCTCTCATCAATCATGATTACAAATAGGGGTTGTTAGAGATCGTCTAGTTTGCGCTGTGAGCACTATCTGATCCAACAGAATACCTCATCCGGGAATACATGAGACTCGTCTCACCTAGAATCTCCCTCAAGACTTTGCTGACGAATCGCCATCATGAACGCTGCCCCTCTCGACATCACAGGGCTTATTCGTCTCTCGTACATTTCCTCTCCACAACTTCATTTGTACCATGGATATGCACCATAACTGAAATTAGCAAATTATGTCTTTTAATCCATCTTTTCTAGCGATCTGCCCATCCTAAGATATCTCTCATCGGGAATGCTTATAGTGGGTCCTGATCTTAACATATAAACAAAAAGAGAATAATTTCGGCACCACTACGAAACATCGCTGAATTATTCTGGACGACTCTCAAGCCAAGCCTCTTACGGTCAGACGATCTTGCTGCATGGGCACAACATAATACTTCTCAGCACCACTGCGAACAATCGCTGAATCATCCTAGACAACTCCTCTAGCCAAGCCTCTTACGATCAAACGATCTCGCTACGTGGGCATAATATCACACCCTCGGGCCTCGCCGTTCACAAAGCAATTCCTTACTTATATTACTTTCAAGAATGTCATATAGTTATTTACCTGTACAACTTCTTGATGGCAAATATGCCATTAGGCTCTCGTATATATGGGAGTTATCGTTCAGACGACTTAAAAAGAAGTCATGTCTGTATGAAGCCCTCTCGCTCAAGCGAGGGCACATCCATTTTTGAGGCATTTGTGGCTTAAGCGAGAAAACAATCAATTCTCTTGGTGCCTATTTTAGCTCAAGCGAGAGCTGTCTCGCCCCGAGCTAAAACACTCGTTTTATTTAGTCACTTCTCGCTCAAGCGAGAAGAGCTTGAATATCATTTTAATTACTTTTCTCAAGGAAAATATTTCTCATTTATATCACATGTTTTTAAACCTTGAATTTAACAATTATCACATACATATCATTCCCATAATAATCATTCAAACATTATAATTCAAGAGTAAACATGGTATTTGCATATATAAACATAACATAAATCGGTATAAGAAATATTGTTGTACTTAATCCAAACAAACATGCAATTGATTAAGTACAAGTTTTCTTAATACCCAAGACAACTCCAAACTTGTGAGGGAGTTTGGAGGTCCTGACGCATATTCGGACACCACTGTGTCCCGATGTTTTCTCCCTCGCCTGAGTGTGTCGGTCGCTAGGTTCTCTTTTTGCAGGTGAGCTTACTTGATCCGATCTCCTCTCGAACTCTTCATTACGCCAAAATAACATTAATTAGTTAACTGACGATAATTATTATACTTACGAAATAACTTTTTACGCGAAGATAAAACTTCC
>NC_032011.1:7112145-7112551 GCF_001865875.1 Lupinus angustifolius | reverse complement strand
TCAAGGTTGAATATCCTTGAATCATCATTTGTCATTGAAAGTCTTACAATCAAATAACACTTTTTAAAATAAGATTTTCAATAAAACTTATACCGAAATTATGTCGTAATCCGTGGATATACACCAGGCTAGTTCCCAGGAAAGAGAGGCGAGTCATAAAGATATACTTAAATACCAAGTCTTTCCTTAGACAGAACCTTTCTAGAGATATGTTCTCACTTCATTACATTTTTCCGATAGTTCATAAATCTTATTTGCTTGTAAGTAAAATATTTTTAGTAAAACTAACCTTATAAAATAAGATCCTTAAGCTAGACTTATCATTTTTAAAGTAAGTAACTTGAAACAAAATCAATATTTTTTAAGTAAATCTTACCATTTTTAAGTAAGTTCACTTAACTAAGAT
>NC_032011.1:7111769-7112045 GCF_001865875.1 Lupinus angustifolius | reverse complement strand
ATATCCACATCTTATCCTCATCCTCATTCTCGTGCTAATCATATCATCATCCTCATCCAAATTCTCGGGCTAATCATATCATCATCCTCATCCTCATTCTCTTCCTCATTCTTGTCCTCATCCTCATCCTCCTCCTCATCCCCATCCTATCCTCATCCTCATCTTCTTCCTCATCCCCATCCTATCCTCAACTTCATCCTCATTCTCGTCCTCATCCTATCAACTTCCTCATCATCATCCTCTTCCTCATCCTCATCCTCTTCCTCTTCCTCATCC
>NC_032011.1:6956564-7111669 GCF_001865875.1 Lupinus angustifolius | reverse complement strand
AAGAAATTTCAAGATTTACAAAAGTCAAAAACTACATAAAGGTTCATATGATTTTATTATCACCCCCTATAGTTATGTCTTCATAAAATACTTAAAGAACAAATATAAACTCTACTTTATGAACAACATAATAAAAGCTCATAACTTTCTATGAAGTATGAGAAGAAGATGAATAAGAGAAAATAAAAAGACTACCTTAGTTTGTATAGGAAATTTAGTGTAAAAATGAGAGAATGGGGTGAGGTATTTATAGGAGAGTCTCACCCTCATCAAATCAAAAAATTTAATGCAAAGTAAGTAGATTTAGACTATCATAGGTGATGTGTCTAATGGTGGTGGAGTGAGAGGATTTGTTGAGTGATTTAGGGGCTTTTGAAAGCTTTTGCATTATTTGTGTAACAAGTAAGTAGCTCATGAAATGATGACTTTCAACTTTATTGATATGATGTAATTTCCCGATAAACGTCGTGTCCCAAAATCTCCAGATTTAGGACATTTGCCTGAAACATCGAATTGAATTTCGAGGTGAAGAATATGTAGAGATGATTTATGGAAAAACTTGGTGTCTATTTTGACTATAAATAATATTTCGACTATAAATAATATTTCGAAGCCAACAGAGAAATCAGAATTCGATTCCGAGTTACGGAACTCAAAAACTGGGCTAAAACTCGATAAAACGATCCGAAATCATCTCGAGAACTTTTATTCTCCAAAAACCTTGAAAAACTAGGGCAAGCAAGAAAATCATAATACAAGACTAAAACTCAACTGAGGTTTAGCCTAAAATATTACTGATTAATTTCTATAATTAATCCATTAATATTAATTACTTATTAAAAGTGCTATGAAAAATAGGGTATTATACACATAGTTATAGAAATCAGATTTTGAAATTCAAATAAACAACTTTCATCTAAAGTGAATAGAATTCATTCCAATCGTGTTTCTTCTTCATGGAAGGATATCTTGGCTGATTGGAAGCCTATTTAAAGGCACTGTGACATCTAAATTAAAGACACACGATATACACAATAACATACAATCATACAAAAACTTTCACAACTTAGTAAACAAAATTCTACACATTTTGTTAGCAACTTTGTTCCTAAACTTTCATATTTTCTGAAGTTGCTTCCAAAGTGCATTTGTTCTAAACTTTCAAAAGATTAAGAGCATTGTATATTAAGTATCTATATTATGAGATTAAAGATTGCATGTTATTGAATTGTCAAAACTTGTAAAAGTAATACTGCCATTGTTATATTTTTCATCTTGGTTGTAAACTTTTCATCAAAAGGGTGTGTTGAGAAGGGGAAAAGAGTTCACTTGAAAAGGGAATTTTCAAGGATAGATAAGTTGTGAGTGTGTAAGGTACATAGGCCTCGGGGAGAGAATTTATAATTACAACTCAAATTATCTAGTGGAAAAATCTCTTATATGGCAAGAGTACTAGATGTAACCTTCAATGCATAAGATGGCGAACCAGTATAAAAACTCTGTGTGCACTCTTCTTCCACTTATTCTTGTAATATACTTTTGCTTTACTTGGTTGAATTCGCATAAATAACCTGTTGTACATAAACTTTGATAACATAGCAGAAAAATCAGTCATACTCTGCCAACAACTAATTCACCCCCCTTAGTTGGCATCTTAAACTTACAAGTATCTGCTTGTCAGTATTGTCGTTCAACCAAACCTATATAGAGATGTGCATTTGAGGATATGGCTTTAGTTGCACTTTAGACAAGCTTGTATTTGTGTGCAAGGGTAATATAAGACGGAGCTAGCAGTACCATAAAAGTAAGGGGAAAACTTCAAGGCTCGTCTTGTGACAAAATGGTATTCACAATAGAAGGGGACAAATTATAACGAGATTTTCTCCCCATTAGTGAGACATACTTCTATAGGATAGTGTTAGCCTTGGTAGTCAGTCGAGACATACACTTAGAATATATAGATGTGAAGATCACTTTTCGGCATGATGAATTTGAGGAGAAAACCTACATAACATAGGCAAAAGGGTCCACTGCAACTATACTAGTCATTTAATTTGCAAGCTGAAGAATCCTCTATATGGGTCGAATGAGTCTCTTGGACAGTTTTATAAGTGATTTGATACTTACATTTTTCTGTTAGTTTATGTTGAAGATGTGTTAATTATTGCTAACCATTTTAGTTATCTAAATTATCTAAAAACAATGTTGGGGGAGGAGTTTGAGGTGACGAATTAGGTGTTGCTAAGAATATTCTTGGAATAAAAATCCACAAGGACAATAGAGCTACAAAACTACGACTCTATTAGCAAAACTATGTGGAGAAGATTTTGAACAAATTTGACATGAGCAATATTATGTTGATGATTACTCAATTGGTGAACCACTACAAGTTTTCATTGAATGAATGTCCATAGACACATGCAGAGAAAAAGTACATGGCAGAGGTTTCCTATGTCACTGCAATTGGTTGTTTGATATATATTATGGTTTGCACTATAGAATACTTGTTACTTTTGATAATTCAAATGTACAAGTTCATATCAAAACAAGGGAAGCAAAACTAGGAAACATTCAAGTAGATTTTCAAATATTTGAAGGGCATTAAAATTTTTGGTATCATATTTGGCAGTAAGCAAAGTAAGCCTTTGATTGTTGCGTATGTGGAATTAGACTATGTAAAGGACATGGATGATATAAGGTCTACGACAAGGTTTGTCTTCACCTTACAAGCGGATTAATTATGTGGTAATTAATAGTTCAATTTGTTGTTGTCATGTCTAATACTAAACAAGAGCATATTAAAACTAGTGAAGCTTATAAGGAAGTCTTATGCCTTATAGGGTTGATAAAGGATATAAGCATTAAGCAACATGAAGTCATGTATCATGCTAGGACCAAATAAATTGACTTGAGGTTTTACAATATTAGAGAGTTGGTAGCTTCCAGATAGATATTATTGCAAAATATTGATACTTTAGAAAGTGTTGTTAATATGTTAACCAAGTCGGTCTCCATAGACTTTGGAGCAATCCCAACCCAATCACACAGATAGAGGGTTATATATTTATGTTATGTAAACCTAATGTAACAAGGATAGCAATAGACACATACAAATCATTATTCTCTAATACATAGTGATAGTTTCTCAACACTCTTGGGATATAAGCACAATTGGTAGAACATCATTACCAAATTCATTGTGTTATTCTCTTATCTATATTCTCTTTACTATTTGATTGTTCGCTTGTTCCCAACAATTGGTATTAGATGACTCTTAATCTATGTGCCAAATTCGAGGTGGGAAAGTTCGATGGAATTGATAATTTCGGATTATGGCAAAGGATGGTTAAAGATGTGTTGGCTCAACAAGGTCTACCAAAGGCATTATGTGAGAATAAACCAGATGGTATGGATCAATTGGATTGTGATGAGTTGAAGGAGAAGGTTGTGAGAACCATACTGGTATGTCTATTAGATAAGATGACGTATCATGTTATGGATTTGACGTCACCAACAGAGGTATGAGAGACATTAGAGAATAAGTTCATGTCTAAGTCTCTATCAAGTAAGTTGTATTTGAAAGAGAGACTATATAACCTGAAGATGCAGGAAGGTACTGATTTGCAATAACATAACACTTTTAATCAAATGATCAATAATTTGTAGAAATTTGATGTGAAGGTTGATGATGAGGACAAAATAATAATATTATTATTTTCTTTGACAAATTCCTATAAATACTCGGTGACAATATTGACGTACAGGAAAGACTCAATCAAACTGGATGAGATCACATCTGTACTTCTATCCCACACTCAAAGAAGTCAGAATGTAGGGGAATGATCTTAGAGCGATAGTATGTATGTGGAAGGGAGCCAAGCACGTGGAGGAGACAAAGTAGAGGAAGTCTTGCCAATGGGAAAAGACCAAATTCTCAAGACAAAACACTAGTAAAGTGTTTTAAGTGCAAATAGATTATGCATTATAAAAAGGATTGTCCTAATAAATGGAGTCCTAACAAGTATCAACATCTGCAATGTTACACAGAAAGATGACTATGGTTACAATAGTGAAGGTGGTCTACTATGTGTATTATCAAATCATAGTGCATATGAGTGGATCATTGACTAGTTGTTGCCACCACATGACGCCAAGCAGAGAATGGTTCACCATGTATAGAGCAATCAATTTTTGTTTTGTGTATATGGAAATAATAAAGCATGTGCAATTATTAGCATGAGAGAAATCTGAATTGTGATGGATTATAGTGTAGTAAAGACGTTATGTGAGGTTAGACACATACCATATTTGAAGAAGAATTTGATTTCTTTGGGGACACTGCAGACCAAAGGATTTAGTTATAGAGCTGATGGGGACAGTGATATTCTTCGAGTATGCAAAGGTGTTGTGATTGTGATGAAGGGTAAGATGATTGCTTGGAATACTTACAAGTTGTTATGGAGTACAGTTATAGGTGATGTTGTTGGAGTGGCTGAAGAGATTGTTGTAAATTCATACCATGATGCTACAAAATTATGACACATGTGTTTTGGTTATATTAGTGTGCGATTCATGACAGAACTATTCCAAAGAGGATTTTTTAGGGGAGTCAGTAAGTGTAAGCTAGATTTGTGCAAGTATTGTGTGCTTAGGAAACATACACAAGTTAGTTAAAAGGTTGTCCAACATAGGACTCGAAGCATTCTAGACTATGTCCACACTAATGTATGGGGACCCACTTAGGAACCATCCCAAGGAGGTTCTAAGTATTTGTTATATTCGTTGATGACCTTTTCTCATAAGGTCTGAGTATATGTTCTTAAACATAAGTTAGAAGTATTTGCCAAGTTCAAGGTTTGGAAAGCAGAGATAGAGAATTAAACTCGTAGAAAAATCAAATATGTAAGGTCATACAATAGTATATTGTACAAAGACTCGTATTTTAAAAATTCTGTGAGGAACATGGCATTCTAAGGCACTTTTCAGAGAAGAAGACTCTTCAGCATAATGGTGTTACAAAGAGGATGAGTAGAACTCTTTCAAAAAGGGTTAGATGTATGATACTGAACATTGGACTTTCCAAAGGATTTTGGGAATAGATACTTAGTATGGCATGTTATGTCATCAATAGATCACTATATGCTTCATTGGATGGTGAAGTTGTAGAAGAAGTATGGATATATAATCCAATCAATTATAATATGTTACATATATTTGGTTGTCTAGCTTATGTACATATACCTAGTGATGAACGATCTAAACTTGATCCCAAGTCAAAGATGTGTATCTTTATTTGATATACGAAAGGCGTGAAAGGGTTCAAGTTCTAGGATCCAGTTTCCTGAAAAGTAGTGATGAGTAGATATGTAGTGTTTGATGAAGATTTCATGTTGAAACAGACAGTTTTAATAGATGTACGTATGCCAAATGGAGAGACTATATGATCAAATATGATTCTAGTGAGGGCTGAAATAGTTCAGGTGAATAAAGGCAAAGAATCATGCACTAGTTCAAGTCAAGAACATGATGATTTTCAGGTGGAGTGTTCATGTGTGTTGGAGTATCTGCTTGCCACAAACAGTGATAGACGTCCTATCAAACCTCCAGAGAGATATGACTTTGATGATATGGCTTCATTTACTCTCCATATTAGTTCAGGAGATCTATGTCACTTTCAAGAGGCTATAAACAGTCAGGAGAAAGAACAATAGATGAGTGTCATGATTGATGAGATAGAGTCTTTACACAAGAACCAAACTTGGGAGCTTGTCCCATTTCCCCAAAAAGCATGCAATTGGGTGCAAGTGGGTATACAAGAGGAAGCCAATGGTATCAAAAAAGAATGGGAAAAGTTCAAGGCTCGTCTTTTAGCAAAAGGGTTTTCACAGTAGAAGGGGGTTGAGTATAATGAGATTTTCTCCCTAGTAGTGAGACACACTTCTATCAGAGCAGTGTTTGCCTTGGTAGCCAGCCGGGATATACACTTAGAACAGATGAATGTGAAGACTGCCTTTCTCCATGGTAAATTAGAGGAGAAAATTTACATGACACATTCAGAAGGGTTCAGTGCAATTGGACAGAGTCACTTGCTTTGTAAGTTGAAAAGTCTCTATATGCCTTGAAGCAGTCTTACAAACACTAGTACAAGCGGTTTGACACTTATATGTTGAAGCTTGGTTACAAACATTGTGAGTATGATTGTTGTGTTTATGTAAGAAGCCTTGATGATGATTCTTTTATTTTACTACTACTTTATGTTGACGATATATCGATTGTTGCTAACCATTTCAATTATATCTATGAGCTGAAAGTCATGTTGGGCAAGAAGTTTGACATGAAAAATTTAGGGGCTGTTAGGAAGATTCTTGGGATGAATATTCACAGAGATATGGGAGCTAGGAAACTGTGGCTCTCCCAACAAATCTATGTTGAAAATATCTTAGAGATATTGGATATGAACAATGTTAAAGTAGTGAGCACTTCATTTGCAAATCACTTCATGTTTGCCTTTGATCAGTGTCCAAAGACAGATGAAGAGAATAAGTACATGTCAAAGGTTCCTTATGTCAATGTAGTAGGTTGCTTAATGTATGCTATAGTTTGCACTAGACTATACTTGCCACAGGCAGTTAGCCAAGTATGTAAGTACATGTCGAAACCAGGAAAGCAACATTGGGAAGCAGTCAAATGAATTTTAAGATATTTGAAAGGGATTATATGTCTCGGTATCATGTTTGGCAGCCAACATAATAAGCCTTCAATTGTTGGTTATGTTAATTCGGAGTATGCATGAGATTTGGATGATAAAAGGTCTACAATAATGCTTGTCTTCACCCTTGTAGGTGGACCAATTATGTGGAGATCATCAGTTCAATTTGTTGTTGTTATAGGACTAGTAAATGAAATATGCATTGAGCAATATGGAGTTTCGTTGCATTATGACACTCAGAGTGATATCTTCTTGTCAAAGAACTAGGTGTATCATATTAGGACCAACCATATTGATATAAGATTTCACAAGATTAGAGAGTTGGTAGCTTGTGGTCATATACTATTGCAGAAGGTTCACACTTCAGAAAATATAGCTGATATGTTAACCAAGTCGGTTACCATAGACAAGATCAAACATTACCTGAGCTTGTGGCACATTCACTAATATTGGACTATGGAGCGCCCTCAACCCAATGGCGGAAGATGGAGAATGATGATATTCGTCAAGGTAGAGATTGTTGTACAATGACTCATATTCGATAGACTAGACTTTTTCTCATCATAACAACAATTCAACTTATGGGCTTGAGCTGATATAAATGAGTTGATGTAGAGAACTATATATTTATGTTATGTAAACGTAATGTAACAAGAGGGTGACAATAGACACACAAATTCGTATTCTCTAATACATAGTGATAACCTTTCAACGCTCTCGGGGACATAAACATAATTGGTCGAACCTCGTTACCAAATTCATTGTGTTATTCTTTTATCTCTATTCTCTTTACTATTTGATTGTTCACTTGTTCCCAACAAATTACAAAAATAACATACATTAGTTGCTAAAATAACTCATGTGTAAAAGTCTTCTACATTAGGGGTGTTCAAATCCAGACCGGTCCAAAACAAAAACCGCAAACCGATCCAAAGTAGACCGAAACCGCAAAAACCGAATGTATTTGGATTGTATTGGATTTATTTTTTAAGGACCAATCGGTCCGGTCCGGTCTTCGGTTTCACGTCTGGGATCCAGACCGGACCAATATTATTAACTTAACTAAAATATATCACATAAGCATTAAGGAGTAAGCTAATCACATAAAAAACGCATATACCTAAAATTCTAAATCCCTAATTCCTCATTCTCTCCTCCAGACCCTTCTCTCCTCCACACCCTCCTTCTCCACGCCCTCCTCTCTTCAACACCCACCTTCACCACACATCTGTCCTGATTGTTCACACCATCCTCCATCCTCTTCCATCAAACCAACACTTTCTTCGTTTTGGGTAAGTGCATTTCTCTCAGGTTGGATTTTACTCTCCCCCTTTTGTTCTTTCTATTTGTGATGATGAAGAAGATAATCTTGTATGAAATATGATTGACTTGTTTGTTGAGAGGTACAGAGATCAAAATATTTCTGTTGTTGCAGGTACTCTCTTACACTTTGTGTTTAGTTCTTGTTCTTTATGAATTCCTTTCCCTTCATGGCCCCAGGTTTTTATTTTAGAATTTGGGTTAATGGGAATTCTGTGATGGGGATTTAAGTACAACAAGGTGAAAATGAGTGTCAATGTTATGTAAAACACTTGATATTATGACAATGAATGCCCCCTCCTTTTTATTGTAATTAACAATTTCTGATCTGCAATTTTAATTAACAATTTGTGATATGCAATTTCTAAAAAATAGACCGATCCAAACCGGACCAAAACCGCATATAATATTTGGACCGGATTGGATCGGACATCTTAATATAAATGGACCGGACCGGATACTAATTACGCATTTGGATCGGATGATTTTTTGCTTAAAAACCGATCCAAATGGACCGCAAACACCCATATTCTACATTGATTGTATGATGTACCCATTGTAGGAAGTTTAGAGTGTCCGACATTCAGGCTTAGTTCACTTCTCAATCGACGTCGAATGTAGGTTTAAACTTCAGGTCCTTTTACAACCAAGGTCAGATGTAACTTTTTTAAATTTCATCCGTTTCCCTTTTCTTAATGTATGTCTTTTGCTTTTTTAATTCAAAACCTAAACCGACCATGTTTTCCTCTTCTCCCCTTTGTCTTCGTGGTAAGCACATCGTCATCTTTCTCTTGTATTCACATCGTCATGTCAACTCAACATGTCTTTGTATTTTCCGTCTTCGTCTATATCTTTGTTTATTCGTTTACTCTATCAACGATATGCCTTTCGCTTCCTCACTACTTTGCATTTCTGTATTTGCATTATGGTGCATTCTCATTGTAAGATGCAAGTGTAATTATCATTAATCAGATATTAACATGTATTTTTTTTTGTACTATATTATTTGTAGTCTTGTGAACTAATTGACGGATTAGTGAGGACATTACGTGGTGAAGTGGATTCAAAAAATTATTTCTACCAACTGAAAATTTGTGAGAGATAACTAATTAGTAACACAACTATTAGTTGTAAAAGCTATATATTAATTATGTTTTAAGCTATATATTAATTATGTTTTATCCAATCTATTGGTTAAAAGGTTAATATTCTATCAAGTTGAACGTGCGTGTATTGAACAATCCGCTTTCACGGTCTAAAATGGAAATTAATGACATAAGGTTGCATTAATCAATTTTTGGAAGTGCGTCGCCGAGAAGAATAATTGAAAGATATAGGTTATATGTTGTTTTTGAACAATGTATGTAGTTTTAAAATTTTGGGTAAACTTATATTTTTGTACATTATCGTGTGTTCGTGTGTTGTTGTTTTTGAACAATGTAGTATTCGAACTATATATACTGTTGTTTTTAAACAATGTGTAGTTGTTATCAGGTGTAAGCATGGTCGGGTTGGGACGAGTTAAAGCTTGTTCTTACTTGATTCTAAATGTTGGTCGGATTATTTTTTGAATCTGAACCCAATCTTAGACCCAAAGCTAACTTAACCCCTAAATATTGATTGAGTCGGCCTTTAAACCTGACTCGACTAAATATCATACATATTTGTTTTAGATAAATTCTTCTCAATATTATTTATTATTATGAATATGTAATTTGATATAAAAAAATAATATATATATATATATATATATATATATTTAATCATGTATATGTGATGAAAAATTTAGAGAATCAATATTTTTTACCAAAAAAGTGATATTATTTTTTAAACATGTATATATGATCGGGTCGGATCATGTTTGGTCCCGACCCTAAATATTAATTGAATATATCTTTGAACTTAAACTCAGCCCTAGATTTAATGAGATATGACCTTATTCAGATTCGATTATAATTAGGTTGTACTAAATAAATGGATAGGGTCAGGTCATGCTCACCCCTACTTGTTTCTTCCAACAACATAAGAATGTTGTAGTGAAGATTTATTAAAAAGTGAACTTACTTCCTCTATTGCGGCATTAACAGAGGTCTAAAATAGGCAAACAGATTCAATTATGGTTAAGAACTTAGGTCTAAAGTTGACAGATGATTTTGTTATCTCAACAATAAATCATTTGTCTACTTTAAATCTCAATTATTAACCATAGTGGTTTGAAAATTTTACATATATTTTGTTGAACTGATGTTGAATCCTCAGCTTTTGCTTGGGCAAATGAATATCTTCTATTCAAAAAAGTGTATTACTTTATGGTATAATTATTTATTATTGCTCATAAAAATGCTTAATTATTAAAAAAATTATTTAAATATTTTTTCAATTAATCACAAATAATAATATATAGAATGACACATTTTATAGTATCATATATGTGTTCCCTTGAATCCCAATTTTCGAGGTTAGAAGACTTTTTTGTACCGGTGATTATTACTTTGTCTTATATGGATCTGCCCTGTTTTGCAAAATCAAACCGCCACTTTTTTTTGTGTAGACAAAGAAAATGATAACCCAAACGAGCTTTGAATCTAAATTAATAATCATATATAGGCCCAATTACTGGTACTGGGTGGACCAGTGTTGTTGGAACCGGACCGGACCGGACGGTCCGACCGGTCTGACCGCTGACCGGACTTGAAAACGGCTCTGGTTTGCCGTCTTAACCGAATGAGAGTTGGACCGCTTTGAACCGGAAAAAATCCGGTCCGACCATGTTAAACCCGGTTAAACCGGATTAACCCGGGAAGTAAACCGGACGGCTCACTTAAAAATAAAAAAAATGGGACAATGTTCTAATATTTTGTTTTGCTAAGGTCTAGAAAAAGATAAAAATGTATTATTTCAATATATTATACATAATTATTAATTATATAAAGTTTTACATTTATATATAACTATATATTTATAAATAAAAATTATTAATTATGTACAAAATCACCAGGTCAGACCGGACGGTTTAACCGGTTAAACCTAATACGGGACCTTTGCCGGTTTGATGTCCGGCTCGGGTTTCACAATTCTGGGTGGACCTCCTCATTAGCTTCCTATACATATATGTTGGTGAACATTAAGTTTTAGTGATAATTGATGTAGAACAAGACACGCAAGTAAAAGAGAGAAGAATAATTTAAGGTAAAAGTATAAAGACGAAGTAAATTTTGTTAGAAGGAGTTATAAGTAGAAAAAAGATTTCACACCAATATTATAATTGAGATTGTCCCCATATTATACATTATTCTTTTTATAAATATTATTCACTTTCAAATAAAAATTATATATATATATATGTATGGTGGGTTATGTTTTGATCATATTAACAACTTTATATTATCAACATATATATTAAATTCTTACCATTACCATTATAATGATTAGATTAACTGACAAGGGTTCTTCTAGCTTAACTTGGCATATTGAGTTGAAGTCCCTTTAGATATAGTTATGTTTGGTATGAAGAATTTTCTCATCCATAACCCTCTTACCCAACTTGAAAAGAATTGTCATACTTATAATTTAAATAGCTATTGGATTATTGATCTCATTGCTAATTGGTTTTAAGATGAAACCTTAGTTTAATATTATAGTCAAAACTCAACTTATCTCTAATTATCATGGGCCAAAAGATATCATTTAATCATGGTTTAAACGTAACATTTTGAGGACATATTGAAAAGTAAATCTCACATTAACTATCTCATTCTCGTAAGTATGATTTAAATACACCTTAAGATACTCTTTTTATTACATTTGGCTATGAGATGAAAGGTTAATAGTACCAATATTAACATATCATATCATGCATGATACTTGGTGCAACTTCTTAAGCCATTATTGAAAAAATGTATATAATATCTCTTATTATGATGATACATATTTTAATTTTTTTTACCAATGGCAATATATTACAAGAAGGGACATAAATATAATATAGAGGCTACAAGTTCCATTCCCTTAGCTAATAAAATAAGAGTGAGAATTAAGAAAGAAACTTTACTAACGACAATGTCATGGTCTTCCTCAATTATCAAAAACTCCCAAATAGCTTTTCCTTTCTTCAACGTCCCTCCATTCTTCTCTTGGTCTCTTTTTGGTTACAAAATGAAAACTCTACTATGGTGGGTCATCTACTACCTATATCATGGTGAAGATAAAGTGGGCCACTAATGCCAAATTTGTAGAAATAATTTCTCTAAAATGATATTACTTTCAAATTAATCAAGTAAAGGTACATTTACTTTTAATTTAATTTAAACTATGTAATACAAACTTAAGTACATTTACTTATTCACTTTAAAAATATTATCCTTTATTCTTGTTATCCAAATTTAAGTACATTAAATGATAGTTAGAGAAATTAAGTTATCACCTGCAACTACAAGAGTGAGATTATACATTTGAAAAAAATAGAAATACTAACTATATATAAAGGAAAACATGGTTTAACTATTACCATTGTATAAATTTTGTTTTTTTATTTTGCCATTAACAATTTTTAATTTATACAAAAAAAACTATATAATCTTATATAACTATCATCAACATATTAACTACCTTGTCACCTTAGTTTGACCATTAAACTAAATAAAAAATATAATATAATATGAACCCAATAAAAATTACAATATAAATTACATTCAATATAAAAAATATTTTAATTCACCAAAATAAAATATATAAAACTTAAATATTTGATATTAAAAAAAAATGTGGATCGACAGATACACGGTCTCAGTTGCTACTCTAGTTCTAAGAATGACAAAAGTTCTGAAGCATGTGTCTATCTTAATTTCTCTGGATGGCAACGTAAAAATCTTAACGTATATACAAAAAGTAGATTGCATCACAACCAAACCATTAATCATAGTTAGAAAAATTACATATTTATTTTCTATAGTTCGAATATATATTTGAAAAATGGAATCTTTATAGTATAAAATTTAAGGTCAATATTATGAAAAGTTATAAGTGTCATATTTCCATCTTTATAATGTAAACTTTAAGGTCAATACTATTGACAAGTACCATCTCTACATGAAGTTTTAATTTTAAACAACTTACTTTAATACGATAATATTTGTGTGTTGTTACTATAAAAATTTATATATACTTAGTATATTATTTATCATTTATTTATATTACTTTTCCTGAAGAACAAATGATAATTAAACATAAATTATGGATGATACAATAACAATGTATAAAACAGTAAGAATAAGATGACAAAATAATTGAAGGTGATTTAATTTTCTCCACTAATAACAAAATTTTGCAACTTTTAAAACGTTCAAAATATAATGTAGTGATGATGATAAGTTGCCAAAATCAAATGCATAATCTAAAATGAAAAGTAAGGGAGGAAAGAGATACACAATGATTGATTCACATTCTTATTTACTAAAGATTACGTCTAATCCACTTTTAAGCATAAGAGATTTTATTGATGACAATATTATTCCTTTACAAATCTCATCTCATGACTTTGTCTTCAGACTACATTCACCACAGTCTCACATACTTAGAAAAACATTTCTTCTAAGATTGTCTTTCCATTTTCACCACACTCAATAGTAAAAATGTATACAACAAAATGAATGCAATTTGAAGAATAAATTTTAGGACTTAGATTGCAGAATGTATATGACATTATGAATATGCAATCTTTTATTGTCAATCACTACGAATAATACAAATGATCAAGTATTTTCATAATATAGAACTTGGAAGAAAAAGTTGAAAGCAACTTTCTGATATTCAAAAAAAAATCACAAAAGTTGCTTGCAAAAATGTAATGAAAATTGTAGTAAAAGATGTGTTAAAGTTATGTAAATCATATCTTCGAATCTGAATGTTTAGGTGTCTTTAAATAGGCTTTCAACCAGACAACATACTCATATATGAAGGTAGAAGTTGATTGGAGTAGCATCCATTCAATTTGGGTGAAGCTGTTTAAGATTGAATTTGAAAAACTGTTGTAATAACTCTCTATAATCGATTACTTTACTAGATAACTTATAACCCAAAGTTTCTGTCCACTTGAGTAGTCAATTGCTCCCATGAGTAATGGTTTAATCTAGGTAAAATAAGTGTGGTAACATGGTACTTAACTTGGGTAATTGCTTACTCAATCCCAATAACCAATGATTCAGGTCCAATATCTTATTACTCAAAATCAAGTAATATGTTGTTTAACTTTTTGAAAGTTAAGTTTATTTTAATCTAAGTCAAGATATTTTTTCAAAAAGGTTTTCCTATAAGCATTTGGTTAAACTTAATAAAAAGACTTGAGGGATAAAAATACTTAACTTAGAAGACTCTAATAAATCTTGAACATGGGTAGTTTTCTTGTAAGTCTTCAATGTCTTCTTCCTTTTATTTCTTTTTTTATAAAATTGATGTCTTCATCAAAACCTCGCTAAAACTAGGAGCAAGATTTCAAAAAATCATATATTGTCAACATGTACATTTTTTCCCTCTTATTTAACTAAAAACTTAAATGAAATTTTTTTGACGTTTTGATTTTTTTTTTCATTCCATATTTCTCGTTGTTTTATAAATTCAAGATAAATTATATGTAATTTTCCAAATCCACATTATTTATATAAATATTTTTCTCCTCCCAATTTTTTGGTACTGCTAATAGTATATATTCTTCTTATGTATAAGGAATTAATCATTTTCCTTGTATATAATTGTTCATTCTAACAAATGTCACTTTCAAGAATCGAATTATTGACATTTTTTGCATTTTTTGAGGATTTAGCGAGACCTTACACTAATAGATCATTACCTTCTTAATATTTTCAATGCACTATTCTCTCATAGTAATTTTCTCAACACACATGTGTTATCTATATGAAACTACTTTGTCTACTTTCAACATATTATTATTTCTCTTCATAAGTTTTCTTTAATAAGTTTTATTCCAAATTTGTCTCTTAACTTATTGGATTTTGGACTGAATTTATGATAAAAATTAATCATAAAATATACGGAAATTTTCAGTATAGATATTTAGTCAAATTATATTTACTTTTAAATCATTTATTGATTTCTTAAAATATTCATAACCTTAAAATAAAAAACTGTAGAAGGAAATAGTTATGTATATGTTAATCTTGTTGAATGAGTTTCAATTGTGTGCTTAATATGGACATACTATGTATGGGGATATCTGTCCCAAAATGGTGTTCCCAATCCTGTCCTACACCTTCATGTTTAAACATATGGATTTAATATTTTATTATTATAAAATAAAATTAAAATAAAGTATTATTTTTATTTGTTGGCAAAGAGTAATTGAATTGAGACACAAAGACAGGAATTCTAAAGAACAGAGGATCCAGTTCCGACATACTATGATCTTAGATGAGTGCTTAATTTACCAGTCTCCGCACGTAATTTCATGCATTTATTATGGTTTTCATTTTCCACGCATTTATTATTATAATTTTCTTTTTTCCAAACGTGTATTATTATAATTTAAGTTTTCCTAGCGTGTATTGCAATTTTCAAGAAGATATTGCATCTTTCAACAAGGTTCAAAGCATTGGAGATTTTGACTGGAGTCATCAACTTGTTTTGGAAAGAGTTGAGTTTAATCATTTTGTGATAACTAAATTTCTTCGCATATACAAATGATTGAAGACTTATAGCATTAAACATTAAATTATAAAGTAAGAATATATATAAGAGAGATTCATTTACACCTAATTTAAGTTACACTAGTTAAATTCAATCTCAACTGAGAAAATAAATGACCGATATTGAATGTAACTAGTGTAACTTAAATTGAGTATAACCATATCTCTCATCATATATATATATAGGAGAGATCAGTTTATACCCAAAGTTAAGTTATACTAATTGCACTAATGAATTTCAAGACTCTGCAACTTATGCCTATTACACAAACTCATATGGGCCAAATGGTCCATTGCATCAAGAATGATTTTGTTTTGCAGCAAAGCTCTTTCACCACTTAACACATGTTAAAATTCAATTAAACACATGTTGAATTAGATTAGTTAGAAGTAGTTGGCCTGCATTTTCTGTTACTTATTTTACAAGGCACGTGTGTATTGCTACTATAAAGGGGCTTATTGCTTGTATCAATAATCAATGAGAAATCACATAAAATTCTTCATATCAATTCTACATCTTTCATATTATGGTATCAGAGCTCTCAATCTGAGAGCTCTGCTGCAAGAATCATTCTTGTATACGAACCTTCCAAAATCTCACAAATTCTGCATCAAAACCATTTCATTGTACATCAGAAACAATGGATGCAGAATCAGGAGAGAGTCAACAATCACAACTCAACATGGATATCACACAAAATCCATCCAGCCCCTACTATCTTCACCCTGGAGAAATCCATGTTTCATTCTTGTTTCTCACCCCTTGATGGAAATAACTACCACTCTTGGAGAAAAGCCATGAGGAAGGCATTAATCTCAAAGAATAAGTTCAAGTTCGTGAATGACACACTTACAACACCACAAGAAAGTGATCCAATATATGATGTTTGGGAGAGGTGTAACAATATGGTTGTGTCATGGATCACAAGGTCCTTGACACAAAAAATAGCTCAAAGCACCATCAACATAGATAGTTCCAAAGACCTTTGGCATGACCTTAAAGAAAGGTTCTCAAAGGGTGACCATTTTAGATTTTCTGACCTTCTTCAAGAAATACACTCCATAAAACAAGAGGACGGGAGTGTATCTGCTTACTTCACTGATCTTAAAACACTTTGGGATGAACTTGAATCCCTAAGACCTATGCCCACCTGCATTTGCAGCATTAAGTGTAGTTGCAACTTGTTGACGATAATCATGAATTAAGGGAGTCGGAATATGTGACATGTCTGTTAAAGGGCCTTAATGATCAATATGATACTGTCAAGGGATAGATTCTTTTAATGGAGCCACTACCATCGATTAATAAGGTATTCTCCTTGGTCATCCAGCAAGAAAGGACACCAGAAGGAACAAGCTATGGAGAAAACAAGGCTGCAATTAACAATTTAACTCAAATCAGCCTTAAAAGCCACAATTCAACAAAGCCAATGGAAAGAACAACATGAATTTCAACAATAAAGGACCAATAAAGTTTCAAGGAATTGGAACTAGCAATTTTGGAAAAGGGTATGCATCATCAAACAACAAGATTTGCACTTTTTGTGGTAAAGAAGGACACACTATAGAGACATGTTATTTCAAGCATGGGTTTCCCCCAAATTTCAAATTCAAGTCAAAGGGGTCTGGCATGATTAGCAACATTCAATCAAACCAAACCATTGATAATGGGCAGAGCAACAAGGAGTCTAAGGAATCTATTGAGAGAGATCAATCTCAGCAAGCTTAGCTAAGTTTCAACCCTAAACACATGATAAATCAATTCAGCCATGAATGCAATGATCAAGAAGATGATGTCGTCTCAGGTAATTCCCTTAACAAATAGTCTTGGATTTTAGATAGTGGGGCTACCGACCATGTGACAAACAATTTTAATAACTTCACTGAACACAAGACTATAAAATCAATACATGTGAAATTGCCTAATAACACAACTATCATTGTTACACAATCAGGAACCATTAAACTTAACAAGAACATTACTTTTTTTAATGTTTTGTATATACATGGTTTTAAATACAATCTAATGTCCATTCATAGACTTGCTTGGTCCCTTCAATGCAAGTTAGTCTTTGATAAGGTTTTTTGTCTAATCCAGAATTCAATTTTCTTGAGGATGATTGGTCATGCTAAGGTCCACAACAATCTCTACATATTGACACAACATGATCAACAATCATACAGAACCTCACACACTATTAGTTCTATAGAAAAATATAACATCTTTTACTTTGATCTTTGGCATTTTAGGTTGGGGCATCCCTCACATAATATCCTAAAAAACATGTGTAAATCTTTTCCTTATATGCATTTTGATTCAAATAAAGTTTGTGAATACTGTCACTTGGCCAAACAAACCAAGCTCCCCTTCCCTCACAGCCTTACACACACTACTCACCCCTTTGAGGTAATCCATATGGATATTTGGGGACCTCTTAGTGTCCCCACCATTCATGGTCATAAGTACTTTCTCACCATAATAGATGGCTTCACAAGACACACTTGGATATTTTCATGCTAGCTAAAAGTCACACTAGGCAGCTTGTCAAGGATTTTACAAAAATGATATTTGTTCAATTCAATTGCAAAATTAAAATCATTAGGACTGATAATGGGCTTGAATTTGCTATGCCTGAATTTTATGCTCAATTAGGTATTCTTCACCAAACCACTTGTGTGGAAACACCCCATCAATATGCCATTGTTGAGAGAAAAAATAGGCATATCTTAAATACCACTAGATCTCTCTTGTTTCAATCTAATTTGCCTAATTGTTTTTTGGGTTATGCAACAATGCTTGTTGTTCACATTATTAATAGGTTACCTAGCCAAACATTAAACTTCAGATCACCCTTCCAATTATTTTTTAACAAACAACCAGACCTCAAACATTTGAAGGTCTTTGGCAGACTATGTTTTGCCTCTACCTTAACCTCAAGTAGAACCAAGCTGGAACCTAGGGCCAAGAAATGTATATTTCTTGGCTACAAACTAGGAACAAAAGGCTTTATCATTTATGACTTGCTCACCAAAAACATTTCCATATCTAGGAATGTTGTTTTTTATGAGCATGTGTTCCCTTATATGCAACATCATGAACCTCAAATCCTGAATAATGAACTAAGCTTAGACCCCTTTTCAATCCTTAATCATCCTATTCATCAGCCCACCATTCCAACTCAACATACCTCACCACCATTGTCTGCTACCTCTACTAACCCTGCACCTGAACTACCAACACCCCTTATCACTATAAAATCATCCAACCACATAGATCCACCCATTCAACCTACTAGAAGATCACATAGATCCACCCAACCACCTACCTACCTTAGAGATTACCACTACAATATCTTAACTAAACACAACCACACCACTGACTCTTCCATCAAACATCCCCTGCACAAGGTTCTATCTTACCATTCCCTGTCCACCACTAACCTCCATTATACCTTATCCATCTCAACCAACATTGAACCAAAGACTTATAAATAGGCCATTCAATCTGAAGATTGGATTAAAGCCATGAAAGCCGAACTTACAACACTAGAGCAGAACCAAACTTGGACCCTTATGCCTTTACCACCCAATAAGAAAGCCATTGGATCAAAGTGGGTCTATAAGCTAAAATTTAACTCTGATGGCACCATTGAAAGGTACAAGGCCAGACTTGTGGCCAAGGGATATACTCAAACAGAGGGCCTAGATTTTTATGATACTTTTGCTCCTGTTATTAAATTAACCACAATAAGGCTGCTATTGGCAATTGCAACTTGTAAAGGATGGTTCTTACACCAACTTGACATTAACAATGCTTTTTTACATGGTGATTTGGATGGGGAAGTCTATATGACATTACCTCATGGAATTCAAAGCTTTGCACCTAATCTCGTTTGCAAATTAAACAAATCGCTATATGGTTTAAAACAAGCTAGTAGACAATGGTTTGCCAAACTATCTAATGCTTTGATTTCTTTGGGTTACACACAATCTCATCAGGATCACTCACTTTTTACCAAGACACATCATTCGTTGTTTACTGCTTTGTTAATATATGTGGATGACTTAATACTTGTTGGCAATGATATTCATGAAATTAACCTTGTAAAAACACACCTACATCAACATTTCCAAATTAAAGATCTTGGAACCTTGAAATACTTCTTTGGTCTTGAAGTCAACCAACATTCAGATGGCATAACCTTATGCCAAAGGAAGTATGCACTGGATTTACTCTCAGATACATGATTTGTTCACTCAAAAGCAGTGCCTACACCAATGGTGAAGTATACTCGCCTCTCTCAAAATGACAGCAGCCCCTACCCTAATCCTGCTTTATATAGGCAACTGGTTGGTAGACTCTTGTACCTAACCAACACTCGCCCTGATTTAAGCTTCTCTATCCAACAGTTAAGTCAATTCATGGCTAATCCTACCATGAATCACTACAAGGCCATGACAAGAGTCTTGCGATACATTAAAGGTACTCTTGGCCAAGGTTTGTTCTATCCTTGCAATTCTATTTTACAATTAAAGGGTTTCACTGACTCGGATTGGGCAGCATGCCCTCACACCAGAAAATCCATCTCTGGTTTTTGTATCTTTCTGGGCAATTCTCTTGTATCTTGGAAATCTAAGAAACAAAACACAGTTTCACGCTCATCCTCTGAAGCTGAATACATGCTTTAGCCATAGCATCTTGTGAAGTGCAATGGCTCACATACTTATTAATTGATTTCAAAGTTCCTTACAAAGAACCAACTTTACTTTATTGTGATAACAACTCAGTTAGATATATAGCAGCTAACCCCGTGTTCCATGAATGTACCAAACACATAGAAATTGATTGCCATATGGTACGGGAACGTTTACAAAGCAAGCTCTATCATTTACTCCCTATCACATCCACACAACAAACTGCTGATATATTGAGTAAACCACTGGATCCTTCTGTTTTTAACTATCTTCTTCCCAAGCTAGGATTGAAAATATTCGTTCTCCAGCTCGATGGAGGCTAATGAATTTCATGTAGTGTTGAATGTTTGTTATTGCAGATAGGTATTAAGCTAATGCTAAGGCTGAAATATTATTAAAGGTTCAAGACTCAGCAGCCCTGCTAAAGCTTCAAGACTCTGCAACTTATGCCTATTACACAAACTAATATGGGCCAAATGGTCCATTGCATCAAGAATGATTCTGTTTTGCAGCAAAGCTCTTTCACCGCTTAGCACATGTTAAAATTCAATTAAGCACATGTTGAATTAGATTAGTTAGAAGTTGTTGGCTCTGCCTTTTCTGTTACTTACTTTAAAAGGCACGTGTGTATTGCTACTATAAAGAGGCTTATTGCTTGTATCAATAATCAATGAGAAATCACATAAAACTCTTCATATCAATTCTACATCTTTATCCTCTTTTATATTACTAATTACACTCAATATCAGCCATTGATTTCCTTAAATCATATGGACCAAATGCGTGAATTAAATAAACGATGAGAGAGAGAAAGAGAAATCATAGATGACATTTAAGCTTCATCCATTTGGTCCGTAGGATTTAAGAAAATCAATGGCCGAAATTGAGTATAATTAGTGTAACTTAACTTGGGTGTAAACACATCCCTCCTTATATATATAATGTCAGTGTAAAGATTTATACACAATACTAACAAGTTGTTGCTCTAGTGATGTAAGATCTTACTAGATCCCCATAATAACTAAAAGGTTAAGGACAATCATGCACCCCAAAATAGATTAGTTCATTATCCAAAGAGCGATGAAATACCCTTGATAGTACAAAAAAGATTTATAAACAATAACTATATCATTTATCATTCATTTGAATTAATTCTTTTGAAGAGTCAATAATAATTTAATATGAATAATGAATAATACAATAACAATGTATAAAATCCCTATAGTAATGTGTAAACTTTTTCTATAAATGTATCAAGGAGTTTCTTCAATTACATACCAAAAGTTTTGCTTACTTTTTAATTTAGACATTCAACTATAATAGACTAATAGTTGTAGGAATAATCTTATAACATGGAAGATACTAAATATGACAAGAATACTATCATCATATAAATATATCAATCATGTCAAATCATCAAGAATAAATAGAAAAGCGAAAGCGTACCTGAAGGATCCATGAAATCTTCTTGACAGAAATGAACTTCTTGATGGATTAGTGATCTTCCAATGTAGACTACCCTTACTCTTTAGTTTCTCTTCCAATTAGATGAAAATAATATAATTAATTTGTTGTTTCTACAATTAGGGACGATAACCCCTATTTATAAGACATGCATTCCCTTTCATGAAGGGTGATGCCCTTTTAAATTTTCTTATTTCTTATTTTCGCTCATCATAAAAATAGAAATTAAGATATATGGTATCTACATAATAACTTTCATGATAATTATGTCTATAACCATAACCTTACTTGAAGTAGATCACTTTAATTTGTCTAATAAAAAACAATGACACAAACACATTTAAATATTACATTTGTGACCCAAAATTTCTTACAATAGTTAATCAATCGTTCACAAGTCACAACTCTTTTTGGTAGAATCACAAGGGACAACTCTAATACATGATTTCAAGACAAAAAAAAGAGCCTTTTTCAATATGTAACTAATATTCTTCTTTACTTTTTACATGTCCAAGGGTAATAACTAATTTTGGGGTAAACATGATTGAGTTGGGCCACATAAGAATTCTCCATTAATCAATAATTATTGATTTAATTAATTTTTGAATCTAAATTCGGTCCTAAGTTGGAAGGCGGACCAAATCTTGAATGTCTACCAACTTTTAAACATAAATGTAATTAATTATAGAGTGTAATATTTATATACTATTAGTATAAAGATTTATACATAATTATTATATCATTTATAATCATTTAGATTAATTTTTTTGAAAAAAGTTAATGATTATTAAATATGAATGATATATAATTTAGTGACAATGTATAAAATTCATAAACTATTATTATATACATACTTTTCTCTTAAATTTAATCAATTCTTCTTTTAAATAAAATTTATTAATATTACTTATTATTTTATTTAGTTAATTTGACCTATAAAATCAAATATATCACTAAATAAGCTAATTCAGTAAACTGAATTGTTCGGATAATATTTATCCTTTATTCTATGGCTCTATCCATCGTTTGGCTCATTGGGAAGATGCCTCTAGGCATGTTCACTTTCCAATTTCTATAATTCTACACCAACGTCAATAGTGAATCATGACGATGTAAGAGTTTTATACATTATTACTACATTATCAATCATTTAATTATTATTAACTCTTCAAAAATAATATAAATAAATAATGATTAATGTAATATCTATGCATTGTTAATATAAAAATATTTATACAAAATTAATATATCATCTATAATTTATTTTGTATTACTTTTAGGACATCCAATTTTTAAAACCCCTTGTTATCATCAAACATGAAAAAAAAATATAGAATAATAATTGAAAGATTTGTGCTTTTTTTTTCTTGAAAAATGACAAATTGGACGGAAAAGAAAAAGAAGAGAAAAGAAAGGAGTAAAAAGCTTTGTGCTATTGGAATATATGCTATTCCCCTTAACTTTGTGAGGATAAATGGTCTTCTTTGTGTGTTTCCTATGGCCAGAAATGGTGAACACAGAATTTAAATGTCTTAAAAACTTTGGGCCATTCACATAGCTTTTACACAAAATGAAAGTGCATTTGATGCTTCATAGATATGAGAATCCAAAAAGTTGCTCAACCTACCACATAACTAGTCATGAGTAATGTTTATATTTCATTGGGTTTCTCTTTATTACCATACATATATCATCTTCTTAGTTTGGTTTGTTAGATATGCTTAATTGAGTCATGTATAGTTCAAGTCTTAAACCTTTTCTGCTTTTCATATGAATGTACATGGGAATCAGATACAAGATAAAAAAGAACTAATGATAGTAAATGTGTATATTAGGTCTCAAGAAAATCTCAACTATAAGCAATTTGGGGTGAGTATTGTAACCTAAATGTTGGTGGGCTTAATTTTGTAAACTTAACCATGCCCTAGATTGGAAGGTTAATTCGACTCCAAATGTTGTCTAGGTTAGCTTTGATTCAAACCAATTCTAAACCCGATTAAATATAATGTTCTAGATAAAACATTCTCAACATTACTTATTATTACGACTATGTAATTTGACATATGAAATGATATATATGTATATACTTTGTTCATCATTTACCTATATGATGTACAAATTAGAGAGTCAATGATTTGGATCAAAGATATGATATTACTTTTACTCTACACACAATTGAATATGCACACAAATATGAGGAATGAGTGATCATAGGAAGGGTCAGAACATATCATACTTGTCTTTACACGATCCTAAATATTGTTTGGGTCTAAATTTTGAACTCAAACTCAACCTTAGATGTAATAAAAATCGGGCCAAACCGGTGAGCTGCTTACTCCTAATCATTCCTACTAGCAATCGTAGGAGTTAGTTTGTTTTATAAAAGGAAATATTACGAAGACAGTAAGTAAGAGAGGAATAGAAGGAATTAATTTAAGTTTTCAATAATAGAACAATGTTTGTCAAAGACAACGAATTTTAAAGTTTTTAGGATTGTAATGGCCTTTTCTTTACTGATCCTGCTGAAGTCTTTATATAGGAGCTTAAAAAGTAGCTGCACCAACTTTGAAGCAATATCCATTTCAAATCAATTGCAGCCAACAATGTCAAATGTGACACATGCATTTTGGGATCATATATGTGATGTAGTAGAACCATATTAAATACAAGTATATACATTAGTTGAAGTAGATAGGTTCACACAAAATGCACAAGATAATTGAGAAAATAAGAGGGAATAATTTAGCTGAATTTTTTTAGTACAAATTAACTTCTTAATACCTTATTTCAACTAAAGATATTATTCTGAATATAAATTTGATCACACTGAAATTTATAATATGAATTGTTGAATGATAGAATAGATCTACATCAAAGCCAATGAAAACTAGATTAAGAACAGTGATCATAGCCAATGAAAACTAACTAGTTAGAAGAACTTGAAAATATGGTGAGTATGTTGGAAGCTGAGGCTAGGAGAGGTATATTTGAAAAATATTCATGCACATTAAAACATTTTCACCATTTTTAGTAGTTAATAGTATCTTCACATCTATTGTCCTTAAAAGTGTCACTCCATGAATTATATATATTGTGATTTGGTTGAAAAAATATATTTAAATTAAAAGATTAATAATTAAGTATTTTTCTTATCAATCATAATTGATGACACATAAAGTTGTACAACTTGTGAGACAAAATGTGTTGCCTTTAACTAACCTGTTTATAAATTTATACATCTTATAACCAATAATTGAGTCATTATTAGTCAATATGTAAATGGTGTGAAAAAATTGATGCTAAAAGACACATCACCCCTAATTTTTTATGTGAACTAACTTTCTATGGATAACCCATAACACCTCATGGGTAGGTATTGTCTCTTATGGCATTGAGTTTCCTCTAGTAGTGCTTAGAAGTTAGAACATTAAATTTGTTGCTTCTTACATGTTAATATATACTAAGTAATAAGTGATGATGCCCAAAAAATAAACAAAACTTAGAAGACTCAAAAGGTTTCAAAAATGCAATGATAACAAATCATCAAGTTGATACACTTTCACCTTTAATTCCCCCTTAACTTGAAATGTTCTCATATCTCAACTCACTAATTGACAACAAAAATAGACCTAACATGAAAAAAACTAAAAAAAGAAAAGCAGAAAAAGACAGTCTTTCAGATCAGTGTTCTACAACAAAAGAAGGTCAAACTTCAAAGGCTACATACACAGACAGTGATTAACATTGTTCTCAAATGAAATTGATACATCATCTTAGTATTTTTTGGGATCAATAAGGACAGGCTGGAAGGAACCAAAACCAACCCCACTCACCATTATTATTAGAGCAGAATACAAGGAACATAAATCTCCAATTATGTTTCATATGCTTTTCTGTGCTAATAAAAGCATGATGTATAAATTAAACTTAATTATTATTATTGTTTTTGTTTTATTATTATTGATACGAGACTGCATATAAGACGAGATTTGAGACCAGAACTCGATCAAACATAACACTCACTCTCAAATCAATTATAACAAAACTCTGATGCTAACAGAAAAAATAAATAAAGAGGCTTAGAAAAGCAGAAAAAGAAGAATCGGTTCTCTTCCCCTTTTTCTTTTTTCTTGCAGACACTGCTAAGCATATTTGCCTCACTTTTCTCTTCTTTTTCTTTCCCTCCTTCTCCTTCATTCTTGTTGGAATATTTTTACCAAGTTTTATACTAATTCTTCTTTGTTTAAGCATCATATTCATATCCTATACTTGCCACATATTTCTTCTTCTTTAGGTGAATTCTACCATTTTTTTTCATCTCTGGAATTCTTTTCTTGGCCACAAAAGTCTACTTGCTTTCTTCAATAGTTTAAATCATCAAAACCTCTCTATTAGATTTCACATTTTTGTTTCAATACATAAACTCAAGTTCCCTTAAAGTTTCTGTTAAAACCCAACTTACCCTTTTGTTTTTCTCTCCTAATTCCTTCTTCAAAACCCTCTCTTTTGGTCCTTCACTCACTCCTTCTCCTTCCAATGATTCAAAATATTTGAACTTTTCCATTACCCTTTTGTTTTTTACTTCCTTGGAGCTTCAAAAGCCTCTCAAAATTTGAACTTTCTCATTATTTTGTCAAAATCTGCTAATTCTGTAGCTGGGTTTCAGTTTTCATGGGACTGTGCCATGCAAAACCAATTGAAACTTCACAAACCCAAAGAGAAAACCAACCATTCCAAAATGACAATGAATTTTTACCACTGCCACCAAGGTCCTCATCAAAGTTTCCCTTTTATAGTCCAAGCCCTTTGCATAAATTCTTCAAAAACTCACCTTCAAACAGCACTCCCTCTAGTGTGAGCTCAACCCCTCTGCGCCTCTTCAGGAGGCCATTTCCTCCACCTTCCCCGGCCAAACACATAAAGGCGCTGCTCGCGAGACGCCACGGTTCAGTGAAGCCTAATGAGGCCACAATTCCTGAAGGGAGTGAGTGTGTGATTGGTTTGGATAAGAGTTTTGGGTTTTCTAAGCAGTTTGAGGTTCATTATGAACTTGGAGAAGAAGTTGGGCGTGGCCATTTTGGTTATACTTGCTCTGCCAAGGGAAAGAAGGGAAGCTTGAAGGGGCATGAAGTTGCTGTTAAAGTCATTCCAAAATCAAAGGTCACATAATACTTATGTTTAATGTTTTAGTAAGAGAAAAAAATATATGCACGGGTATTGTACAATTCATATTTAATTATCATTGACTCTTTAGAAAAAAGTAAAAAGTAATACAAATGACATACTGTGTATATATCTTTACATCCATAGATATTACACACTTTTAGTAAACTCTCAGTTTAGTTCTTCAAAGATTATGGTGTTGTGAAATGAAAGTTTTTTGTCACTAATTAAGCTATGGAGAGATTTAATGCATCCCTACATTGACCCTTCTTAGGATTGGTGAGAAAAAAACTTCTAGTTTTTGAGAGTATTTTAAATCTTTCAAGCACTTAATTGGCAGCAAACAACTTTTAAGGACTTACTTGGTGACACTATAATTTTTCTAGAACTGGATTGAGTTTACTCTTTAATGTTTGGTTCTGTGAATTTATGTTTTAAAAGTTTAAAACTTGTTTTATCCTTAGTCTTCGATTTTTTTTCCCGAGTGAGCTTCTGTTTAGTCATGTATTTATTTGCTGTTACTTATAGGTATGATTTAAGTTTCTGCATATTCTTGTGAACCCATGTTATGGAAGTAGTAAAGGATGCAACTTTGGTATTTGTTGGTCATTTACTATCATGATCAAATGTTGCTATTGGCAGAATAACATTTTTGTTAAGTTTATTGATGTTGCTATTCTTTGATTAATTGATTATATTTGAAGTCTCTTTAAGTAGAGGTCTTAGTTATTGGAATACATTTCTAAGTAAATTTCATGCTTTATGTTCTTCGGATATTCCAGCTTTAAATTTTGCTTGGCGCAATCCTGAGCCAGTTATCATTCTTTTATATAAATAACTCCATTTTATTTTCAAGTACCTTCCATGGATTTGTTTTCATTCCAGTCTTATGTAAGGGTCATGCTTATGATCACTTTTCATCTTTTAGCTGTCAATTATGAAAGTCAGCAGTGTGCATTTTGTTCTTATGAAAATGGGCGATGTTTTGCAGATGACAACAGCAATTTCTATAGAGGATGTGAGGAGAGAAGTAAAGATATTGCGAGCTCTAACCGGGCATAAAAATCTGGTGAAATTCTATGAAGCTTATGAGGATGACAACAATGTTTATATAGTAATGGAGTAAGTTTGTGAAATTATTAAATATAATCCAAAGCTGAATGCATTTAATGGAGAAATCAGTACTTTCATGGATGCATTACTTTACAGAAATTGACCTGTGACATTCCTTATATCTTCAATTTTTTTCGAAGGAACTATAATTATAATGTTGATTTTTCGGAGACATTTTTTTTTGTTTATCGAGCAAGTAACTTAAAGTTGTTAATTGAGTCAATAAATTCGGGCCTCACATTCTACTGTATCCTATGCTATTCAGGTTATGCAAAGGAGGTGAACTTCTAGATAAGATCCTTTCCAGGTAGCGATATATTTTCCAATTTCCATTTTTCTGTGCCACAGAACAGAAAGCAAGTAGAAAGATGCAGTCTGGTTTCATTATTTGAGTCTTGATTTCAATAGTGAAATTCTAATCAGCACATATTTGATTCTAATCTATAGGGGTGGAAAGTACTCAGAAGAGGATGCCAAGGTTGTTATGGTTCAGATATTAAGTGTGGTAGCCTTCTGTCATCTACAGGGTGTTGTTCACCGTGATTTGAAGCCGGAGGTAATTATCTCACAAAGTAAATTTATGTTTGGCTGGGAAATTAACAAGGATACTTTTTTATCTTTGGTATTAATCTCTGATGTATAGTTGGCTTGTTATAGCTGCACACTTTACATAGGTAATAGGGTACTTGTGTTTCAATGAAGCTGCTTAATTATTCAACCTTATTATTCTCTTGATCTGATCGGAGATGATATCATACTACCAGTCACATAGTTTACATATCTTGAATTTTTCATACGATGGATACAGAAATAGAGGGATATGTAAATCATAGAATCCAAGCTAGTTGGATGAAACAGCGGAAATTTTATCATGCGTTATTAGTGATCAAAAGATGCCTCTTAGGTTAAAGGAAAATTTTAATGCATAACCATAAGACTAACATGCTACATGGTATCAAACTGTGTGCACTAGTGTCTACAAGAGCATAAGATAAGTGTTGTAGAGTCGAGAAAATTGTTTTGGATTAGTAGCCATGCATAAAAGATAAAATCAGGAATGAATCTAGTAAAGAAAAGTAAGTGTGACAACTATTGAGAAAAAGATGGTAGAATCACGCATATGATGGTTTGGACACGTGAGAAAAAGACCTCTAGAAGCCGGGCTTTGAAGACTTGATCAGATGAAGGATTGTATAGCTCAATTATTAGAAGTAGAGGAAGACCAAGAAAAAGTATGTGAAACCATTAGAAAAGATTTAGATTTAAATGAACTATTTGAAGAATTTGTTTTTGACTGAACATAGTGGCATCTTTTGATCCATGTATTCGATCTCACCCGACGAGAAAAACTTTTATCGTTGGTTGTTGATATTCTCTTGGTGTGGTTATTCCATTTATTGTACCACTTGGTTTTTATTATTTTCAAACGTACCTGACAAACTAACAAAACCAATCTTTGTGTCACTGCCATGCCAGGAAGGAAATGAGTTATTGAATGAACTCATGCAATTAGAGTTTATTTTATGTTTTCTTCCTTCTTTGTCGGCTATTGACTATTCTTAATGACACAAATTTGTGTTTAACTAAACTCATAAATCAATAAGTTGCTTTTTGGTGCAGAATTTTCTTTTTACTTCTAAGGATGAAAATTCCACACTGAAGGCCATTGATTTTGGATTATCCGACTATGTAAAACCAGGTAAAGCCTATTGCCAACTCTTCACATATTCTCTGATTTCTTTAGCTGAAAATAAAACAATGAGGGCTAACAATAAGTTTTTGCAGATGAAAGGTTGAATGATATTGTGGGAAGTGCATATTATGTAGCTCCTGAAGTTTTGCATAGATCTTATGGAACAGAAGCAGATATGTGGAGCATTGGTATAATTGCTTATATTCTTTTATGTGGAAGCCGACCCTTCTGGGCCCGTACCGAGTCTGGCATATTTCGAGCTGTTTTGAAGGCAGATCCAAGTTTTGATGAAGGTCCTTGGCTTTCTTTATCAGCTGATGCAACTGATTTTGTGAAGAGACTATTGAACAAGGATTATCGTAAAAGACTAACTGCAGCTCAGGCTCTCAGTATGTCTTCCGTTTCCTATTAGTGGTGTTTACGATGTTAACATTCCTATTCTGTAATCTCATGAGTTTTCTTTCTTAGGTCATCCATGGCTGACAAATCACGGTGATGATATGAGGATACCTTTTGATATGATAATCCCAAAGCTTATTAATGCTTACATATGCTCATCTTCTCTGCGCAAAACGGCATTAAGGGTATGTGATGTTGTGTCTGATCATTTACTATTAGAACAAAAACTTAGGTAAAGTTGTTTATATGCTCATGGTGTCGTTTATTTATCAATAAAAACATAACATGTGTACTTTTGTTTAGCTACTTCTTTAATGAGCTGTAAGAAAATGTAGCAATACACACATTATGCTTTTATTGGTGAGCAACACAACAAGAACCTAAGAACTTTACCTAAGTTTTGTGCCTATGTTTGGAGAAAACTTACGTAAAGTTCTGCACATGCTTGTGGTGTTATTCATCAATAAAAAAAGGCGTGTTTTACTTTTTAGTTACCTCATGAATGAGCTGAAAGAAAAAAGTACATATGTTATGTTTAAGGCTATATGCTTTGTGATAAAGCTATGGTACAAAATCAAATGCTACATTGTTTTCACTTTGTTTCCCGTTCCCGAACTTTTATAAAGGAAAATATCAACTGGAAATGTAAACAGAAAACAGATCAAACACCCCTAAGATTCTTGATGTTCCTTCAGTAATTCCTGTAGAAGACATGTATATATTTTGATTGATGTTTTGTCATTTTGGCAGGCTCTTGCAAAGACATTAACATTAGTGCAACTAGCGTATCTCAAGGAACAATTTACTTTGTTAGGACCAAACAAAAGTGGCCTAATCTCTATGCAGAACTTCAAGACGGTCTGCGCATGTCAACAGTGATTGTACATTTTGTTTTTCCTTCGCATACCTTTCTAACTATTACATTTATATTAGCAGGCTATTTTAAAGAGCGCCACCGATGCTTCGAAGGATTCACGAGTCTTGGATTATGTGAACATGGTAAGTCCATGAAATATTTTAACTTATCATATCAGCTTCTATCAAACTTGTTTCACATGAAAGTGAAATTTGCTACTATTCGTGTTGCAGGTTAGTTCAATCCAATATCGTAAACTCGATTTTGAGGAATTTTGTGCTGCTGCTATAAGTGTCCATCAACTAGAGGGAATGGAGAGCTGGGAGCAACATGCAAGGAGTGCCTATGAGCTGTTTGAAAAGGATGGAAATAGACCAATTATGGTTGAAGAGCTTGCCTCGGTACTCTTGTTCAATACCAATTTATCCAACTACCAACCAACAAAGCACATACACTTCACAATAGTCAGTGTGTTTGTCATGTAATTGTCAGGAACATGTCCATATTAGACAGTTTTGGACACTCCTAATCATATTCTATAACATTTTATATTTTTTGTCGTATCCCGTGTCTGTGTCATGTCCTATCCATGTATGTGCTTCCTTTCTACCATCACATGACACATTATAAGATTTAGTATAACATTTAAGTATGTGTTTAGTTTAGAATATTCTCCCTAGCTTTCCTCAGCTCTGCATTTAATGAACATTACTTAATGACTGAAATAAGATTCTTGGTCAGCAAAATGATTCTTCCTCAGCATGTACAATTGTACTAACCTTTTTTAATGTGATTTGTTCCAGGAACTTGGGCTTAGTCCATCAGTGCCAGTTCATGTGGTACTTCAAGATTGGATACGACACTCGGACGGGAAGCTTAGTTTCTTGGGGTTTGTCAGACTTCTGCATGGAGTTTCTTCGCGAACACTTCAGAAGGCTTGACATAACATACAAAGTTGCTATTATTTTTGTTGCCATAAATCTTTTGATGGATTTCAATGCGTAACTCATGAGCAAAACTCCACCTTGATTGCAAATGTAGCTTCAGCAAGCCGAAACCTATGACTTGATGAGAGCTTCTTGCTTATGAAGCTATATGCAAATACAACATCTCTTGTTGTTAAGCCTTTTTTCTAGAGTTCTACAAACACAACCCTTTTCTAATCCTATTTCTCACTCTCTTTAAGGTTGGTGGTGCTGGAGTTAGAGGCTTGTACATATAAAAATAGAGCACAGATTGTACTTAGGACTAGCAGAACTTCTAAAAATTGAGTTGTGTTGAGTATTCATGGAACTTATCAATAAACTAATCCCAGTTCTGTGAACTTGATAGTTTACATGTTTTTAGTTTTTAATTTATATTTTTTGTGATTTTGGTTAGCTTTCTTTTCTTCATATTTATACTTTTGCTTAGGACATGGCATTTTGTTAATGTAAAACTATAGGTGATAATATCTTTAGATGAGTCCAATGATATCAGCATATAATTTGATGGGCACTACAAAAGTTTAGGAATTCAATACTTTTTCAAGGTTATATTTGTATGCCTCCAATTGCTGATGAGAGAAAGACAATTCAGGAACTAACCATAGAAAGAAGTTGCTTCAATTTTTCCATATATCTTCATAAAGAAGGCACACTGCAAGTTGGTTGCTCCCTTTAGGAGTGAATAAAAACGGAGGCTTAATGCACATGACTATAAGTAAGTAGGGTCCAAGGCAGTGACGGATCTTGATCTAAATTTTAGAGGGGGCAACAATATTTAACTACAATTTTATTACTAAAATTAATAGAGTAACGATGAATATGAAGGATCATATATGATAAAATTTTCAGTTATTTCATTTTCAATATAAATTACTACATAATTTACAAGAAATTTATCTTCTATCTTACTACATAATTTTGTTTGGTTATCTTTGTTGCTGAAAATGATATTTATGTAGTAACTAAACTATAATAGCTAAAATAAGACGAAACAATATATGACGAACGACGTATGATTGAGAATTTGTTGTTGTTATGATTGAAAATTCGTTTTTGTTATGATTGAGAATTTGTTTTTGTTATGATTGAGAATTTTTCAAACTTGAATGACTAACGACATGACAACAAAATTTTGAAATTGATATCTCAAACTAATCTTTTGTTGCTCATTGAAATTCACATAATAGATTTTTGACAAAAATACATATCTTATAAATATTAAATTAATTATAAGCATCATTAGTGTATATATTATCAATACATACATAATATCTTTGATCAAATGTAAAATAGTTACTAACTTAAATGGAATCATATTATTATAAGTAACATTAACATCTACACATGTAAGAATTTTTTTCTTTTATCAATTATGTATATTTTTTTGAAGGATAACACATGTTATAGTATATTTATTTATAATCTATAAATGTGTATTTCCATAAAGACGTCATTTAGGTGGAGGAAGTGAAGTACATATGCTTTTCCAAAAAATATGTCATTATATATATCACTTTTTATAATTTAAGAGTTTAATAATTAAATACTCAACCATAACCAATGACACATGAAACAACATAGGATATATTGCTATAGGTAAAGAGGTAAAAAAACATTATCTATACTATATATAAAGGCAAAACATGGTGTAACTTCTACCATAGTGTAATTTTTACTTCCTATTTTGTCTTTCACATTATTTAATTTTTACAAAAAAACCATATAATCCTAATTAATCATCACTAACATATTAATTAACCACATCTCTCACCTTAAACTATATATTATCATAAACACACAAAAATTATAATATACAGTACACTGAACAAATATATTCTAATTATAAAAAATGAAATATATAATACCATGCAATATTGTTTGGCAGGCACGAAGTGCCTATACACACTAGTTTTAATAAAATAAAAACTAATAATTCAGGGGGCAGTTGCCCCCACCTGCCCTTTACATGTTCCGCCACTGGTCTAAGGAGAATAGATGTATATAACTTTACACATTCTTGCAAGTGGTGAAATTGTTCCCAAAATTTAATCTATGACCATAAAATAGCCAGATAGGAGTATTACTATTGGGGGTATGAAAACTTTTTTTTACCACCCAAGTTCCTATGCATATATACGTCATTTGCATGATGGTGTTATAGTTAAACTAGGATTCTCTAATTCATGTATAAGAGATTATAAAGGCAATAAAGTGCAAGAGACTCCCACCACTTAATAAAATTTAGAAATGATAAATATATACAACTTTAACCTATAAGTAAAGAAACATTTTTTAAAATTTGAACTTAAACTTTATTGTTTTTAAATAACAACCTTATCATTACATATACTCATTAAATATTAAATACTTGATAGCGGTAAATTATATATGGGTTGAGGATGTAAACTAAATTATGGGTGGAGTGTAAGTTTGATCATGAAACCATGATAAATGGATCTTAAAAATTCATAGCTTTCACATCATAAGAATGGTTATAGATTACCTCTACCCATTGCGATATGATCTCCTTTAAATGTTGTGTGTTGTTTTTGGTCAATAGATAAAGTATTTTATCTCTTTCCCTTTATTTCTAAGCTCTTCCTTTATTAATGACTGATAGAGATAAACTTTTTCGGCAGAAATGTGGACAATGTTTAAGTCTTTTTTCTCGTTAGTATAGTGCTTCCATCAAATACTATATATAGACTATTTCTCAAGAGTCTTACTGTTTCATTGATAACTCTCCATTCATGAGTTATGTCATTCAAACAACAAAATAGCATATTTATTCATGTCACAAGTGACACTTATTACATTCTCCCACTTGTCTCATCTGACAATACAATTCATGATATGATATATCAAACATAATGCGCATAATCAGAATATATTTTCCATATTCATTACATTAACAAGAACTAATAAGAGTCATGACGATTGTACATCATTTATCAGATATGATCCCTTCCATGTACTATATTAGTCTTACTCCTAACCTGACAAATTAATGAGAATCAGATAATAATGTCATTTGGAAAGAAAATTTTATTTTCAACATTACCACTTTCACATGTATACATAAGCATGAAAATAAAATATTAATGAGAAACTTAAATATTTATGAGCTCAGAGTGTCAAACATTCAGACTTTATTAATAACATAATGTTCAACATTCATTAGCACACATTATACCCATATTTTAACATGACCAGTAAGTATTTTGCGTGGTAACCCTTTCGTCAAAGGGTCTACTATCATAAGTTTGGTGTTAATATATTCAATTGATACTCTATGTTTCTGAACTTCTTCTTTAGCGACAAAATATTTCAATTCCATATGTTTAGCACTTTGAAATACTTGTCATTTTTTAGAAAAGAAGTCTGCTACGGAATTATCACAATAAATTTTCAGTGGTTTGACAATATTGTCGACTACTCGAAGTCCTGAGATAAACTTCTGTAGTCACTTAGCATGAACTGTGGCCTCAAAGCATGCCATAAACTCAACTTCCATAGTGGATGTAGCAATGACACTATGTTTCACACTCTTCCATGAGATAGCTCTTTTTCAGCTAATAAATGTACATAACCGAAACTAGACTTTAGTGTGTTTATACATCTGACTAAGTCTAAAACTGAATATCCAAACACCTCAAGATGATTCGATATCCTATAAATAAGCATGCGATAATTTGTACCTTACAAATATCTCAGAACTTTATTTGCAGTTTTTCAATGTTATATATCAGGATATTACTCTGGGACCTTTCTAACATTCTAACTGCAAAACTAATATTTGATCACGTATAAGTCTGAGAGTAAACTCCCAACAATATATGCATAAGGAATTTCTTCTATGTGCTTTCGTTCCAAATCATTCTTTGGATATTGCATGATGCTAAACTTGTTTTCTTTCTGAATTGGGACAGGAAATGCTGATTATTTATCCATTCTAAATGTCTCTAAAATTTTGTTAATATATGCTTTCTAAGACAAGCCTAAAACTCCTTGTGATCTATCACAAAATATTTCTATTATAATCACATAGCTTGTCTTACCCATATCTTTTATTTTAATTTTTTTAGAGAGAAACATCTTAGTCTCATTTAAAAGATCAAGATCATTAGTTGCAAGGAAGATGTTATCAACATATAGAATCAAGAAGATAAAATTACTCACACTGACATTTAGGTATATACATCGATCAACAATGTTTTCCTTAAACCCAAAGGATATAATAGTATCATTAAACTTAAGATATCGCTATCACAAAGCTTGTTTAATTATGTATATTGATTTCTTAAGTTTACACACTCAGTGTTCTTTTTCTTTCTCTATGAATCTCATTGGTTGATTCATAAAGACATTTTCCGTTAAATCACCGTTTAGAAAGGCGGTTTTCACTTTTCATATCCATTTGGTGTAACTCCAAATCACAATGAACCACCAATGCCATGATAATCCTAAGTGAGTCTTTCTTAAAGACTGGTGAAAATGTATCTTTATATTATTCAATGTTATTTTTCTGAGTATAGCCTTTTGCTACAAGTTTGGCCTTATAGCATTCTAAGTTACCATAAGAGTCACATTTGGTTTTGAAAATTCACTTACAACCAACTATTTTGCAATCTTCTGGTAACTCAACAAGGTCCTAAACCTCATTTTGTTTCATAGATTTTAACTCATCTTTTATGACATTTAACCATTTATCGGTATTATCACTATCCATGGCTAGTGAAAATGTAATTGAGTCATTCTCAATTCCTATGTCACATTCTGATTCATGTAGGTAAACCACATAATTATTAGGAATAGCAGATCATCTTTCTCTTTGAGATCTTCTTAATGCTATCTCTTGTGATTCTTCTAATATAGGTTCATCAACTTCATTTTTAGTAATAATATTATTTTGTTGTTCTCCGTCATTATTAATCTGTTCAATAACTAGATGAACAATATTATTAAGGACACAAGTAAATGGAACTTATACCCTCACTTCTTGAATTTTAACTTTATGTGGTGTTTTACTCCCACTAATCTCAAATTCTCAATGAACCTAACATTCCTCATTTCAAAAATTCTTGTAAAATAGTTTGGACAATAAAATCTTTACCCCTTTGATTTTTATGGATAACCAATGAAATAACCACTGATTGTTCTTGCATCCCCAATCATCTAGTTTTTTTCCTTGTGGATTCTAAATTCTAGTTTCCGCTGGGCATCCCCAATCATGCAGGTACCTTAAACTAAGTTTCTTTTCTGTCCACAATTAAAAAGGAGTCTTAGGAACTCTATTTAATAAATACATGACAGTCTTTAAAACACAAGTCCACAATGAAATTGGTAAAGATGAATTACTCAACATACTCATAACCATATTCAACAATGTTCTATTATGCCTTTCTGATACACCATTATGTTGCAGTGTACCTCACACTGTGTATTATGCACATATGCCATAACTTTCAAGGAATTTAGCAAATGGACCTAGATGTTGTCCATTTTAATCATATATTCTATAATAGTCACCACATCGATCAGACCTAATAATCTTTATTTTTTTATCGAATTGTCTTTCAACTTCAATAATGTAAATCTCTAAGGCTTTTAAAGCTTGAGATTTATCGGACAATAAATAGATATGTCCATAACGTGAATAATCATCAATGAAGGTAATGAAGTATTTTTCCTTATTGAAAGAGTTAACATCAAAAGGTCCACAATATACATGTGTATAATTTCAAGAAGCTTAGTGTTTCTTGTGGCTCAATTCTGTGTGTGTTTTGTTTGTGTACCTTTAATACAATCCACACATATAGTCAGATCAGTAAAATCAAAATCCGAAATGACTTCATTTTTTACTAATTCTTTCATTTTTTATTTGGAAATATATCCCAAACGTTTATCCCGCAAGTAAGCAGAACGTTCATCAATTAAGTCACGCTTAATTCCAACATTATGATGCAAAGTTAAAATTGTTTTAGAAAAAAGATTATCAAGATTTAACTTGTACAATCTATCACATAATATATCATTGCCAATTAAATGAGTATATTTATACAAACTGAAACATTCATTACCAAATTTAAAAGAGTATCCAGCAATGTCAAATTTAGATAAAGAAACCAAATTCCTAGATATACTAGGTACATAAATGATTTCCAATAAATCTAAATGATGTCTAGTGTCAAGGGTTAAACGATAAGTCCTGACGCATTCCATTAGAACCTTCACTCTATTTCTCATAAAGACAATTTTTTCATTTGGTCTTGTAGTTCGGATCATAATGAATCCCTGCATAGTATTAGAAATATGAACCGTATATCCAGAGTCAATCCACCAAGTATTATAAGGAACTTCTGCTAAGTTTGATTTAAAACATACATAAGCACTAGGCTTACCTTTCTTTTCAAACCAACCTTTGCGTTTTGGACAATCCTTTTAAAAATGTCCAATCTTTCTACAGAAACGACATATGTTATCATGATGTTCCTTCTTGTGGATTTGAGAAGATGACTCATTAATCTTTAAGAGTCACTTCCCTTTCTTGTCATGTTTCTCAGTGACTTTCTTTCTAGCTCTTTGATAATTAACATAATTGATGGAATGAAATCATTGGCTCATCATTCTAGTTTCCTCTTGAAGTAACATATTATGCAATTCATGCACATTCCATTTATCTTTCATGGTGTTATAGTTCATTTGGAAAGGACCATATTCAGATAGTAACGAATTTAATATAAATTGTACAAGGAAGTTTTCATCCACATCCATTTCCGATATCTTAAGTCTTGCTGCAATGTTTTTCATTTCAATGACATGTTCATGCATATTATAAGAACCATCAAATTTTATGGTCAATGTACTCATTAGTGTCCCGACAAGAGACTTGTCAGGAGTTTGGGTGCGTTCTTCTACAAACTTTAGCATTTTCAGTTTTAGGAAACATCATAAGAAGAGATGATGGACAATTTTTAGTCATGTAGTGTTTTGATGTTTTTTGTAATGCTTAGAAGATGTCATTTTGTGTTAACAATGACTGTTTGCAATTTTTATTAGGATTGCAAGATGACAGTTGCCTTTTTCGGTTGGTATTTTGTGTTGGATTAACTTTTAAATGCAACAAGCCCATTTTGTGTTGCTATATTGTAATGCATTCAATTTATTGTGTTCACCATTACATTAAATTCACTATTAACTTATATTTTTCTTCATTTTGTGGCAAAATAGAGCATAACTTCATAATACAAAACTAACATAAATTGCATACACCATAAATTCCTTTTATTGATAATACATAACTTACATAACAGAATCATAATTTCACTACATAATAAAACATAACCAAAACATACATAACTTCATTTCGCTCATACTACAACTACTTAATTATTTCAAAATAACTTCATGGCTTGATTTCTTTCCAATCTTCAACCCACATAAAAAACTTCACACAATATTTGTTTCCTTCCTGTAGAAGAATGAAAATTGTTTCAGAAGTGGAAAATAACATAAATCAAAACTTCACATAAAATGGAAAATAAAAACAAAAACAATGTCAACCTTGAAATATGAACATCCATAGAACAATTTCTTTGGGTTCTTCATAATCTTTGATGTGTATACAGCAACAAGCTTTCTACAATGACACAATGGAGAATGAAATCTTCTATCTATAGAACTCACATCGCCGTAACTTGTTTGAGAGGTGCACCACGAATTCACATCACCATAGTTTTTCATGTCATATGCAAGAAGATAACAAAAATAGTTTGTTAGGGTTTATGCTATAAGAAATTTGGGCAATTTGGGTTTGCAATCGACTCTCAATGTTTTAAGGAAGAAGATGGAGCAAAACAACGTCGTTTTGCTTTTTAATTTTTTTTCGGAATTATTCTGTACAAAACGACGTCGTTTTCCTTAATGTATTAAAAAAATGCAAAACGATGTCGTTCAGTATAAAAATAAAGATAAAGTTATTTAAATATTAATTTATTTAAAAATAATAATTTTATAAAAACGACGTCATTTTTACCCGTAAATTTAAAAAAAAAATAACGGTTTGCTGACATGGCAAGTTGTACATGTAGGACCATCCACCATGGTCTACGTCAACATTATTTAACGTGTCACGCCAACACATCTGTCACATTTAACGGTGCCCACATGATGGAAGGACTAACGTTACTCAGACGTTGAATTTGTAGGAGACTAAAATATCACTTAAAAATTTTAGTGGACTAAATTAATAACCACAAAAAAGATGATGGACGTAAATGAATAATTATTCTAACATAAATGCTTCATAAGCATTTTTTCAATTATTTTTTTGTTAATTGTTATATATTTTTATTTTATTGTATAATGGGATGCTTGGGTTGTATATACACATATTGTCCAAATTCATGCATATTCTGAACCTAAATAATCTATTTTGTCTAATATATCTACTACAAGGTTATAAATTCTGTTACATCAAAAATTACATTTCCATGATAGTAATGATGTATAATACTTCAGCGATCTCCACCCCATATATACTAATTACTAACATTCATCATAATATACTTAGTTAAATGTATATATTTATGACTGTCATCCAGGATAAGGAGCTTTGATTACTTCTAAGTAAGTTATCTTAAGTGGAAGATATTTTTATCACGAAATTATACTGACGTTGTCCAAATTTTAGTGAAATTACATAAATCATTCATTCATTTTTACACCTATAAAAAGCCCATGATTTTTATACATACACTACACCGGTTACCTATGTTTCAGAAATAAGTGTGTTTTTTAAACAAAAAATAGTGATAAGTGTAATTAACTTAAACAAAATATGGTATATTATGGAAACAATTAAAAATAGTATACAAATCAATACATATTCATTATTTTTTTAATTACAATACAATATAAGAGTGATTTAAACAATATATCTTTAAAATTATTGAGGCATTTTGTAATAAACGAAAAATAATAAAAATGTATTGATTGATATACTATTTAGATTTATCTTCATAATATGTCATATTTTGTTTAACTTAATTACACTTATCATCCTTTATGTTTAAAATGTCACACTTATTTCTCATGCAGGAGTAGTGACTGTAACATGTGTATAAAATTAGAGGTTTTTGTATGTGTAAAAAATGGATAAATGATTTGTGTAATTTCACTAAAACGTATGGATTGTCAATGTAATTTACTCTATTTTTATCGATCAATCTGAAAAACAAAGTCACAAATAAAATACAGAAAAAATGTATACACCAATAGTGTAATTTTTTATATATTATTACTGTATTATCTATCATTCATATTTAAATATTAAATCTTCAACAAAATTATAACATAAATGAACAATGAATGAATGATAGAATGAATATAAATAGATCTTTTATAATAGGTATTACACTCCATAAAAAAAGTTATCAAAGCCGCTTTCTCTGCCAAAAACGACATCACATGTCAAATGGCGCCGCCCAATTGCCTACTATTGAAGATTCAAGTAAAAAAGACATTGGATAACTATATCTTGTAGAAATTATGAGTAATGTTATATATTCCTTTCAAATCACCATACAAATTCTTATATATTATAAAAAAATGACATATATTATTTATAAATTAATTAATAATAAACTTTGTCATGCATATTATTTGTAAATCCTCCTATCTAATCTTCTGACAAACTCCCTATCAAATCTTCATAAATTGCTATAAAGTTGTTGGAGAAAAACCAGTGTCCTTGCACTGCGAAGAAGAAGAAGAAGATTGAAGAAGAATTGGAAATTGAAGAAGGTTGCAGAAGAAGAATATGGATTAGGATTAAGTGTATGTTAGTTGAAGATAAGAAGAAGAGTTTATCAATGAATTTCACTATGTATTCAATCAATGTGATACAAAACTATTTATAGTAACTCAACACTTAACTAACAAAACTGCCATTTGAATACTTGCGAAATATGGAAACAAAACTAACTAACTAATCTAACACTCCCCCTTAATTCTAAACCATTTATTACAAACATAGCACACTCAATAACCTCATCAACATCCTAAACCTTTCAATCTTGATAGATTTTGTCATTACATCAACAATTTGAAGTTCAGTCCTACAATACTTCAAACAAATCTTGCCTTTCTCTACTTGACTTCTAAGAAAATGATACTTCCTTTCTATATGATTGCTTCTGCCATGACCAACTGGATTCTTAGCTAAATTAATTGATGATTTGTTATCAACAGCAAGCTCAACACTGCCTTCAAAACCAATAATCAATTCTTCAAGTAATGAACTTAACCATAAAGCTTGACAAGCAACAACATATTCAGCTTCACAAGTAGAAAAGGGCAACAATTTCTTGCCTCTTTGAGCACCAAGAAATAGGTGAGCCACATAGCATGAACACATAGCTCATCGTGCTCTTTCTCTCAAGAAAATCACCAGACCAATCTGAATCAGAATAAGCAGAAAGTTGCAGCCTGCATTTCTCTGAGTTATTAGAGAAGAAAACTCCAAAGTCGAGTGTGCCACTGAGATATCTTAGGATTCTTTTGGATGCTACAAGGTGATATTTCCTTGGACCACTCATGAATCTGATCACCAAGCCAACACTGAATGAGATCTCAGGTCTGGTAAGGCAAATGAATCTCAAACATCCAACCATTTGCTTAAATTTTGTGTTGTCTATAGCAGGTTCATTGTCACTTCTATCTAGCTTTAAATTTAAACTTGGCTCTACTGGTGTCTTAGCTGAGTTGTAATTGGTCATGTTGAATTTCCTTAGAACATCCTGAGTATACTTCCTCTGATGCATAAAGATTCCTCCATCAATCTGTTTGAATTCTATGCCCAAAAAATAGGAAAGTCTCCCTAGATCAGACATTTCGAATTCTGACTTCAAGTTCTGTTTGATCAATTCAACTCCATCTGAGTTGCTTCCAGTAATTAAGAGGTCATCCACATACAGGCAGATTATGAGAACATGATTGTTGCTTGAACATTTCACATAAACACCATGCTCCACTTCACACTTTTTGAACCCTGCCTTTAGGAAGAATGCATCAATTCTTCTATTCCAAGCTCTTGGAGCTTATCTCAACCCATATAAAGCCTTCTTTAATCTATAGACTTTGTATTCACTGCCTCTTATCACAAATCCAGGAGGTTGTTTGATGTAGACTTTCTCATCAAGTGAGTCATTTAAGAAAGTTGATTTTACATCAAGTTGCCACATCTCCCAATTGTTCTTTGTTGCCAATGCTACTATCAGTCTGATTGTTTCAATGTTGGCTACAAGTGAAAACACCTCAGAAAAGTCAACACCTTCCCTTTGCATAAAGACTTTTGCTACCAACCTTGCTTTGTGTTTGCCAATAGAGCCATCTGGCTTGAGTTTTGTCTTGAAGACCCATCTCACTGAGATTGGCTTTTGATCCTCAGGGAGATGAACCAGTTCCCAAGTCTCATTCTTGACAATGGACTTTAGTTCTTCCTCCAAAGCTTTCTTCCATACTCTGCTATTAAAGACTTCCTCAATTGAGATAGGTTCAGTGTCTGCAAAGAGTGCCATGTACTGAACAAGGTCCCCTTCTTCTGTGAGTAGATTGTCAGGTAGGATTTCACAATCCCTTAGTCTGGCTGGTAGATTCCTCATCCTAGGGGGCCTGCTTGTATCATTAACATTTGTTCCAGTCTCTGAGTGTGTTTCATTTTCACCTTGATTCATGATTTCAGTTGGCATGAGATCACTAGTATTCTATTCCAGTGGAACTTAAACTATTGATTCTGCTTTTGTCTGTTTTTCAACCCAAGTGCTTGCCTCATTGAAGTGCACATCCCTGATGAATAGAACTTGATTAGTTTTAGGATTGAACAGCTTATAGGAGCCTGTTGGATGATAACCTACAAAGATTAATAGCTCACTCTTGCCATCCAATTTCCCTCTTTTCTGGTTAGGGATATGTCTATAGCAAGCTGAGCCAAAAATTCTGAAATGAGTAACAGAGGGCTTCGTTCCAGACCAGACTTCCTCATGCACCTTGAACTCAAGTTTCTTGGTTGGGCAGTGATTGAGAACATATGTTGCTATTGTTGCAACTTCACCCCATAGGCCATGTATGAGGTTCTTAGACTTCAGCATACTTCTAACCATATTGAGGATGGTTCTATTCCTCCTCTCAACCACTTCATTGTGTTGAGGAGTATAAGGTGCAGTCACCTCATGCAAAATTCCATTCTCAGTGCAAAATACTTCAAATTCCTTGGATGTGAATTCACCCACTCCATCAGTTCTCAACACTTTAATTGATCTCTCTGATTGCTTTTCAGCCATGCACTTGAAGGTTTTGAAGATGCTAAATACATCACTTTTGAGCTTGATGAGGTACAACCAGATTTTTCTGCTAAAGTCATCAACAAATGTGACAAAGTATCTATTTCCACCAAGTGAGGTAGTCTTAAAAGGACCACATACATTAGAGTAGACAATATGCAAGAGATTATTAGCTCTTGTGGCAGTGAATTTTCCAAATGATGACCTTGGTTGCTTGCTGATTTGGCAACTATCACATATTCTATTTGGTATTTGAATTGAGGGCAAACCATGAACCATGTCCTTTGCTTTCATGAGGCTAAGGTCTTTGAAGTTTAGATGGCCCAGTCTCATGTGCCATAGCCATACATCTTCACTCAGAGTCTCAGTATTAAGGCATTGAGATTCAATAGCATTGAGGTTTACCTGAAATATTCTAAGGGGAGCTTTGATGATCTTATTTCTGGTAGAGTCAAAGATCTCAAGCTCACCATCTTGCATACTCACAGAGAATCCCTTTTCCAATAGCTGACCAAGGCTGATCAGGTTGTGACTCATGTTTGGTACAAAGAGTAATTTAGAAATCAAGGCATTCTTGCCATCTTTTCTTTTGATCACAACATCCCCAATTCCTTCTGCTTGGATAGTTCTATTGTCAGCAAACTTCACTCCGATCTTCTTGCTAGAATCAAAGTTGACAAGCCACTCTCTATGTCTTGTCACGTGGTTGGAGCATCCAGAATCCACATACCAAATTTCTTCACTATTGTTGCCTTGGCTTGTAGTCATCATTAGCAGAATTGGTGAATCATCATCAGCATAGTCATTGTCTTTCTTCACCATATGAGCTTCATCATGGTGCTGCCTATTGTGAGTATCTGAGTGTCTTGGTTGAGATTGGCACTCAGAAGAGAAATGGCCCATCTTACTGCAATTGAAACATTTTACTCTCCTTCTGTCAATTTTTCTTTCCTCCTCTCCAATTGCTACTACCTCCTCTCTTTGAGTAACCTAATGCTTGATCAAGATCAGTTCTTTCTTGATCTTGAGTTCCTGAATTGCCAAGGTTCTTTCCCATGTAGTCTCTCCCCCTTCCCCGGTTTCTTTTATTATTTCTACCAAGGTATCTCCCATTCTTGAAAGTCTGAGCTTGCAGTACTTGGCTAACTTTCTCAGTTGACCTCTCAATGAGTCTTTGCTCATGAGCCTCGAGGGACCCTTGAAGATCTTCCAGCTTTAGATCTTCAAGTCTCTTTGATTCTTCAATAGCAACAACTATGTGATCAAAGTTGGGGGTAAGAGTTCTTAGGATTTTTTCTATAATAGCTTGATCAACTATGTTTTCACCACATGTTTTCATCTGATTTGTGAGGCAAATTATCCTGTTAAAGAATTGGGCAATCTTCTCATTCAATTCCATCTGCATCAATTCATATTGTCTCCTCATAGTTTGGAGTCTAACTTTCTTCAGTTGCTCTGCTCCCTTGTTGCATTTTTCCAGTATTTGCCATGCTTCTTGTCATGTTTGTGCTGAGGCAATCTTCTCAAAGTGTGCTTCATCAACACACTGATGTAGAAGACACATGGCCTTGCAATCTTTCCTTTTGTTCTCCTTGTATGTCACTCGTTCTTGTTCTGTTGATTCTGCTTCAACTTGGGGATAACCGAGCTCAACAATATCTGCAATTTCTTGAAATCCCATGATTGCTCTCATTTGAATGTTCCATCTGTTCCAATTCTTTCCATCAAGAACTGGTAGGCTAGCTGGAAAGCTTGCGCTTGTGTGGCCCATTGAGATGAGAACGCGGAAGAAGAAGAGTGTGGAGAATGATGAGTGACGGATCTACCTAATGCTCTTGATACCAGTTTTGTTGGAGAAAAACTAGTGTCCCTGCATTGTGAAGAAGAAGAAGATTGAAGAATAATTGGAAATTGAAGAAGGTCGCAGAAGAAAAATATGGATTAGGATTAAGTGTATGTTAGTTGAAGATAAGAAGAAGAATTTATCAATGAATTTCACTATGTATTCAATCAAAGTGATACAAAACTATTTATAGTAACTCATCACTTAACTAACAAAACTACCATTTGAATACTTGCCATATATGGAAACAAAACTAACTAACCAATCTAAAAAAAGTGACATATATTACTTGTAAATCAATCATTAATTATAACTCATGTTACTATTCCTATAGTGTAGAAGATATATTATTTTCCTCGAAATTAAATAATATATGTATAAGACGTAATTATGTTTTGCATTTCACATGTGTATAGTTTTACCTAGTAGATATGATTCATTGTTTATTAAAAATCTTGAGTATTGGAAGTATGGAAAACTAGTTAGATATAAGTAATAAAACTTCATAACTTAAACCACAAGTTTTAATAATATATTTATATATCCTTTAACTTAAGCTCTAATTTCATTTTTTTTCATTATTTGACTGTATAATTTTCAAACTTATACTATACAATATGTTAGCATATTAAGTTGACCGAGTTTTTCTCCTAATATTATGAATTATAATCATATTGATCGTAAACTAAACTCACACGAATCTTAAATAAATAACGATATTCAATTGTTGAACTCAGTTTACGTTAAACAAAACTCATATGAAATCTCCGAGGTACACTTCTCATTCAATGTATTTTTAGCTTTTTCAATTTTTTTTATTAAAAATTATATAAGTGAACAAGAATTACACTATATTTGGTTGCATAGAAAACAAGAGGAAAATTCATTTTTCACCCTTTAGTTCCAAAATTAAATAGGGAGGAAGAAAAAATATATATGAGTCTCACAGAAAACTTTCCAGCCCTAATTTGGGAAGATAATGAAGGAAAGAAAGAAAATCATCAAAAATTCCAAATTTACCCTTCTATCATGAATTGAAAAACAATGAGTACTAAAACTCGTGAAAATTCACAACTAATAAGATGAGAGCCTATATTTTTGACACACTATCATATGTCCCAAAAGAGATTAGTTTTTTATCCAAAAGGTGAAGGAATACACATGGTAATATCAAACAAATCATAATTATGATGTTATATTTTTAATTCATAACTGTAATATCATATTAATACGATATTATGTTACTAAGTATTGATTTTATGTTACTAATTTATAATATAATGGTATGTTGATTAAAAAATTCTTACAAAATAAATTTCTATATATATATATATATGAATATGAGTAAAAAGAATTGCGATAAACAATTAATTTAAATTATATTTTAATTTGCATATGTTTTTATTGCATATAAAATTATAGAAAACAAATTCACAGTTGCATAATAATTAATAATTATTTTTAATATTTTTTGAATCTCTAATTCTCGTAGATCTATTAAGTACCTAAAGATGCATTGATAGCATATCACAAGAGAATCCACACAAGTTTAGCATATATCCAAGTCCATAAATGAAACAATGATGTGAATTCATGCAGTCTGAATAATGTATGATTCAAACTCATCTACAATGAACGTCTGTGTCAATAAGAAAAATAAATAAATCGATAAATATATATATTTAATTTCTCATAATGAAAAATTCAAATAAATATTAAAAGAAAAAACTTGTATGGAAATATATATAATATGTTACATTTAAAAACAAATACATTTTATAATTTGTTATCTCTATATAGTTTCATCCTTACACATGTCTTTCAAAAAAGACAAAAAAAGTTGGATGTATGATTAGAGTGGAGAACACAACCATTATTCTTCTCTTCCCATCCCTTAATTCATTTTTCATCAGTTTCCCCAAAATTCAAATCCAAATTCATCAGAAGTAACTGCCATGCCCTACCTTGTTCGAGAGAATCTCTTCATCGGCAACATCGGCGACGCGGCGGAGATTCTCCAAAACGGCAGCGTTTCAATCACTCACATTCTCTCCGTTCTCAGCTCCGCCTCCATCTCCTTCTTCTCCGAATGGCGTACCGGCCTCACCATCCCTACCAAGGAGATCAACAACCTCCACGTCGGAGCCGCCGCTGATGACGGCGCCAGAACCGCCTTGTTGCCGGAGAAGCTTCTATACTCGTTGGAGTATGCTGGTAACGATTTGAAGCTGGTTAGGATGGCGGTTCCGCTTAAGGATACTGAGAACGAAGATTTATTGGATTATTTGGAGGATTGCGTCGATTTCATTGATCGGAGTAGGAAGGAAGGTTCTGTTTTGGTCCACTGTTTTGCTGGAGTTTCTAGAAGGTATTAATCAAAGATGCTCAATTTTGAATTAATTTTCTTACTTTGCAGTTAGTTACTACTTTGTTACTATGTTAGTATATTGGTTAATCTGGAAGATAGTGTTTTGGCTTGTTGTTAAAGTATCTAAGTGCTATATCAGTTGAGAAAACGAGTTAAGAGCCATTTATAATAACTTGAATAAACCCCATCCTATAGCTAGTTTTTTGGTGGAGTTATGCTCTTCTATCATAGCCTATCCGATGGTGGGCTGTATCGCATATGTTTATTCTTGAAAATTCCACACTCCGATGGGTCATTCCTTGGTGGTGTGTGGAAGCATTGAAGTCCAATTGGTTGAGAAAACGAGTCTAAGAGCCATTTTTAATAGCTTGGGCACCTCCACCATAAGCTAGCTTTTGGAACGGAGTTAGACCCATGTATTTTAACACTTAAAAATGGCTCTTAGACTCTTACTCTCATTAGTTAGAGATAAGTTGAGAATATCATTACTCTTTAAGGTTAGAATTTGGTTACCATTAGTTAGAGATAAGTTGAGTTAGTTTGCTGAGGTAGTTACTAGTTCGTTTGAGGAGAAATGCTAGCAACACCCTCTTTTAACACATCCTTTATTATTAAGTGAACTTCACCAGGCACCCATTAGACCACATGACTCTAGTCTCTATTTAGTGCCTCGTACATGAACTCCACTCAATAATAGTGTATCCAAGGGTGTTTGAAAAGAGTGTATTGTTAATGTATTTTTAAAGTTGTTCTTTATATGTAACCTTTTATCATTTACTACATTTAAATTTGGATCAAATCTGTTATGGTTTGAGTTTGGTTATCGTGACAATAACAACCAAACCTTAATCCCACTAAGTAAGGTTAGCTACGTGGACCAACGACACCATAATGCTTTATCATAAATCTTGTTTATTAACAAAACATTAATCTATAAATCTTTCCTAATTGTTTCGCCTATTGTTTTTCGTGCTTTCCCTATTATTGTAGGAGTTGGACTAGCTTCCATTTCTTTCACACATGTCCAAACCATCTAAGACACGATTCTACCATCTTTTCTATAGTCGGACTACTCTAACTTTCTCCCTAATGCATTTATTTCTAATACTATCTTGTCTTGTGTGTCTAGTCATCCAATGCAACACAGTCATCTATGCTACATAGAGTTTATTTTCTTGTTGACATTTTACCATCCAACATTTAGCTCCGTATAACATTGTATGTCTTATAGTCGTGCGATAATACTTTCCCTTATGCTTGAGTGATACTTTTTTGTCACATATAACACCTGAAGCACTCTGATATTTTATCCAACCCACTTGAATCCTTTGGCTTACATCTCCATCAATTTCCCCATGGTTTTGTATGATTGAGCCAAGATACTTAAACCTAGTAATTCGTGGTATGATATGATCCCTAATCTTTACCTCTAGGGAAAGGTTTGTCTGCATCTTACTAGACTTAACTAAATATACTCCGTCTTACTTCGACTTATATGAAAGCTATGTGCTTCTAAAACTTATCTTAACATTTCTAGCATTCCATCCAATTCCTCTTTTGAGCCTCTCACTAAGATAATACCATCCACAAAAAGCATGCATTGTGGACCCAGTTCTTGGATATGCTTAGTAAGTTCATCCAAGACCAATGTAAACAAGTAGGGGCTCAATGTTTGCCCTTGATGTAGTCTTATGGCAATTGAAAAATCTTCTGAGACCTCATCTTGTATTCTCATGTCGGTCTTGTCCCCATTGTACATATCATTGATTGCTCGATGTAGTAAATTGAAAAACCTTTCTTCTCTAGAAAATTTGTTCAGTTGGTTTGCTCCTGGAGTTAGTTATGAGTTGGTTACTTTATCTTGTTTTGCATATGAGCCCTTTTGCCATTTAGTAAAATTTCAATTTACCTCATATTTTCTCTGAATTTGTTCTCAATCATGCTGTGGTTTTTAACACGTCAATTTAATTTTATCACCAGAGCTGAAATTACTTTGGATATTCTTTTAGAGTTTATTTGATTTTAAGCATGTTTAATTAATTGTGTAAAACTATGTAGTAAGTTCTTGCCTCTCTGGCTCTCTTCTGAGTTCTGAGTGCTGACTCTTATTTTCAGAAGTTTTCTTGAACAGACTTACATTATGCTTTTATTTTCCAATTTTTTGTACTGCCTAGTCTTAAGGGTTTGCACCCTTCTTTGTGTATTCTTTGCAGTGCGGCAGTTATTACAGCATATTTGATGAGAACTGAACATCTATCTCAAGAAGGTGTGAACCAATACTTTATGAATGAGGATTTGCTGACCCCAACCCTGTCCCTAACCAATCACAATGAAGCGAAAATTGATAAATTATGAATATTTAATTTTTTTAACTGACATGGCATAATATAATTGGTTTGGAACAGGCTTTGGGACAACAGATCCTTATCCATACTTTGTTTAAGTTTTTTTGTATCATTTTAATGAGTATCATTTTTATTATGGTCTAAACTTCTTTATTTTATTTATTTTTTAATTAAAATAATTGAAAGATATCTGCTTCTCGAACTTACATATTATTCTTTTTTCTTGATTTTTCTGTCTTTTCCCATACCTGCAGATGCCCTTCAATCATTACGGAAAAGCTGTGAATTTGTTTGCCCCAATGATGGTTTTTTAGAGCAGGTGTGCTACAATCCAAGGCCACTTTATGTGGTGGCACAGATATCTTTTATAACTTAATATACGTACGAATCCAAATTATGAAATTCTTTATCATTCTTGTTCTCCTATTTTAGTTAAAAATGTTTGAGGAGATGGGCTTCAAGGTTGATTATTCCAGCCCTATATACAAGCGCTTTCGTCTGAAAATCCTAGGTATGACTTCATCTGCTTGTCACCCCTATTGCTGTGGTTCCTTATGTGCTTCTCGTAAGTTTCAGATGGCATGACAGAGAATAGGGAGACAATGATTATTTGTTAAAACAAGTCATTCCTACTGATGTCAAAAAATATAGGTTACTTCTATACTATACTTCATATTTTTGGGGTGTATGATACACCTTACTTTTTTTTATCGCATCTCATCACTGAAATGAGGGAACTCACTTTTTTTCTTCACCATTTTTTAAATGATAACTTTATCTCACTTCTCGGGGGTTTTTAGGGTGTGATAGAATTCACCTAAAATATAAATGCAGTAATGTAGATTATGGGAACATAGAAGAGGGGCTTAGATATCATGTTAATTGATAGAACCGTGAATGCAAACACGATTCAGATTGCTGAGGCTGAGCCAAGAAAGAAGGCCTTACAAGTATATATTCTCTTACGCCTAAACCCAAGGTCCAAATGCAGTTAAGATGGCAGGTGTGTGCTGACTGCCGAGTGTGTGAGGGAGGGAAAGCAAGTCATGGAGAGAGAAAGGGGATACAATCTGATTAAAAGGGAATATTCCGTAGGGGGTGGTTCATGATATGATATAGTTTTCAGCCTTTATATCTTGGGGCCTTAGGACTTAGGAGTCATTCCTTGGCTGGGGAGTTCTGCTATTACACTTGTTCTATTCTCATTAGTCAAATTTCATTAATACAATCTCCCTATTTTGTGAAGAAAAAAACTCAGTATATGCTTCCACTTACTTAGTCCACGTAGATTTAGACTTTTGCTACCAACTAATCTCTTTTAGATAAATCTCCTCCAACTAATTTCTCAAACAATAAATTATCGTTTTATCTTCAGAAGAGTTCTCCCTCTTTAACTTCAACCTATCTAGTGAATCAATCTCTTCTAAGAAGTTATTGTTATGAACCAACTCTTCCAAAAGCTTAAGTTGTTCAGTGAAAGCACATGAATGATTTTATATATCTAATAGTTATTTTTTGTTCGATTCAGAATGTAGGATCCCCACCGGCTTCCTTTTCCAAACTCTTATCTTCTCCTTGAGGGTCTTCGGTTTTCTCTTAAATTAAAAACCTTTAGCTTCTCCTTGAGGATCTTTAGTTTGTTGTTAAATTTAAAACCTCAAATTTTCCTCTCAAACATATAAGGTATGATGACTCAGCCACATATTTTGAAAGCAGAAAGGGGTAGGTTCCTACTTCGTATCTGCTGACTCCAGAACCAAGGGAAATGGTCTGATACAATCCTATGCAAAGTCTCTTTGATCAAATCAGTTAAATCATCTTTGCTAGCATTTATAAAAAGGAACCTAACGAAACTAGTAGAGCTAATTTGTCTTCTTGAAGCAGACCAAGTACATTTGAGCATTATTAAGAGGCAAGTCTCTAAGGTCACATTCAAGGGTCGAGCGTCAAACTTTCGCATGCTAATATCTGTGTTAACTTTTCTTAATCTTTCATGTGGAGATTGGTAAAGGGGGTAACCTGCAGATGTGGCAGGATGCATGGGTTGCATACAGAAAGGTTCTATTAGTAAAAGAAGAGATCAAACTGATAAAAGAGGGGAAAAGAAGGGAAAGTGAGAATTGATTGGAGGGGAAAGTAGTGGGAGAGAGCAGTGTCTCTCAAAGGCCTTTGATTATTATTCTTTTTTTCTAGTTTATTTTTTGCACTCTTGTTATTACAACCCATATCATTCTGATATGAGTAGTAGAAGGGATCATATTTACCATTCCTTGTTGAATTCTAGTCCATTTCCTATCATACCATTAGTTGCATGATTTTGATGTCTGTGATCTTTCTTATAAAAGGGTGGAGGATTAGAGTGAGATGTAAACCATGATATAATGCTTCAGGTGTTATTTGTATTTGGGAGGGGCCTCTCAAGCTTAAGGGAAACATTTACTGAACATCTATGAGACGTGTAGCGTTGTAGTGCTTTATAGTATTGAATGTTGGGTTGTAAAGAGCCAACAAGAGCACAACCCCGAGGTCATAGAGATGAGGATACTGCGATGGATAATTGGAGATACATGATGAGGTCAGCAATGGATATATTACAGAGAAAGTAAGAGTAGCAACTATCGAGGAAGATGATAGAATCTCACTTAAGATGGTTTAGCCATGTGAGATAGAAGACTCATAGAAGATTCGGTAAGAAAAGTGGATCAAGTGGATAGTTAGTGATATAGGAAGACCAAGAAAAATCTAGGTGATATCATAAAAAATGACTTAGATCGAAATGACCTTTTTGAAGACTTGGTTCATGACAAAACATAATGGTGTTGTTTGATTCATGTTGTTGCACCCATCTAATGGGGAAAGGCCTTTGTTTTTATTGAAAGTTCATGTCTTGCTGTATTCTACCGTGTTTTAGTGATACTTTTAATGATCAGATTAAGTCAGGCTATCTTAATATGACTCACAGTCACCCTTAGCTTCAATCATAAAATAATACAACTTTTCAATCATTAAGTTGTTTTGTTCATTTTGTTTAAAGTCCTCTTTCTTTTTGAAGTGGGTTGAGAAAAGGTTTAATGAACTATGATAATATGGCTCATCTGGTAATGCCCCATTTCTCTTTATTTTATGGATTAAACTTCTAACATAGTTGTATCCTGTTTGCATGTTAACTTATTTCTACCAGCAGCTACTTTGATATTTATGTACAATTTTGTACTCAAACAATCTTTTTGTTTAACATAGAGAATGAGGTCAACTACTTATTTATGTCACCCGAGGAAAGAAATGACTGTCATGTTTTTCAGGTGATCATTTCTGTGGGTCAGGAATAGACAGTTCTAAACTTGGTGCAGACCCCGGCATGCCTGTCCAAATTTCTTCAGATGTGGAAGAAGCTACCAAGGTAGAAAATAAGCGTAGACTAACATATCGATGTAAGAAGTGCCGTAGGGTGGTTGCATTGCAAGAAAATGTGGTAGAACATACTCCCGGTGAGGGTGAGACATCCTTTGAGTGGCACAAGCGGAGAAGTGGCAACCCTTTTGACAAGTCTAATGAATATGAGTGTTCATCCATATTTATTGAACCTCTAAGATGGATGAAAGCCGGTAAGAAAATATTTAACTACAATACTATGATGTCTATTTTCGAAACCAGCTATGATTTCATATTCCACTTTGGTGCTGAAGGTTCTCATAATTTTGTACAAGAGTGGTATCATAAACAATTTGATGTATAAATTATCAAAAAGGTTCTTGCCTTGCATAAGTATTTTTACTGATATCTCTCATGACTCAGTCGAGGAAGGCGCGTTGGAGGGAAAGCTGTCCTGTGTTCATTGTGATGCACGTTTGGGATACTTCAATTGGACAGGCATACAATGCAGCTGCGGAAGCTGGATAACCCCAGCTTTTCAACTCCACAAAGGTCGGGTAGATATAAGCCCTGTGTAACCCTTGTTATGCCACTTTATATATGCATATGCCAGATATATTCTTTCAGTTGTTCTTGGACCTTATTCTGCTCCAGTTTTCCATGCTGCCAATTCTAAGTTAAGAAAGGAGAATTGAAGTCTTGTTCCTTGGACATGGGTTCTGCTCAAATTTTGCATGCTGAATCAATGCTGCTGTATATGGGCTTTGTTTCTTGTTTCTTCCACAATTACGTTTTGGGGCTATAATTGAGGATTAAGGATTGTGCATTTCCATTACATAGTGAAGCATGAATTGGAAATTCACCGTAAGTAAAGGATGATGTATTGTACTAGGGAAGAAAAAAGTTCTCCCCATCATGCCTTTTTCCATTATTCTCTATGCAATTCACGTGCTATCTTTTCTTTCTCTACAATTTCACTTGGTAGATTGAGGATTGAGTGCTATGTTTATCTCTTAACTGATTGTGTGTTATATTTTTTTATCTCTGTTAAAATGCTTCTTCTTATGATTTGGGTGTTTAGAGAGGGAAAGAAAAACATTTTAATAGTATCAGACAATATCAGATTTATAATTTACTTATTTTTTAATAAATAATTTTGCTATTACATGAAGAATGTTGAAGTACCTGTATAATAAATAGTTCTTTCTTTTCAAGTTTTTCACTGTGCAGTAAATTATGTTTGTATTTAATATTTAATTTATCAGAAATGTTAACTATTGTGTTAAGGTACTAAGGTAAAAATATTCATTTTTGGTTCCTCAAAATTTTCATGGGTATCAATATGTTTGTTGAAAGTGAGTCAAAATGATATCTAGTAGAGACTAAAATGTCTAAAAATATATGGTTATAAGGGATTGATTTGACCACCATTAAATTTTATGTGGGTTAACTAGGGTTTACAAAATTTTAAAAGTCTTAATTAGTACACACAATAATTTAGACAATCAAACACCTCTTCACTAAAAAACAAATAATAAGTGATTGGCTTTTGAATGTTCTGTTTCTGACAACTTCTACCGTAGGTTAAGTGGTTTAATGTTTTTTTTTCATTTATCTTGTACCAATACAGCAAGGAAAAAACACTTCAAAAGAAAAAAATGTAATTTTTAAACCATGGTTGGTTGAAATCTAAGTGTATTTCCTCAAACTAAATATGTATGGTTCTTCTCTCCTTAAATTATTGTTACCTATAAAGAATACTTCTACTGGTCATACTAGCACCTTGTTTCGTCAAGAAGTCTAGCATTGGTTTCCCTCCATAAGAGTATGAATAAGTTGCACATTCCAAGTCCTTTGCACTATGCCACGAATGCTACAATGATGGCAGCACAAGGGTGCCTCCTTGAAGTAGCATTTAAGCTTCCTTGTCCTTTGATCCAACGTCTTCAATCTGGGTATGTGATTGCAATTGTATCTCTATTGACCAGAAATACTCCCAATTGTCCAAAACGTAAGGTTTTGGAATTTGCCAAAACTGCAACCGAAACATTTATTTAAAACATTGTTCTGATGTACAATCCACCTCTAAATCCCTTGGGATCAAACCATAATAGATGTCTAAAGACTAAAAGTTCAACATGGACTTTATCAGAGATGCCAAAATGGCCTGCAAAGAAATAATACAAGAGCCACTCATGTAATGACAAACCACAACTTTCTCAAGTGTCAAGTCACCACCTAGTGTTATCTTGTCTTTTAAGTTTTTGTTAGAACCCAAACTGCTACATAATTTTACCAGCTTAAAACTAACCACAACTTTCAAGGAACTAATGAATCTTTCTTCTGCTTCAGATAAACAAACTACACACTGAGTTCTTCTGTTGATCCTTGGAGACATGTTTTTTCTTGGAGAACAAGTAAAGCTAGTAAGTCAATTAAAAAACTGTAACTTTTATACTATTATCTATCTCATGGTATGCATGTTGCAGAGTTTGTGAAAATTCAACCACTCACATTTTGTTAGAAAGTCTATGCCTTTTGTTAGCAAGGAATCATCAAATGCCAAACTCAACCTTAAGACCCTCACATTTTGGGAAGGGGGGACAGATTAGTTTACAAATTTCTAAGCTATTAGTATTCAACAACTTTGGTTGGCCAAAGATTCTTCCACATTGAAATTTCTTCCTTGCTTTCAAGCTTCCTGATTCCTCCATAAAAACCATCTATTTGATTGCCTTGTTCTCTATGATGCTTCCTGTTTATCATGGTTTGTCTCCATCTGGAACCAGGGGTGTATTGGTTGAACTCCAAAATCACCATATCTGTCAGCAACACTTTTATAGTCAGTTTGTTGTCTAAAAAAATGATTTTCCAAAAATGTTTGTGGCTTTTTATGTTGAATTTCAGCTTTTTCTCTTCAGGTAAACCTTTTTAGCGAAAGCTAATCCTTTTTTTTTTGTATAACCAAGGGTATTCCCTAATCTTTTTTTGGATAAGTGTTACTCCCATGAATCGGACCTTTAAACTTTTAGTCCAGAATCCAATGGGGCCTTACACCACTTGACCAAAGCATTGTTGGTCAAAAGTTCATCTAAACATGCGTATGAATGCCATAAGGGATTTTTTATAATAAAAAACATTTTTTTATAAGAAAAAACTTATACAAACTGGCTCTAAATCTGTGTGTAGCAAATTAGCACAACTAGATGAGGGGATCAATGCTTTCAGATTGTATATCTCTATTTGTAAAACCAGTAGTTCTAGAAGTGATTATAAGAAAATGAGTTACTATGCCCATGATTTGAACTTTATAAAGGTATTATAAGAACCTTGTTTAGTTTTGTCTGCTACAATATAAAATACCATGAAAACCCACTCTTTGAAAAATGTACAAGTGTGTTCTCTTACCATCATTGTGACAATGACAATGGTTCCCATGACCTTGACATGATTCCAAATGACCAACCACACCATACCACCAACCTATCATAAAATATTCAACAAAAGTTATTACATAGAGATAATCAATTATAGTATCACAAAACTAACATGAATATTTGCTCACAACAGAAGTATGATACAACTAAAGCATGATACACACTCTAAAGGGGATTAGCTCCTTATCCATTGGGTGAAAGAATACCCTTAGTTATACAAAAAAACAGGGGATTTAAGCTTTTAATAGAGCCCAGCAAGTATGGAACATACCATAAGGAAACTCTTTGTTTCTTCTCCATTGGATCTCAATATGATCTCCAGGTCTTAAGTCCTCTAAACAGTAAGATATATGAAGAACATGTGGAGAAGTGCCTATTGGTGGCACTCTCAACCTCTCCCATTTTATGTTTTCCTCACTTGTCCATCTCCCATGAGGTGAGTACCTGCAAGAAAAGTATGGATATATTGATGTTCAGAGAGGGGTGAGCTTATCATAGCTTTAAATTATGAATTTTGTTATATTTTTCTGTAAATCCTTCTAATACTACTACAACAATAACCATGAGTTAATCCCACTAGGTGAGATCGGCTACATGGATCGAATGATATAATAATACTCAATCATAAATCATGTTTGTTGACAAAACATTGATTTCAATATCTTTCTTAATTGTTTCGTCTATGTTTTTTCTTGGCCTCCCCTATCTCTAGAAATTGAACTAACCTCTATTTGATTTACTTTCTTTATTGGAGTGTCTAATAATCTCTTCCACATATGTCCAAACAAACTAAGGTGCAATTCTACCATATTTTCAACACTATGAGTTACATAAACTTTCTCCCTAATGCATTTATTCCTCTTAATACTAAATAAAAATAACCCACTTACAAATCATCCTAAGGTTTCATTGATAAAAACTTTTTCTAGGAGACTGATGCACTTGTTAAATTAAAGACTTAAAAGTTTTGTTTTTTGAGACAAAGTTTCTACTATTTGAAACCTTGAACAGTGTCTGTATGACATATGATAACATGACCATATAGAAAACATTCAATATAGTCAAAGTTAAGTTGCTAATTTTGGTAAAAATTCAAAATCTAATCAAAGGGGACACAAGGGCAGGTAAACATATAAGTAGGTTGCCAACTGCCATATGGAAACTAAGCTAAACTTTGAATGAGTCAACTTTTCCACATACCTTGCCTGAAAAGTGTCAGTTCTAGAGTCATAGGAGAGTTGAGCATCATAACATGAGAGCATGAATCCAGCATGACCATTCTGAAAAAAAGTTAAGTTTGAAAGAACAACATAAAGTACCCAAAAAGAAAAGAATTACTGTGCTGAATATTAGTAATTTTTAACCATTGTGATTAAGAGAAGCAAAACAACCTACTAACAATATCATAAACCAGATAATTAACTATCAGTGGTTTAAGTGGCGGACAGCATCACGTGATGTGACCACAATATTGTAGTTGTGGTGACCCGGCAACCACATCATACCGTAACACTGAATCACAACGATGTGATCGCATCAGGCTGCAACACAACTTCAATGAGCCACATTTGGGTGCATCAAACCACATTAAGCCGCATCAGACTGTATCGGGCCGCATCAACTTGAAAAATATTTTTTAATCATAAAATAATTCAAACAGTAATGGCCGCCACAATGACTGCAATCATGACCGTAACCGCAATTTAAAACACTATTAACTATCTAAAATCAATTACCTCACGGTTATAGACTTGAGCTGGGAACCAAAACTTGCCACTCTCAAGACAAAGATACAAAGCCATGATTGAATCATCTGGTATTGAACTCCTTGATTCCCTAACCTTTTGTGATTTTGATTTCATCCATATAAAAGGGTCAAAACCATAAAGGAAAGCAAATACTCCTTTCTTATTCCTTTGATTGAAGAACTTCTTCATATTCTCCCTATTTCTAGAATCAACATGGCATTGCCATTGTCTAAAAGCAGCATCACCAATCACTTTACTCCATTTCCTCTCCATATGTTTCCTCCATAAGTAATCACTTCTACTTCTATCTCTGAGAGATTTGCAAACTGTTGCAACACTGCATAATTCAGAAGCTGAAAGGTTCTCAAGGATACAATCCAATGCCAAATCAGGCAAATCCAAGAGACAAAAAAACTTGTTCCTTTCATCTTCCTCATTATAAGACACTAAACTCTTCTTTTTCAAAGGCATGCCCAGATGAAAATGAGAAATCTTTAAAGCAAAAATGGTTCCTTTCTTGAGCCTAGAAAGTAACAAAATTGGAATGTTCCTCAAAAACCAAGATGAAACTAGTTTTGTCCCTCTATCCACTTCATTGAGTGGCTTATTGGTAAAGGACTTCGAAAGGATGATAAAGGATACAAAAGATATAAGCAAGTAAAGCATTGTGATAGGATTTGAGATTTTATATCAAAAGGGTATGTTTGAGATTCGAAGAAGAAGAAGAAGGTGCAACAAATATGAAACTCATTCCAAATGTTTATTTTTCTTGTTCCACCAATGGAAGATGAGAGTAATTGTTAGGCCAAAAGTGATTGTTATGTCTTAATGCAATGCTTTCAGATAAAGACTTGTGTAGACTACACAACCGACAAGCTTTTTTTCACAGCTGGTTAGTTAAAAGCACTTTTTTCCCACATTGAACACAAAACAAACACAAAGAATACTACTTGAGAGAATTCCCTACAATTTGAGAGAAGCAATATTTAGTTATGTACTTGTAGTGGGAAGTAGCTGTACGTCAGTGATGAATGGGTGAACGGAGAGTTTCTTGAGATGGAAGGAAAACAAAGAGTTATATTTGTTTAATCATATGATTATGGCTCCAAAAAGAGACATAGTGGATCAAGATTTAAGACATAAAAACCATTAGATATAGAGTTATTTGTTTAATCATATGGTATATGATATGATTCTGGGTGTAACAAAGTTGAAAACTTTGGGTTTGAAGGAAATATCAGCCAGGTGGGTTGTGTTAGATACCAATAAAATGGAAACAACAAAAGCATAATACAAACTATTTAAAAGAAGAAAAATGAAGTTAAAAGACTTATATGACTTATGACTCTGAAATGAATACAAATGGGGACCAGATTCTGAGATATGGGGTGGAATATAAGGTTCTAAATTTTGTATTATTTTAGGGCTAGATTATTTTTATTATCTCTACCTCACATTTCAGTGTGGAGGATTCAATGTTTGAGAGGAACCATTCTCAAATAAATGAGCCTCTTTAGCAAAAGTAGTTGCAACTGTGAAAATGTAGGTGTATCAGTGTGAGTTAGTTGCTTGTGTAACTTGTATATGTGAAGGTGGTTTGAAAATAGTGCTTGTGTAGGTCTCTAACTTTTCAAAGTTACATCAAATGGAAGCTGGTCCATAAAAAAACTTAGAGAAATAATAAAGAATAACTTAGATGTTAATGTTTTATCAACAAAGATATGATTTATGATTCAATAAAGGTGTTAGTCTAATATTGTAAGGTTCTGCTAGATTTATATGATGATCAAAAGATTAAAGATTCGATTTCTATAACCAACATTTATTGGAATGAACATTCACATACCCCGAAATGGATTAATCCTTATAAAAACTTGATTATTATTTTAGGTCTCCAACTTTTTAATCACTTCTCGCTAATTTTTGTACGTGGAGTGCTTTGGATAGAGATGGCAAAATGGGCATTGCCCACGGGCGCGCCCGCATAGCCTGCAATTTTTTGCCGGCAGGGCATGCAAATTCTGTCCATTTGCTCGGTTCGCCCTGCTCGTTTCGTCCGCCAAGCCTGTGGGCATTTCCATTGGGCAATGTGGGCGGTCCACAAACAATGTTTAAAGCAAACTGTTGCAACACTGCATAATTCAGAAGCTGAAAGGTTCTCAAGGATACAATCCAATGCCAAATCAGGCAAATCCAAGAGACAAAAAAACTTGTTCCTTTCATCTTCCTCATTATAAGACACTAAACTCTTCTTTTTCAAAGGCATGCCCAGATGAAAATGAGAAATCTTTAAAGCAAAAATGGTTCCTTTCTTGAGCCTAGAAAGTAACAAAATTGGAATGTTCCTCAAAAACCAAGATGAAACTAGTTTTGTCCCTCTATCCACTTCATTGAGTGGCTTATTGGTAAAGGACTTCGAAAGGATGATAAAGGATACAAAAGATATAAGCAAGTAAAGCATTGTGATAGGATTTGAGATTTTATATCAAAAGGGTATGTTTGAGATTCGAAGAAGAAGAAGAAGGTGCAACAAATATGAAACTCATTCCAAATGTTTATTTTTCTTGTTCCACCAATGGAAGATGAGAGTAATTGTTAGGCCAAAAGTGATTGTTATGTCTTAATGCAATGCTTTCAGATAAAGACTTGTGTAGACTACACAACCGACAAGCTTTTTTTCACAGCTGGTTAGTTAAAAGCACTTTTTTCCCACATTGAACACAAAACAAACACAAAGAATACTACTTGAGAGAATTCCCTACAATTTGAGAGAAGCAATATTTAGTTATGTACTTGTAGTGGGAAGTAGCTGTACGTCAGTGATGAATGGGTGAACGGAGAGTTTCTTGAGATGGAAGGAAAACAAAGAGTTATATTTGTTTAATCATATGATTATGGCTCCAAAAAGAGACATAGTGGATCAAGATTTAAGACATAAAAACCATTAGATATAGAGTTATTTGTTTAATCATATGGTATATGATATGATTCTGGGTGTAACAAAGTTGAAAACTTTGGGTTTGAAGGAAATATCAGCCAGGTGGGTTGTGTTAGATACCAATAAAATGGAAACAACAAAAGCATAATACAAACTATTTAAAAGAAGAAAAATGAAGTTAAAAGACTTATATGACTTATGACTCTGAAATGAATACAAATGGGGACCAGATTCTGAGATATGGGGTGGAATATAAGGTTCTAAATTTTGTATTATTTTAGGGCTAGATTATTTTTATTATCTCTACCTCACATTTCAGTGTGGAGGATTCAATGTTTGAGAGGAACCATTCTCAAATAAATGAGCCTCTTTAGCAAAAGTAGTTGCAACTGTGAAAATGTAGGTGTATCAGTGTGAGTTAGTTGCTTGTGTAACTTGTATATGTGAAGGTGGTTTGAAAATAGTGCTTGTGTAGGTCTCTAACTTTTCAAAGTTACATCAAATGGAAGCTGGTCCATAAAAAAACTTAGAGAAATAATAAAGAATAACTTAGATGTTAATGTTTTATCAACAAAGATATGATTTATGATTCAATAAAGGTGTTAGTCTAATATTGTAAGGTTCTGCTAGATTTATATGATGATCAAAAGATTAAAGATTCGATTTCTATAACCAACATTTATTGGAATGAACATTCACATACCCCGAAATGGATTAATCCTTATAAAAACTTGATTATTATTTTAGGTCTCCAACTTTTTAATCACTTCTCGCTAATTTTTGTACGTGGAGTGCTTTGGATAGAGATGGCAAAATGGGCATTGCCCACGGGCGCGCCCGCATAGCCTGCAATTTTTTGCCGGCAGGGCATGCAAATTCTGTCCATTTGCTCGGTTCGCCCTGCTCGTTTCGTCCGCCAAGCCTGTGGGCATTTCCATTGGGCAATGTGGGCGGTCCACAAACAATGTTTAAAGAAAAATTAAGAAAATTTCAAATAAGTTATTATGTAATGTGATTTTTAATCCTTAAAAAATTGTAATATAATGTGATTTGATCAACTTCATATAAAATATCAAAGTTTTTGTTAATTTTTTATCTTCAACTACTTTATTTTATTTATTATATGATTTTTTTATTTTTTTAATTATTCAACAATGTCCATGGGCCGCCCATAAACCCGTTTTAAAATGACAATACAATGAATGACATGTCCGACCCGCTTAAATTATTGCATGCATTTACAAGCACATACTAAATGGGTCGGGCGGCCCGTTTTGCCATTTCAAGCTTTGGGTAAAGAAGAGAAGGAAAGGGACTAATATCTGAAAATGAATGATGGGTTTCGATGGGGTGTGTCAATGTGATTTATCACCAAGGGGTGCCATAAAAGTGTAACTGTTTCCTTTGCCTAACTTCCACCAAACTCTCCAGCGCCACTCAAAAGAGCCAGAAAATGGATATTATAGGTGTATCAATCAATATAAGTCCCTACTGAACAACCAAATTTGTGTCCTTTAAATTGATTGAGACCTTATAAAATTAACCATTTTTATTGCTATGTTTGCATAAAAAGGACACTAGGCCTCTTCCCTATGCTTGTGTTGTATGTGATGTTTCCAATGTCCTTAAACTTTGTTTTCAATTGTACTCATCTGAACAATCACATGTCTCAAGTCAATCATATTCAATAAAATAATAAAAAATAAATTATTTTCTATTTTCATAAAAAAATTTAATTAATTGTCATTTTCTGATTGAATTGGGATACAGTGGAATATCAAATATTGGAATTGGTAATCTACCTTCGTCATTATTATCATATTAGCCTAATATCACTTTCCTTGATAAGTTTGCAATAATGTTACTTTCTCATGGTCCACTTTATGTGTTTGCTTTAGATGTAAAAAATTGCATGACCTCATAGTAGATAAGTGTTGATGTTAATGCTGTGCGCCTGTGCCAAATCGAAGAATATGGGTTTGGGATATTGAAATATCATAAATCACATGATGGATATGACTTTTCTATTTCTCTTTAGATCCAAAAAATATATAGATTTCGTGTGCTGCTTTAATAAGCATACCCATAATGCATATAATTAATGACAAAAATTGTTAGCTTTTCTTTAACTATTAATTTCATCAATAGTTCACCTATTAATAATGTGGGGTTGGTTTAGTGATATAAAATCTTGTTAGATTCTTATGATGATAAAAAATAAAAGATTCAATTTCAGTGAGTGACACTTATTAGGAAAGACAATCACATACCTAGAGAGAAATTAGTTTCTTACCTAAAAGATAAGAAAATACTATTGATAGTACCAAAAAACTAATTCATAATAAAAGGAATACATAATTAACATTTGATGTGTCAAGCAAAATATGATAGGGTCATATGGCCTATGGTTAATAAAAGTAGCCACTTATCAACTTTAGTGTAAAACGTTACTTAATGAATAATTATGTTTGCCATATCATATGTCCATTCCCACATGAAAAGACAACGATGTGATTTTCTACCATATATGTTAGACAAAAATAATGAAGCTACCCTAAGAGTAACTTCATTTTGTTGAATAAGTTTGGGGAAGAATTTGAATCATTTATCCGTTAAGAGGAGTGTTATAAAAATCGTTTAGCGTCATTTGGTACAACTAGTAAATCAGTAAATTGATCTCAATATTAATATAGGATAATAATTATATCAGTCATATAATTATACTGGTCAAAAACCGACCAAAACCTGTCATACGATCGATTTTCAACTGAATCGTACTGGTCATAAGACCGATTTTCAATTGAAACGTACTATTGAGATGCTTGAAATATGTTATTGCATTAGCCTCATATTGTCTAGTATTGCAATAGAATAGAGTAATTAATGTTATATATTGGACTAAAGTCTCTTGTTACAATGAGCACCAGATATAAGCACCAAATAGAAACACTTCATGGGCACTTGAGCCATAGGTGTGTTAGAGTTTGTAATCATTATTCTCTAATAATATTTTGATAGCCGCTTAGCGCTCCCGAGATGTAGGCAAAATTGTCCGAACCCTGTTAACAAATTCTCTTGTTTCTTCTCTTATATTTATTCTATGCACTTTATTTGATTGCTTGTGGCCAACGCTGCGCAACGATTGCTTCCATTGCACCAACAAGTGGTATCAGAGCCAATTGGTAGAACTCTTAACCTAGACGTAAGATAATGGCTAAAGAGGATGAAGGCGTGATGGTTAGACAAGGTGTGTCAAAAGTACCGGCAAATATAGAGTAGATGAGTTGAAGGAGAAGAAAGCATGGTGGAGCTGTGGTGGTGATGATATATGTTAATCCAGAACCCCAGAAGTCCATTTACAAGGTTAGGATCAAGGTAAAGATAATGACTCATGTGTTGAGTTTGACCCAGAGACAAGTGTTGATAATATCTCTCTAGACGTTGAGAGAATGTTCTCATTTGAGCTGAGAAGTAGAATATCCTAATGGCGTGTCTAAGACGTCATAGTGAAGAATGTTAATTGTTAGCAGATCCACAAAAGCAGAGAGACCTTGTCTAACTTTGATGTAGGGTGTAATATGAGCATTGACTTTGATGCAAATTGTAACACGAACATTGGTAGAGATGTAGGGGTGTGATATAGGCATTGGCTTGGATGCAAGGATGTGACACATACATTAGTTAACATTGACGCAAGGTGTGTGTTATGGATATACTCCTTATGGTGGAGTATGATAGTTCTTATGAACTAGTATTGTCAGAGTAGACAATGGTGGTAGTAGTCGAGGCTTTCCAAGGAAGCTCCAAGGTTCAGCTTGACTGAGTATTGAAGATGATGATTGTTGGTGAACTTTTGTGTAGATGTTACAATATATCGAAAGACTTCCTAACAATAGGTGGTTAGGTGACGTGTTCCATTTGATGGCGGTACGGGAATCTGCACTATAAGTTTGGAGAGTTAGGCTCTTGGTAACATCGTCAAGGATACTTAGAAAATTTATATTGTAGGGGAGCAAACTCTTATACGGAGGAGTTGTTAAAGAGAATTAGGCATTAAGCAAGGTGGAGTCATATATTTGCTAAGGTTGAGATTCTTGTGTAGATTTCCTAAGTAGTCAGATATTCTTCTATTTCAATCAAGATGAAGATTGTTGTGGATGCTTGAAATATGTTATTGTATTAATCTCACATTATCTAGTATTGGAATAGAGTAGAGTAGTCAATATTATATATTGGACTCAAGTCCCTTGTTATAATAGGCACCATATATAAACACCAAATAGAAACACTCCATGGGCAGGTGGGCCCATGGGTGTGTTAGAGTTTGTAATCTTTATTCTCTAATAATATCTTGGTAGACATTTAGTACTCCCAAGGACGTAGGAAAAATTGGCCGAACTCCGTTAACAAATTCTCTTGTTTCTTTTCTTCTATTTATTCTATGCACTTTATTTGATTGTTTGTAGCCAACGCTGCACAACGATCGCTTTTGCTGCACCAACACGTACTTGTCCTATTAGTAAGTTTCATTTAAAACTATTTTTGAAAATGAAAATGACTTATTTTTACCAAAATGTTGTTATGGAGGATTAAGCATACAACTAGTACATTTTTATACTTCTAAAACATATATTTTTTATTTTAACAAATTGTATACATAAAAATTGTTATTGTCTTCTTGATTTTTCAACATTAATGTTGATATATATATATATATCTAACTTTACCGGCATACAATTTAATTAGTAAATCACCAGTCGAACCACTATACCAATATTCTGACCGGTTTATTAATCGGTACAATTTTAATAATATTGGTTAGGAGATACATTTAAAAACAAGAAGATGAAAGTAAAATGTTTTCCAGTAATAAAATTTCATGCATATGTTTTTTTATTAAATTTTTCTACAGCCCGAGTAAATTAGCCATTTCGGGATGTGTGACTATCCTTTCCAATAAGTGTTGTTCTCAGAAATTGAATCTTTAATCTTTTGGTTATCCTCATGATCTAGCAAGCCTTATACTATTAGAATGAAAAACTCAATTTACTACTCCATATTGTTGGTAATTTTTATGCAATTTTATTCCATTTATAGAATAGGTAAGTACTATTAGCCAGATTCCTATGTGCAGTGGCGGATTATCTTGGGGATAGGGGGGCAATTGCCCCCCTGAATTTTTACTTATTTATTTTTTTCAAATATTTTTTATTTCTTCAATTTATATGATACTTCTAAAAATTATAAATAATGAATCAAGTTTTCTTACATATATAAATGTTCATATTGCTTATAATAATAATATTATTTCAATTGCGTTCATAATGATTTTATATTTATGAAATAGATTATAAACATCACATACTCCTTCAACAAAAAGATCAAATGAATTTTTGTAAATCATTTAATATTGATAACCTATGCTAACCTATATATTTAAATGAGCAAAAAAGATTAGCTTGAGATGTCAATATCAATATTTTATTATTGATGACATTAGTCATTCATGTTTGAAATACTATGAACCATCTCCAAACTAAGTACAACTTTGACAATATTAGAAAAATAATACATATTATTTGTTTGATCTATTTATATGTCCTATCTTAACTATTATTTTTTAACTTCTATAAAAAAGATCATTTTCAGCAAAGACACCTAAATAAAATTATATAGTAAGATAGAATATGAAATTCTTATACAATATGATGATTTATATTGAAAAGGAAAAGCTGAAACTTTTACCACTAATTCAATCATTGATAAGTTTAAGTTTTTAAAAGACCAAAGAATAACACTTTAAGTGAAGATATATTTTTTATATTTTTATTATTTAATTAATCTAACTTATAAAATGTAATTAAATAATGTTGCCCCTCCTAAACTTTATCTCAAGATCCGCCACTTCCTATGTGACTTGCAGAGATTTGAATATGTTTTCCAACCCAGTTTTTGGTTCGAAACTAGCACTAAAAAAGAACAGGTAAGTGTTAACTTTCTAAATTTTTATGAACGAATTTATAATTTTACTAATGTATTTTATAATCTTAACATAGATCATATACTACAACAAACTTTAAAAATACATATATTAAAATGCGTGTTGAAAAAAATCCAACAAAAAAGTAGTTTATATGTGTGAAAATTAAAAAGTCTCAACATTGTGGAAAAAAAAGAGTCTCTGCACCAAAATTAAGAAGTCTGTAATTCAGGTCACGAAGTAAACTATTGAGAATATCAATTTATTGCTATATAGAAAAATTGATAAATCAGGTTTCAAAGATTTTCATTAATTAGCTAGTCATTTTTATCCATTCATTCAAAAAAATTAATATTGGTTAGCCTAGGTGGTGGATTTTTTATATGTACTCTTCTTGAATATTAGCTGGGATTTAGAAGAGAAAACAAAATTTGGTATAGTGGACCAATCTTCTAATCTAACGATTTAACATATTTTTACTTGTTGACTCTAAATATAATATATTTGGTATATTTTTACTTGTTGACTCTAAAGAAGTTTTGCTCTAAAGTCCTGATTTTAATTAATGATATATAGAAATTTTTAATGGGACAATATAGTGGTTAAAAAATTAGAGGGTAAATATCAATTGGAAAGTACAGAAATTGTTTATTAATATACTTACAAGGGTCAAATTTAGTATTTTTTTTTCAGTTGACGGTCATTATTTTTCAGCTGTATCTCTTAAAGCGTTAGTTATTAGGACTTTTTAATTAATATCGATTGAAATAGAATTGTTAGATGATACTATCAAGCACGTAGATTAATACAACTTAGGAAAACTTTATGCCAAATAATTATCATGACTTATCCAAATCAATTTTTTTACTTCTTCACTCTTTTGGAAAGCACATCTATTATCCATATAGTATGCCACTTTATGAATAATTGATTATAGTTGATTGAAAAAATATACTTAAGTTAAAAATTTAATAAATAAATATTTTTCTAACCAATAACATGTAATATCACATGGTGTAGTACTATCTTTTGGGACAGAAGATGTCCGTGAGGAAATAATCTCTTTCAGAGTGCATGATTGTTCATCCCAACAAGTATCGTTCCCAAGAATTGAATCATTGACCTTTTGGTCATCCTATGAATATAGCGGAACTTTACAACACTAGACCAACACCTTGTTACTAGGGATGACAATGAAAATCGAACTCGTGGGTACTCGCCCAAATTGAACCCGTGGGTTTTACCCGGGTTTAATTTTCGGGTTCGGGTTTGGTAGAGCAAATACTTGAACCCGTCCCGAAGTAATGTAATTCAATTTAAAATTGAAATTTCAATCATGTGTATTGTTTTTAATTTCTAATTTTACTTTACATACTATTAGATCTTCAAACATAAAAAAATGAAATAATACAAGAGAAAATAGAAATGCTAGAAAAAATGAAACGAAAATGATATAATATTTTTCTTAGTACATTTATAATTTTCGGGTCCGGGTTTGGGATAATATCTTTATTTTCAACCCCGTTGAATTTGGGTTCGAGTTCAAGTTTTGAATTTCGGGTTCGAGTTTGGGTATGTTCAAACTCAGCCCCAACCCGCCCCGTTGTCATTCCTACTTGTTGGTAACAAAAATCAAACTCTTAACATCACCGGACTAATACCTTATTAGTACATCAGTTTGTTTATGATTAGATTTTGTAATGAAAGGAAGAAAAATATAATATTTTAGTGTCAGGAAATATATTTAGTGGAGGTTACATTTCTCTTTTTCCTTTTAAAATCCTTTTAAAATTCAACTCTCATAATGTTTTTGTAATTTATAGGTAACCTAAATGAAGATCATCACAGGACAACCAATATATGTGAACCTTAATTTTTAAAACAATTTAACCAAAGTTTGTCAAAACGAAACTTGATTTTCACGGAATCAACGTTTTATAAAAAACGAACCATGATTTTGAAACGAAAAATATCATGAAATGAAATTAAATAAAAAAGAAACAAAAAGAATAAAAATGCTGAAATGAAGTAGTTTTATTCATTTGTCTATTAGTATTCAAGTTTAACAACCCTTATAACATTGTTGGAACTATTATTTATATAAAAGTTATAATAAATGTGAAATTTTTAATCGATTACATAGTGTATGTGATAGAGAGTACTAAATGTCACATTACATCTCATTCATATCTTCTCAAACCACAAACACATTCTTTATGCCATTAGGGTGACTTTCTTTTCACTCAATTACTTCCAAGTTTGGCATGTTCAATATTCACTTGTGAGGTTGTCAACATACATGGCAAATCTTAATAAAGAAAGTGCAAGCTCCGAAGCAAAATTTAATAGAATATCAGACATGATTTGTTGCTCATATATTAAGAATCAGATATTAGGATGTGCAATATTCATCAATTTTCAAACTGCTATTATTATAAGACTTATGAACTTTCGGAATGTTATATGTAGGTTAAACGAATGAATCATTTAACTATGCTCAAATAAATTTTCCTGAAGAGTGAATAGATTCCCCAAATCATGCAACTGCCAAATAAAACAATTGTGCAAACTTGTAGATACTTCACTGAAGACGTTATATTCGAAAGCATATCCCACCTTTTTGCTGCTATTCTTTTTTTTCTTCTGTTCATTTTCTTATAATGGTAATTATCGATGTTTTAAATTGTTGTCAGGATCATCATTATGGTTATTATGATGTGGATTATGGTCATAGTATTATGAACATTTGTGTGACTATAAAAGTTTCTAAATTTGACGTGTTTCACTATGACTCAAATGCAATTATGTCATTGCAGTTAGATGTAATACCACAAATGGAGGATGAAGCGGTTACATGCACCACAAATGCAATATTGTGTGTGATACAATTTGCAATTTAATACATTATGAGAATTAAATATTGTTGTCAACTTAGTAATGTATGATTGGAAGTGAGGGTAAATACTTTTACACTATGTATTAAAATTATAATTAAATACACTATGGAAACTTTATATCAAAAAATACATTAAGCAAACAATTATAGTGTAATGACCACGTAATGAACCGTGATATTTAAATTAGACGATTAAACCTTCCATTGTTATTGGAATTGTGTGTTGTTTCGTGACGACAGTGGAGCATGCATGTCCTAGTAATGGAGTCATAGTGTCAAATATACTATTGATTATTTTAATTATTATGAAGAATATAATATTTATGCATTGAAAGTGTAAAAATTTATATTACTTTTAATTAAAAGTTAATAATAATTAAAAATGAATAGTAGATGATACAATAACAACATAAAAAATTCTCATACTATCAGTTTGTACATCTTTTTCCTGTATTATGAATCCTCCATGTATGTGTATGAAGCACTAGCTAGATTTTGCATAGGTAACCAATCACTTGCAATATATTCTCAAAATTTTAAGCAAACTTATTATATTTATAGACTTTACTAGAAGAAACCTCATGCAACTTTATTGGATTTGAGATGTAATGTTCTTGACGTGTTAACCTAAGCATAAAGGGACTACGTCATTGCAAAAAAAAAAAGAATTGCAAGCAAATTGTACGTTTCTGATTTTTATTTGAGAAGAAAAGGAGTCGTGAAGAGTTGGTTTTTTATGGATCCTAAACTATATACTAAAAGACAAAAAGATAAATTTGGAATGCAAAATCATGTGTATGTTATATGTAGAGTAAAATGTTATTTTCATTTAAAGATTGGATAACCACCAACATAGTCCTAAAAATATTTTTACCACAAATTTAGTCCTGAAAATTTAAATGAACAAACATGACATTTAAGATGTATCCCCTAGATGCATGCTAATTTATTGTTTTGTACGAATGTGATGTACATTTAATATTTTGGGGACTAATTTAGTAATAAAAAATTTTATGTACTAAGTTGGTATTCATTCAATCTTTCAAGTATCAAAATGAAGTTGTGCTAATTATTATTGATATTTGTATGTTTTTTATCTTTCTATAATTAAGTTTACTTTATTTTATAATTTGTTTATAATTTATAAGAGAATAGTATCAAAATCTGCGACCTATTATACTTTGACTACGATTTTAAAACTGATGAAAATGGAAGTGTTGTCGTAGGTAAAAAAAATTGTTGTAATGAATTACTAATTGACAAACTATTTTGTTAGATATACATCGTTTTGAGGAAGCATAAAATCAAACAATCAAAAATTAAAAAGAAGCAAGTAATGTAGCAACAAAAATGAGCACCCAAGATTTATTAGGAATAACCTACAATATGAGAGTTCAAAAGTCATGGATAACCACGAGCAAAATTCCATATTATATAAAGGAAATCTTCTTATAATGATGACGACAATGCAAAGAACAATATTTTCTCTCACAAATATTCTATCACAGTGGCGAAGGATTATAGAGGCAGGTGGGGGCAACTGCCCCCCTGAATTTTTTCCTTGTTCAATAAAATGCGTCACTATGTATGTTATTTTTTGTGATTGATTAGAAAAATACTTAAATATTAAACTTCTAAATTATAAAATACAACTTTTCAACCAATAATACAATTAACACATAGAGTAACACACATTTTGGAACAACACATGCACTCTATTTACCTACACCCAAATGTCGTCTTTATGGAGATATTAATTGAAGGTTACATATTTCTTTAATGAGAATAAAATGTGTCATCATACCAGGAAATAACTTATATCATTAAACTCACTCATTGTTTGATAGGTATATTGTTTTTTCTTTTATAGTAAATTTTAAAATGAAAAATTCTAGAAAGAAGAGAAATAAGATAATGTCATATAATAAATGGATTTAAGGTGACAAATTATCTCCTGATATGATGAAATATTTTATCCTCTTCTTTAATTTGAAGCTTGATAAATAAATAAAGTCCAACTTATGTGTCATTCTAAAAATTATACATAATGAATCTAGTTCTCTTACACTTGTAGATGTTATTTATAATAATATGACTTACGTGAGTTCAAAATTACTTTATACTTAATGAAACAAATTATGTATGATTCTTTATATTTTTTGTTACTGAATTAATTTTAGTTACAATTTGTAATTAAATTTTGTTGTTCCTCTAAAATTTTGATGAATATCCACTATTGCTCTATCAATAGAAGAAGAATTCCGTGCCCAATCAAGACTCTTGGGTTTTCTTGATGTTGGTATGAATTTGTGACGTAATAATATAGCAATTGCCTTTTATAGGCAAAGCTCATACAATATAATGTATTCTTAATAATAGTGAAGAAAGCAAAAGAATTTGCAAGCAAGTTGTAGACTTGAAGCTTGGTAGGCAATTGTAGGCACCATCATTTATTTCGCAAAATTTAAGAGAAGGAAAATTTTCTTAGCCACAAAATCATGGAAGAAGTATGTGGGAGAATTTGAGCCACATATATTAGGATAGAGATTCTTCCACTAATAAAGAGATAAGTGGTTAAAAAATAAAAGAAAAAATAACATGATGTGATATTTATAATATTTCATATACAATAAAATTATATTTTTATTATTAAAAATAAAATGAAAAACTTTTTCTCCTGTAATGTAGAGCATGCTAGTTCAATATCTTAGCATATTAAATGGGTCATTAACCATCAAATACACTTAGATAATCATGCACTTATAAGTTATCAATTATTAACAACAAGGTACAAAAAACTGTTGCAAAATTATTTTTGTATAAGTTTTTTTCACCTTGCACATCACCCAGATAAACATTTTCAGCTTAATAATTTCAACCTCAACTTATATTCTACAATTCACGTCAAATATCATATTTCACTGTGTTCTACATCCATGGAGGAGTCTAGAGTATTTCTGTGTGAGAAAATAATTTTTTGTAACACTTCAAATAAATAAAATGAAAATTAGGTGTTGTGTTAAAAGAATCCAATAATACAATAAGCATTCAACCTATCATCGTAGAATCCGAAATATTTAAAACCATTCAACTGCATAAATACATTATTGTTATATTTTAAACTTTGTTATTTCCTAACTTTTCAAAACATCATTCAATAAAAAATCATATATGATTAAAAAAAAACAATCACAAAAGGATGATATTTGTGGCTTGTGAAGTAAAATTCAGGAAGAAATACAGCATGGTCACCTTAACTCATAAGATATTTTAAACCATGTACAAAATTATATTTCATAACAATAAAAACATGTTATATAAATAAATAAAAAATTAAATATTTATTACTTTTTCTTTTGGTTAATTAATTGCCATTGGTGGGAAACATAATTTGAGATATGGTTTGGGACAAGATATTTATTCAGGTTGATAATGAAAATTAAGATTTTCTTTTGTTGAGAAAGAGGCATATAATTTATCTTCGCTAATAGGAAACATAACTTGGAAAACATTTAGGAACAAATTAATCAACCATAAAAAAAGTTGTTAAGTTCTTCCCATCAACATATTCACCAACTCGGATTACATATATTCTACATAGGGAAGCTTATTTCTTCTTTTATATTCAAAATTAATCTATGCATAAAAGAGAAAAATAAAGACTTACACCCTCTAAACATTAATCATCAACTTAATGAAGCTGCAGCAAATCCACCAGCTTTCATCATTTGCTTAAATTCTTTGAAACTAACCATTCCATCACCATCCACATCCACTTTCTTGATCATGTTTTTGCAATCTTCTATTGTCTTACCATATTTTAATCCCAAAGAAGATAACACTTCACTTAATTCTTCTCCTGTAATGAACCCATCACCATTTTGATCAAATACATTGAATGCTTCCTTCATGTCTTCATCTTCATCTTTCTCATCCATTATTGTTTGGTATAACTCACCAAATTCATCTATGTCAACATACCCATCTCCATTTACATCAATTTTTTCAATCATTTGGATCAAATCATGTTCTGAAATGCATATGCCAAGATTTTTTAGAGAGTCACTAAGCTCTTTTTTTGTAATCCTACCATCCCCATTTCGATCAAACATTTGAAAAATTCGTCCAAGTTCTCCTTGATCCATTGCTTGTAATAAATAATGTTACAACAATAAGATGAGGAGAATGTAAAAAAAATGGAAAATATGTTGAAAAACAATGAAAGATTTTTTGGATTTGAAATGATGTTGTAAAAAGCTATGTTAAGGACATTCAAATGGAAGAATATATGAATGTGGATGAAAAAAAAAACAATAAGGTTGGAAGAGGCTTTTGATTATTAACAAACTAAAATCTTGTCCCAAAATTTGTTCCAAGTTGATGGCACATCCATAATTGCGTAAAGTCAATGGTTATTTTTGGCTTATTCTTTAAAAGGTTGTTTGCAAAGGGTTTAGAACTTTGGATAAGATGATAAGCTCCTAAAATACAAAATCAATTTTTTTTGTGTGTGCATAAAAGGCCCCAATTTTACCTAGCAAAAAAACTAATTATCAAATAGTTTTTTAAAACTTACTGTTACTAACCTATAAAACTTTATACGGATAATCATAAATATTAAACATTTGCTTATATATAAATTTATAAAATTCAAGCAAATTACATATAAGTATGTGAAATTTTATTATAGAAAATGAAAAAAGAAGAAGGTGAAAGTTATAGGAAATTCAAGACAATAACAATAAAATCTTTAACAGTTATATGCAGTGGATAATAATTTCTCAAACTTGCTAGAATCTATGAGAAACAATAACAAATAATGGCAGTAAGTAAGAACCAGTGATATTAAAACCAGACCGGACAGGCTGGTTCGACCGGAAAACCGGAGAACCGGACCCCTAGCCGGTACGAAACAATAGTTGGACTGGATAAGCAACAAAATCGGTCAAAATCGCCCAAAACCGGTCAAAACCGCCCAAAACCGGTCAAAACCGAGCAGTTTTCGGTCAAGCCGGTAAACCGACCGAGTTGTTACTAGACCAGTTTCTTCCTCAAAAATCTCATTTCTTCTTCACGTTTTTTTCTTCTTCACGTTTTTTTCTTCTTCCTTTTCCATCTCACGGATTCGTCCTCCATTGTGTTTCTATGACGTATCCTCATCTTCTCATAGATCCATCTTCCATCGTTAATAACGTTAATAATGAAAGAAACATTTTTGAAGATAAAGAGTAAGGAAAGGGATTGGGAAAGAGCGAAAATAGAAATAATGGAAGGAGCATTTTTGGAAATAAAGTTAGAAGATAGATTGGAAAAGAGAGAAGATAGAAGAAGTGGATGAAGCATTTTTGGAGAGAGTGAATTAGAAGAAGGATTGAAAAGAGAGAAGATAAAAAGTTAGAAACTTTTTGGAGAGGAAATTAGAAGAGGGTTGAAAATAGAGAAATGAAGTGAATTGGAAATAGAGAAAGTTAGAAACAGTGGATGGTGAAGTGGATGGAGCATTTTCCAAAAAAATTGTATTAAATAAAGTGACAAATTGATTGAGTCCCATGGTTTCATCCCACTGTTTCAAAGGCACTAAATGTGTTTGATTATAAATTGATTTGAGTTTTATAGTTCTTTGTAAACTAATAACGTTAATATTGTATGATTGTTTCTATGAACATATATATAAATATAAGCATGTCTGTCCGGTTTAACCGACATTCGATTTAATTACTGAACCACTAGTTGAACCACTAAACCACTGTACCAGTATCCTGACCGGTTTGATAATCGGTACAGTTTTAATAACATTGGTAAGAACACACAAGAGACTTTTAACGTGGAAAACATTCCCGATGTGAGAAGTAAAAACCACGGGCACAAGCAAGTCAATCAAGCTGCACTATGGTCAAAATAGGAATTCAAGAGTATCTACAAAATATAGCACAAAACATGCTCAACAATACGACATACAATAGAACAACAAACTTGGCAATGAGAACACAAAGTTGTAGAAAAAACCAGAAAAAAGCCATCGTTATAGCTCGTTTTCTACCACGTGGACGACAGCTCACCGTCTAACCGTTCAGAATGAAGTACCAGAAGCTTTGAACCCACTGTCCAAATTTCTGTCCGATCCAACGGTGAACGAAGACGCAGTCGCAAATTTCCCACAACTGCTATGAGTTCCTGCGAGTTGAGTTCTTTCAACTCCTCTCTCACTTTTCTAATGCCTCTTTTTGTCTAAAATGATTGTACACACTTACCACATCTGACCCCTATCCATTAGATTAAGTGGGACAAGTGGACTTTGCCCAAATGGGCCTTTCTCCATATAGGAAGGGAGCCCAAAGCTAACAAATCTCCCCCTTAGAACTATGTGGAGAGAGTAGTCAAACTGACGATCTCACAACAAGTTTCAAACTTCCACCTTGATAAGGCCCTAGTCATCATATTTGCACTATTATCATATGTATGAACCTTAGCCAATTCCAACAACCTAGCATCCAAAGCATCACGTATCCAATGATAATTCACATCAATGTGTTTGGACCTATAATGAAAAGTTGAATTTTTTCCAAGATGAATTACACTTTGAATATCACAAAATAACAAGTGCTTATCTTAGACAAAACTAACTCATGCAAGAATTTCTTCATCTAGAGCAACTCCTTGCATATTTCTATAATAGTCATGAACTCTGCCTCAATAGTGGACAATACAACACACTTTTGCAACCTATATTGCTGTGATTCAGCCCTCCCCCTACAAACTTAATCAAGTAACTTGAAATGGACTTTCTAGAATCAATGTCTCCAACCATATCAGAATCAATGTAGCCCACAAAAGTAGGTTTATCACCTCCAACATACAAAGATACCACAAAGATACCTCAAAATCCATTTCACAACATTCAAATGTTCTCCATCTGGATTTGACAGAAATCTACTAACTGTACCAACAACATGTGCAATATCTGGTCTTGTACACACCATTGCATACATCAAACTTCTCATAGAAAATGCATAAGGAACTCGTTGCATATCTGATTTTTTCAGCTTCATTTGAAGGATATTCTTTAGCACTCAACTTAAAATGAGTAGCAATAGGAGTGCTTACCGCCTTAGCATTTTCCATGTGGAAGTTCTGTAACACTCTCTTAATATAATGTTCTTGTGACAACTAAAGTTTCTTTTCTTGGTTATCTCGCATGATTCTTATATCAAGAATCTGCTTAACAACTCTCATGTCTTTCATGGCAAATGACTTGCCTAATTGCTTCTTTAACCTGTCAATCATGGAAATATTTTTCCCAACAATAAGCATATCATTAACATACAATAACAGGATGATGAAATCACCATTAGCAAACTTTCTAATGAAGATACAAATATCAGAAGTAGTCTTCTTGTAGCCTTGCTCACACAAAATAGACTCAAACTTCTTGTACCATTATCGTGGAGCCTGCTTAAAACCATATAGGCTCTTTCTCAGCCTACACACATAGTCTTCTTTCCCTTAAACAAGAAAAACATCAAGTAGTTTCATATAAATCTATTCATTCAAATCATCATGAAGGAAAGTAGTTTTTATATCCATTTGCTCTACCTCCAAATCAAGAGTAGTAGCCAAACTCAATACAATTCTAATGGATGACATCTTCATCATAGGAGAAAAAATCTCACTGAAATCAACACCCTCTCTCTGTTTGAAACCTTTAACCATCAATCTGGCTTTATACCTTGATGATGTAGAATTACTTTCTTGCTTCACCCTGTAAATTCACCTATTTTCCAAAACCTACTTCCATTTTGGCTATTTGACCAAATTAATAGTGTGATTATTATGCAAGAACTTTATTTCCTCTTGCATTGCATCCAACCACTTCTTCTTTTCTTCATTCTCTTTGGCCTCATGATAATATTCAGGTTCTCCCCCATCTGTGCAACAACATAGTCATTAGAAGGGTACATAGTATATGGTTTCATCTGCCTATTAGACATCCGAAGTTGAACTTGAGGTGGTTCAGGAGCATCACCAAGATTCTCATCTTGTGACATCTCATGTTCATCTTCACCAATATGAATGGGAAAATCTAACTCATCTCCAAATTATTGATCACCAATATAATCATGTTGCTTACCATTTTGAATTTTATTCTCAATTGTATCCAAATCATGTATAGGCGTCCAAAATGGATCAATATTAGACAATCTACTATCTTCATCGGGTGTAGTCTTCTTCATCTTATCAATGTCTTCAATGGTTTGATCTTCCATGAACTTCACATCACAACTTATAACAACCTTTTTATCAACAAGATCATATAACCTGTAGCCAAATTCATGTTCACCATAAACGATAAAGATGTATTGTCTTGTCTTTGCATCCAACTTGGACCTTTCATCATTTGGAACATACACAAATCTCTTGCAAACGAAGACACACAGATGATCATACTTGACATTCTTTCCAAACCAAATCTTGCCTGGCACCTCAACATTCAAAGCAAATGCAGGACTAAGATTAATAACATGCATTGTCGTGTACAAAGCTTCACCTCTGAAATGTTTAGGTAATTTTGATATAGAAAGCATACATCTAACTCTTTCAACCAAAGTCTTGTTCATCCTTGCCGCTAAGCCATTAAGCTAAGGAGTCTTAGGAGGAGTCTTTTCATGTCTAATACATTGTTGTTTGCAGTAGGTATTAAATGGTCCACAATACTCACCATCGTTGTCAGTACGAATGCATTTCAGCTTCTTGCCAGAATGTCTCCCAACCAAAACATGGAATTGTTTGAGCTTTTCAAGCACTTGGTACTTTGTCTTCAAAGAATAGACCCACAACTTTCTTGAACAATCATCAATAAAAGTAATAAAGTAAAGTGCGCCACCAAATGACTTTACCTTCAATGGACCATAAGCATCATAATGCACCAACTCAAGCAACTCTGACTTCCTTGGGGGAAGATGCTTCGTAAATGATACTCTAGTCTACTTACCAGCCATGCAATGAGAACATTTCTCCAACTCTGCACTCTTCAATACTGAAAGTACATCCTTTTTGGCTAAACATCTCAACCCTTTTTCACTTATATGTCTAAGTGCGCGGTGCCACAAAGAAGCCTCCATATCCATGACATTTACACTTTCTTTAGCAACTAAAGCTTTTGTCCAATACATTTTATAAATTTTCTCTCTTGTGGCCACAACCAAGGTACCTCTAGTGAGTTTCCATTTTCCAAAACCAAAGTGATTATCATAACTACCATCATCAAGCATATGCACACAGATCAAATTGAAACGAACATATGGAGCATGTTTAACGTCTCTCAACAACAACTACACTCCCATGTTGGTATGCAAACAATTATCATCAATACCAACTACATTTGACATATCCTAATTACCCATCCTTGTACCTCAAATTTATCAAGGAATTCAACAAGTATAATTTATTATTCCTGATTTAGAAGCATACAAGGATTCAATTTTCTTCGATAAAGATTTTATATTTTCCTCATTAGCAATGTGATTGTAGAGATTGTCTTCTACATATTGTCGAATGAAACCACAAACTTGTTGATGTTGAAAACTCCAATCCTCATAAGACTTCGACTCTAGCTTCTCAATAGCAAACACATGAATATGAAAATTCTTCACAAATAATAAATCTTTCATTTTTTATTTCCACAAGTGATAGTTCATGCCATTCAAACATATCATTATGTGTATTTGCTTCCATCATTCAAGCAAGTCAAATATCCTCAAACCAAAGAGCTCTGATCCTACTCTGATGAGAAATTCAAGACAATAATAATGAAAACTCTAACAATTTTATGCAGCGGATAATAATTTTCCCAATTTGATAGAATCTACAATGAGCAATAACAAATAATGGCAGTAAGTAAGAACACACAAGAGACTTTTAACGTGGAAAACCTACCTGGTGTGAGAAGTAAAATCTATAGGCCCAAGCCAGTCAATCAAACTCCGCTATGATCAAAATAGGAATACAAGAATATCTCCAAAATACAGCACAAAACATGCTCAACAATACGATATACAACATATCAACAAACTTGAAAATGAGAACACAAAGTTGCAGAAAAAACCAGAAAAACAACCATTGTTATGGCTCGTTTTCTACTACCTCGGCCAACGTCTCACTAATCCAACCGTTCAAAATGAAGTACGAGAAACTGTGAACTAGTTGTCCAAATTTTAACCCGATCCAACGGTGAATGAAGACGCTGTCGCAAATTTTCCACGGCTGCTATGAGTTCCTACGAGTTGAGTTCTTTCAACTTTTCTCTCACTTTTCTAATGCCTCTTCTTGCCTAAACTGATTGTACATACTTACCACATTTGACCTATGTCCATTAAATTAAGTGGGGAAAGTGGACTTTGCTCAATTATGTCTTTTTGCACATAGGAAAGTGTTAGATGCCTCTCATTACTATGCCTTAAAAGAATTTTATGACAATTTTATGGCTCTCTTTAAGGGCATTTTATGTCACTTTTATGGCTTTGTTTCCAAGCATCCAATGCTTGGAATCCAAGATACCAAGACTTTGCTTGCCTATAAAAGGACACATATAGAGAGCTTCAAAATCATCTTCACAACACACAACATCTCTTTCATTTACACATATATTGTGAGTGCATTCTTGGTGAGAATTCTTGTTCCATTTGAGAGAGTATTTGTGAGAAAAATATTGTCATTTGTCCTCATCATTATAAGAGGATTTCTTGTACTCTTCTTTTTTACATAGTGGAATTTTGCTCTTGATCGCCCGTGGTTTTTTTCCTCTCACACTGAGGGGTTTTTCCACGTTAAATCTTGTGTGTTATTTTCTTTATCCTTTACTTGCTTCTCTTTTGTTCTCAATTGATTCAATCCTGTGCTTCCGCATTGTGCTCTAACCTTAACAAGTGGTATCAGAGCTCTTACTAAATTGAGAATTTCAAAATGTCTGCAAAATTTGACATTGAGAAGTTTGATGGCAAAATTAGCTTTTCTATTTGGCGAGTCCAAATGAGGGCCGTTCTTATCCAGAGCGGATTAAAGAAAGCTTTAGATGGGAAGTCAAAGAAACCAGTTTCCATGACCGATGATCAATGGGACGAGTTGGATGAAAAGGCGCTTTCAACAATTCAACTTTGTTTGTCGAAGGAGGTTCTTCGTGAGGTTGCCAATGAAGAAACCGCTGCGGCTTTGTGGCTGAAGTTAGAAACTTTATACATGACCAAGAGCCTCGCAAACAAGCTTCGTCTCAAAGAACGGTTATACACCATTCGTATGGTTGAAGGTACTCCTATTCAAACTCATCTTGATGAGTTTAATTCTATTATTATGGATATGCAAAATATTGATATTAATATTGAAGATGAAGACAAAGCTGTTTTGTTGGTTGTCTCTTTACCTTCTACCTATAAGCACTTCAAAGAAATCATGTTGTATGGAAATAATGATACCTTATCCTTTGAAGATGTTAAATCTAATTTATTGTCCAAAGAAAAATTTGATCTTGAAGTTAATTCTGTGGACAAGGGTGAGGGCTTAAGTGTTCGAGGTAGAACTCAAGAAAAAGGGAGTACCAATTATAAAAAGTTCAGATCCAAATCCAGAGGTCGCAAATCCAACAAAACTTGTCGCTATTGCAAGAAACCGGGGCATGACATTCCTGATTGTTTTATCTTAAAGAAAAAACAAGAAAAACAAGATAAGGGAAAATTTCAACAATCCTCTGAAGCTGCTAATATTGAAGCCAATTCTGACGGTGATATTCTTTTATCTGTTGTCTCTTATAATAATAGGAGTAAAACAGAATGGATTCTTGATTCTGGATGTACTTTTCATATGTGTCCTTATAAGGACTTATTCACCACTTTTGAACATGTTGACAGTGGTGTTGTTTTGATGGGCAATGATACCCAATGCAAAGTTGCAGGAATAGGTACTATTCAGATCAAGGCTCATGACGGTGTTGTCAGAACCTTGGCTAATGTCCGCTATATTCCAGATTTGAAGCGGAACTTAATTTCTCTTGGCACCCTAGAGTCTCTCGGGTGTAGGTATTCAGCTGAAGGTGGAGTTCTAAAGGTATTGAAAGGTGCTATGGTATTATTGAAAGCTAACCGGATTGGTAGTTTATATGTCTTGCAAGGTTCTGTTGTGACAGGTTCAACAGCTGTATCTTCTTCAATGCATGATAATGACATTACCAAATTATGGCACATGCGCCTGGGCCATATGAGTGAAAAAGGTATGCACCTTCTAAGCAAACAAGGTCATCTTGGTAAACATGGCATTGGTAAATTGGATTTTTGTAAACATTGTGTTTTTGGGAAACAGAAAAAGGTTAGTTTCTCCACTGCAACTCACCGTACCAAAGGTATTCTTGATTATATTCATTCTGACCTTTGGGGGCCTTCTAAATTTCCTTCTCATGGAGGATGTCGCTATATGATGACCATCATTGATGATTTTTCTCGCAAAGTTTGGGTTTATTTTCTGCAGCATAAAAATGAGACTTTCTCCACTTTCAAGAAGTGGAAAACTCTTGTTGAAACCCAGACAGGGAAGAAAGTGAAGAAGCTTAGAACAGACAATGGATTAGAGTTCTGCAATGGTGATTTTAATGAGTTCTGCACAAAAAATGGTATTGCTAGACACAAAACTATTCCAAGAAATCCTCAACAAAATGGTGTTGCAGAACGGATGAACAGGACTCTACTTGAGAGAGTTCGTTGTATGCTCTCAAATGCTGGGTTATGGCATCGGCGTGAATTTTGGGCTGAAGCAGCATCTACTGCTTGTTACCTGGTTAATCGTTCTCCACATTCAGCACTTGATTTCAAAATCCCAGAAGAAATTTGGTCAGGTAATCCTGTTGATTATTCTAACTTAAGAATCTTTGGATGTCCTGCTTATGCACATGTTAATGATGGTAAATTAGCTCCAAGAGCTGTTGAGTGCATATTTCTTGGTTATGCATCTGAGTCTAAAGGATATCGCTTATGGTATTCTGATGCAAAGTCACGGAAATTAATTCTTAGCAGAGATGTGACTTTTAATGAGGATGCATTTTTATCTTCTGGAAAACAATCTATTGTGTCTTCTTCTACTAGTACAGGTAATCTACAGGGTACTAGCGAGAAGGTGGAGTTGATAGTGAAACCTACAGTTCCTAATGTTGATGTTCCATCTTCCTCTACAAATCAATCTAGCATTGATGATCATTATGTTGATTGTGATGACAGTACAACTTCTCCTATTCATCAGCAAGAAGATGATTATTGTATTGCTCGAGACAGAACCAGAAGACTAATTAAAAGGCCAGCTAGATACACTGATGGTGATAATTTAATTGCTTATGCATTGTCAGTTGCACAAGAGGTAAATGATGATGTTGAACCTGCCAGCTATACAGAAGCTGTTTCTTGTGTTGATTCGTCACAGTGGCTAGTGGCTATGAATGAAGAGATTGAAAGTCTTCATAAGAATGGTACTTGGGCTTTGACAGAGCTTCCCGAAGGCAAACGACCATTACGATGTAAATGGATCTATAAGAAGAAAGACGGTATTCCCGGGGTTGAAGATCCAAGATGCAAAGCACGACTAGTTGTTAAAGGTTTTAATCAAAAGGAAGGTATTGACTTTAATGAGATATTCTCACCTGTTGTTCGTCATACTTCTATACGTGTTTTGCTTGCTTTTGTTGCTTTATTTGATTTGGAGTTGGAGCAACTTGATGTAAAGACAGCTTTTCTACATGGAGAGCTGGAAGAAGAAATTTACATGGAACAACCTGAAGGATTTATTGTTCCTGATAAGGAGCATCTTGTCTGTCGATTGAAGAAATCATTATATGGCCTTAAGCAAGCTCCCAGACAATGGTACATGAGGTTTGATTCTTTTATGATTGGGCAAGGTTATTGCAGGAGTCAATTTGATGACTGTATTTATTTCCAGAAATTTCCAAATGAATCATTCATATACTTGTTACTGTATGTTGATGATATGCTAATTGCTTCACGTGACAAGTCTTTGATCCGGAAATTGAAAATTCAACTCAATAATGAGTTTGAGATGAAAGAATTAGGTGCAGCCAAGAAAATTCTTGGTATGGAGATTCACAGGGATCGTCAAGCTGGTAAATTGTTTTTATCCCAAGAGAAATATATTGAAAGAGTGCTTGAAAGGTTTAATATGAATAATTGTAAACCTGTTTCTACTCCACTTGCTGCACATTTCAAGTTATCTTTAGATCTTTGCCCACATACAGAGGAAGAGATGGAGCGTATGTCACATATTCCTTATGCTAGTGCAGTTGGTAGTCTTATGTATGCTATGGTGTGCACTAGACCTGATTTAGCATATGCTGTTAGCATGGTAAGTCGATATATGCATAATCCTGGAAAGGATCATTGGAGTGCTGTAAAATGGATTTTTCGGTATCTAAAAGGTACTTCTGGTATTGGCTTGGTATTTGACAGAAACAAGGCTACAACTGATGACGTTGTAGGTTATGTTGATTCGGATTATGGTGGTGATATTGACAGAAGGAGGTCTCTTTCTGGTTACATCTTTACTCTCTGTAATAGTGCTATTAGCTGGAAAGCTACTCTTCAGTCCATTGCTGCATTGTCTACGACTGAAGCAGAATATATTTCAGCAACGGAGGGTGTGAAGGAGGCTATTTGGCTCCGAGGTTTGGTAAATGAACTTGGTCTAATACAGGGTGTTCTTACAGTGTTTTGTGATAGTCAAAGTGCTATTCATTTGACCAGGAATAATCGTTATCATGACAAGACCAAACACATTGATATAAAACGTCACTTTATCCGAGATATTGTTGCTATTGGTGAAATTATGGTGGAAAAGATTCACACATCAGAGAATGTTAGATGCCTCTCATTTCTATGTCTTAAAAGAATTTTATGACTATTTTATGGCTCTCTTTAATGGCATTTTATGTCACTTTTATGGCTTTGTTTCCAAGCATCCAATGCTTGGAATCCAAGATACCAAGACTTTGCTTGCCTATAAAAGGACACATATAGAGAGCTTCAAAATCATCTTCACAACACACAACATCTCTTTCATTTACACATATATTGTGAGTGCATTCTTGGTGAGAATTCTTGTTCTACTTGAGAGAGTATTTGTGAGAAAACATATTGTCATTTGTCCTCATCATTATAAGAGGATTTCTTGTACTCTTCTTTTTTACATAGTGGAATTTTGCTCTTGATCGCCCGTGGTTTTTTTCCTCTCACACTGAGGGGTTTTTCCACGTTAAATCTTGTGTGTTATTTTCTTTATCCTTTACTTGCTTCTCTTTTGTTCTCAATTGATTCAATCTTGTGCTTCCGGATTGTGCTCTAACCTTAACAGAAAGGAACCCAAACCCAGCAGAAAGTAGAATGTATCCTCACCATAACAAAAAAATAATCTAAATAGGAATGTATTTGTTTGTGCTCTATCATTCCATGAACCCAAAGCCATCATAAACCTCAACACTCCTTTCAAACTAGACTTCCTAAGCATGGGACATCATCACCACTTTAAATTAACTTGTAGGCATCTTTACAAAACTCTTGAAAACATTTTTATAAAATTAAAAGATAATTAGGAATTTTAGGTGAGTTAGACTTGAAATAAATTATATTTTTAAAATATTCTTTATAACATTATATATATTTAATTATATTATTGATTGTATGTTTATATGAGAAGTTTTAACTTTTTAAGGGTAACTAATTACCCTACCTAGGGAATCGATTACTAAGAACTCCGGATTCTCAAAATTCTCAAAATAGGGATAAGTAATTGGTTACTCACTAGAAGTGTAACTTTGTAAAACAACAAGGTTGAGTAATTGATTACTCGGGGGCATAACTGATTATTTGAATTTTTTGAACTCTACACCTCAGGTGTCGATTAGAAAATATTTTTATAAAATTAAAAGAGAATTATAAAATATGAAAATATACACATCGGGTGTCGATTTTGGAGTGAGGAAGAAAAAATGTTAAACTCTACAATGATATTACTGAGTTATATTAAAGTTATATTAAAATAATAACTCTACAATATTATTGTCGATTTTGAGTTGTGGTTAGAAAAAATATGAAACTCGACAACTTGGTTGTCGAGTTTAGTGCAAAATGCCCACCTTGATGCCGATAGGTGCACCAAGACTATAATTTTTGAGTCAAGATGAACCAAGTATGTGTACTATAGTATGACACCGAATAACAATGATGTGGTTGTATTAGGCTACATCACAACCGTATATGAACTACATCGAATTTAAAAATATTTTTTTAATTTACACCACAACAGTCGCAATCTGCATTGTAATGACCGCAATCGCAATAACTACAATTGTGAAGACAATCAAACCGACAAACACAATTTAAAACACTAATTATTGCTACGTGCTTATACAATTCTTCATCATACCCTATACGGTTGACCTTGTATTTGCTAGGTACTTTGCTCAATGGTGATTAATACGTTCCTGTTATCAATGTGCAAGGGATAAAGCAAGTTAGATTCCTTGAATGTTATGTGATGAGCGACACTTTTATTTTCTTTATTAATAGAAAGAAAAGTAACAGTTTTATGAGTGTTCTATAAATTATTACAGGCAACAGTTTTAGGTGTTACTTATAATGACCATTGTCAAATATCATGATATTTATAAAGTAAATCATAAGGGTTGTAAATTATATTATTTATCATTCTATTATCAAAAGTTAAACATAATATAACAACTAAATAATTTTAAATAATTTTGATAGTTAATAGCACTTTTTTAGGAAAATGGTATTATTTTGAATCTATTTAATAACATTTGGTTAAATAAGTGTTGTTAAAGGTGACATATCAACAATGCTCATTATAATAAGCGCTGTTAAAAATCATATGTTCAAAAATGTTTGTTTTAGTGAGCGCAAATCTTTGCAGATTTAAAAACAAAATCTCTCACACAATAATATAATTATTTAATATTCTATTTCTCTTACCCTTCTTCTCCTCTTAGTTTATCTCTTCAAGCAATTTATTAGCTTTTAATTTCTGTTTTCGAGTACAAGATGAACCATTATCTTATTTTACCTTATTTATTTTTCTTAGATTCACTCTTATTGCTTGCATTTAAATCTACGTTAACCGTTTATTTTATAGTATAGGAAACGTCAAGGTTGATACTAGGTGGAGCTGTTGGTGATTTATCAAACATGCAATCTCTATATGTATTTCTTGCATTTGACTATTATTTTTTCATCTATATTTTCTATATAAATTTTAATTTGATTCTTATTATGTTAAATCAAAACTATGTCTATATGTCTTCTTATTTCTTTAGTTAAAGAAGAGAAGAAATTCATAGATTTATCATTTGCATCTTCATCACCTTCGTCTCTTTCATTACTACATATGATCTTTTGAGTTAATGGATTTGAACTAAAGGAGATTAGTTCATGCAATGGTTTATGAATTAGGTTTTTAGAATGATGTTTATATTGTCAAATCTGTGGTAAATGTGGTAGAGTTGGGCATGCTTGTTACATGTTTGATATAATATCTGAGAGAGTCTTTACCTTATTTAAATGTATACATTTAACAACGTTTGCTTTAGTAAGCGCAGTTAAATGTTTATTTTCTATAGCGCTGATGAATATAACTATATATTCCACTATGCTTACATAGACAACACCTAATAAGCGCTCTGTTGAATGACAATTTTAAGCCCTGTTATTTTTTTTATTCTGGTGTAATGATTTGGAACACACAAAAATTAAGGGTTCAAATTTTTTAGTATTTTTAAAATAAATTAAAATTTACAAAATTATATGTATCTCACATTCTAGTACTAGATATGAGCCTATTTCATATTATAAATGCAATTTCTTCGTTGTTGTCTTATGTCAAAAACCGTTACCTAAACAAAAGGTAATACCTTAGACCACAATTAGAAAATCATTATTTATGATAAAGACAATATTTTTTTCATATTAAATCATTGTTTTGAGTAGTGTTGTTAAACTCGGATCGATCAATGACTCAGTTAGGACACTGAACCAATGAGTCACTTGTCGGACCAATGGGTTAATATTTGGACTAGTTAACTCGATTAAACATTCTAAAAGAATTATAATATTAGCTAACATTTTTTTAATAACTCTAGACTCCAAATCTAAAAACATTTTGATACTAAAGTAAACAAGCGATAAATAAGATTTTACTACTTTATGGCCTTGTTTGAGAGTATATTTTTGGAGGGGAGGGGAATGGATGACTTTAGAAAGTCTCTCCCTTATTTGGGAGTTGGATTAAGGAGAGGAAAATGTTTTGGATAGTTTCTCAAGCTCTCTAAAATTCATCATGTGTCTATTTTTATAGTCCCTCCATTTTGGGGCTTTCTATAGACAAAGTATCAAAATACCTAAATACTTTTAGTAAAATTATATAATTAGCTAATTATATATTATTGTTCATTTCTCATTATTAATTACATATTAAAGGAAAAATAAAAAATATTCTTACATTATCATTAGTTTATCTTCTCTATCTCTAAATTTCATACTCCCAAACAAGTAAAAAGATTACATACATAGCCTAAAATACCACAAACAAGTTGAAAACTTTGTTAAACAATATATGAGATATGCTTTAATTGTAACAAAAGCAAATAATAAGTTTAAATTTTAATTAAATAATTAAAGTTTTGCTACAATATAGATTAATAAAAGACAAACATATTTATAGTACTAATTTTGAGGCATTGTCGTGGGGGTAATAATGTTATAGTGATTTGAAATAATTAACAAACTGTTTCGTGTGTTATATAATTAATTACATGCACAGTTTTGTATTATAGGTCAAGACAAAGTTAACATCACTAATTTTGACAAAAGGATTAGCTTCAACTACTAGCAAAGGAAAAAGGTAGTATGAAAATATAAGAGATAGATGATATACACTTGATACTCAATGTAATATAATTGGATAATGTTTAAAGGATGATTTTATATCCACGCATCCATAAGATATCCTAGATTTAGAAGAAGAAAAAGTACTTTTGGAAGTCTAATTCAGAAATATCAATAATGGGTGAATGCAAAACCTAGAACGGGATTGCAAAGCATAAAAACCATGTTTGGAAATCTTTATGTAGGGACATTCTGTTTAGAGTATTACTAAGGATACCTCTTAATTTGTGGATAAGAAATTAATCTCTTTTGGGGTTTGTGACTGTCCTTCCCAACAAGTGTCACTCACAGGAATCAACCATTAATATTTTAGTTATCATGTAATCTAATAAGGTCTTACACTACTAGATCAATGTCATGTTACTATTGTGTTTAAACTTTAAAGTATTGAGAAAATTATTAATTAAGTTAATTTTATGATCTCACAAGTTTTCTCCCTAGTATGTCATTTAAGTTATTTTATGTTTTCAAAACAATCCTTACATTATATGATCTCATAATCAGATGTGCCCTAGGACTAATATGTTTAATTATTTAAAAAATAAAGCATACGATTGACATGTTTAAAAGTTTCTCAAATCTAATAATAACAAGTATGTTACATTTTTTTTATGTATTTATAAATTCAAATTTCATATATTCAAATTTTAGTTATATTAAAATTGTCTAATTTAAATATATAATTTAATTAAGTAAACCGATCTTTTAGACTTTATTAGAATTCATGAGAAGAAGAGTTGTTTTGAATAATATGTTGTATTGGATGATTAAGTACAAAGAAGGAATGATCTATTTATCCTAATGTGAGTAAGATGCTTGAGAAACAAGCAACAAGCTAATTAACTTAACTAACAATCAAACTAACTCAATAATCACAATTAACACATGTGATCAATACTCTGCTGCTAAAATCAAACTGAAATTAACAACTCTGCCCAATGGATATGAGCCAAAGAATGCTATAAAACTAATGCAACAAAAACTGCACCAATCTTACAACTACTGCCTTAGGTTCTTACTACTACTACCTTAGGTTCTTAGTTGGCTTCTTGGTTGCTCTTATGAAGCTGCTCCAATATATGCTATGCTCCATGCTTTCTTGTCCATAAGGAATCACGAACAACCTATAGAAAGAGCTAAGTGCCCAACAACAGGGCATGTGTATACAAAACAGATATATATATATATATATATATATATATATATATATATATATATATATATATATATATATATATATATATATATATATTCAATACCCCTCCTCAACCTGGAGAGTATAGATTAAACACTCCAAGCTTGCTTAATAGATATGAAAAAGGCTTAGGTTCTAAAGGTTTTGTTAAAAGATCAGCAACTTGTTCCTCAGTAGAAATGGGTAACAAGTGAAAAAGGTTGTTTTGTAACCTTTATCTAGCAATGTGACAATCAATCTCAATATGCTTTGTGCGTTCATGAAACATAGCATTAGCTGCAATGTATCTAGCAAATGCACTATCACAGTATAAAAGAGCTGGTTGTTTAAAGGATACATGAAAATCTTCAAGCAAGTAAGTAAGCCATTGTATTTCACACGATGCAATTGCAAGAGCACGATATTCAGCTTCAGATGAAGATCTTGAAACTGTGTTTTGCTTCTTGAATTTCCAAGAAACTAGAGAATCTCCTAAGTGCATACAATAAGCAGATATGGAACGTCTAGTATCAGGGCAAGAGGCCCAATTAGAATCAGAAAACCCTTTTATCTGCAAAGTAGAACTTGCAGGATATAATAATCCCTGACCAATCGTGCCTTTTATGTATCTAAGAACACGGGTCATGGCTTTATAATGATTGATGGTAGGAGAAGCCATGAATTGGCTAAGCTGTTGTATGGAAAAACAAGGTCAGGGCGTGTGTTTGTGAGGTAAAGCAATCTTCCTACAAGTTGCCTATACAAAACAGGATCATGAAAAAGGTCACTATCCTCCTGATGCAGGGAGCTGCCTTTGATCATGGGAGTGCAGACTGGTTTAGAAGTGAGAAAGTCAGTGTCCTTGAGTAAATCAAGGGCATATTTTCTTTGACATAGTGAAATCCCAAGTTTGGACCTTGCAACCTCAAGGCCAAGGAAATATTTCAAAGATCCTAAGTCTTTGATTTTGAATTCTCTATCAAGATGAGTTTTAACAGATTGGATTTCACTTATATCATCACCAGCTAGGATGAGATCATCCACATAAATCAGAAGAGCAGTAAAATGTTTATCGTGAATTTTGGTAAACAAAGAGTGATCATGTGAAGATTGCTTGTAGCCCAAGATTTGTAATTGAGTGGATAGTTTTGCAAACCATTGTCTAATGGCTTGTTTCAACCCATAGAGGGATTTATTTAACTTGCAGACTTGGTTTGGTTTGGAGCATAAGACTCCTTGGGCTAATGTCATGTAAACTTCTTCATCAAGATCCCCATGTAAAAAAGCATTGTTCACATCGAGTTGGTGTAAGGTCCATCCTTGCCTAGCAGCCAATGATAAGAGTAACCTAACTGTGGTTAGCTTAATAACAGAGGCAACGGTTTCATTGTAATCTAGCTCTTTAGTTTGGTTGTAACCCTTTGCAACAAGGCGTGCCTTGTGTCTTTCTATACTGCCATCAAAGTGGAACTTGAGTTTGTAAACCCATTTTGACCCAATGGCAGTTTTATCTGGTGGAAGAGTGACAATGGTCCAGGTGTTGTTCTGATATAGGGCAGCCAATTCATTGTTCATGGCTTGAATCCATTCAGGGTGCTTAATGGCCTGATTATACGTTTTTGGTTCAGTTTGGGTAGTAATGGAAAGAGCATGATGCAAGTGTGTGGAGGAGAGGGATGTATAGGAAAGGACATTGTTAAGAGGATGTTTAATCTTATAACTGATACTTGTAGGTATAAGGGTAAGGAGGCTGCAATGATAGTCTTGTAAGTAGTTGGGTGGATTTGAGGTTCTCTGGGATCTTCTTAATTGGATGGGTGATGCAGGGGCAAATTGATGAGGTGTTAAGGGAGTTGTGGTGGCATTGGCATTATCATTGGTTGTGAGGCTATAAGGGATTGGCTTCATGAGTAAGTATAGGTCAGTATTATTTGTTGCACAGCTGAAATTGTGAACAGGTGTGATGTTGGACTGGATGTTATGATAAGGGAAGGATGCTCATGAAAGATGACATTACGTGAGAGGAATATGTGTCTAGAGGTTAAATCATACATAAGGTAACCCTTTGTTCCTATCCTATAGCCAAGGAAAATACATCTTCTTGCCCTTGGATCTAATTTAGCTCTATGATTAACAAGGGTGGAGGCATATGCAAGGCATCCAAAAACTCTTAGATAGGTAAGATATGGTTGCCTTCCAAGTAAGGCTTCATAGGGAGATTTGTAGTGAAGCACATGTGTAGGTAATCTGTTAATTAAGTGAACAGAGTGTTTGACAACATAGCCCCAAAAGGACTTAGGTAGGTTAACTTGGAACAAAAGGGACCTAGTTGTGTTCAAGATATGCCTATGTTTTCGTTCTACCACTGAATTTTGTTGTGGTGTTTCCACATAGGATCTTTGGTGGACAATGCCAAGATGGTCATACAGAGATGGCATAATGAATTCAGGGCCATTATCAGTCCTAATGGTCTTAATTTTTTGATTGTATTGAATGCTGATTAGTTGGAAAAAAAATTGAACAAGTCTTCTTGTTTCAGCCTTTGTGGCCATGAGATATATCCAGGTATGTCTTGTGAAATCATCCACAATGGTTAGGAAATATCTCTGGCCATGTAAGGTTTGTTGGCCAAGAGGTCCCCAAATATCTATATGTATGAGATCAAAGGGGTGAGAGGTGTGAGAGTTGCTTTTTGGAAAAGGCAGCCTAGGCTGCTTAGCAGTGTGGCAAACATCACAGATTCTATTCTTATTAAATTTCACAAAAGGCAGATTATTATTTATACATTGTAGAACAGAGTGAGAGGGATGACCCAATCTAAAATGCCAAATATCAAAATCAAGAGCATGTTTGTCTAAAGAACTAATAACATGAGATGGTTCATTAGTAAGTGTGTGATCTTTGTTCAAGATGTATAGATTGTTATGAGCCTCAGCAAGTCCAATCATCTTCAAGGAAATCATATCTTGAATGAAGCAAAAGTTCTTATAAAAAACAAGCTTGCACTTTAAGGAGCAAGCTAGCTTGTGAATAGAAATCAAGTTGTACTTAAAGCTAGGAATATAAAGAACATCATACAAAGTGAGTGTGTGAGTCATGTTAACAGTTCCAGAAATTTTGGCAATTATAGTGACATTGTTAGGGAGTTTCACATGTATAGGTTTGATAGAATTAAGGCTTGTGAAATTAGATGCATCATTAGTAACATGGTCAGTGGCTCCACTATCTAGCACCCAAGATTTTAAAGTAACGTAGGTACCTGATATTTCATGATGATCATCATTGGTAGGTTCATTACTGATTTGATTAATCATGTGAGTAGTGTCAACTTGAAGTTCTTGTTCCTGTTGGTCCTTGTTCATTCCAATGTGATTGCCTTGTGGTCCTTTATCCTTTATGTCTTGGTTAGTATTAACATTATTGATGGAACCACTTTCTTGCTTAGATTTGAACCTGAAATTGGGGGGAACCCATGTTTGAAGTAGCAAGTTTTTGCAGTATGCCTATCCTTTCCACAAAAGCTGCATATTTTGTTGTTATTGTTTGGTTCAGGGGTCTTTCCAATGTATGTCGTCCATGTGTTTCCTTGTTGCCTTCTTGTCATTATGTTATTAGAATCATTGTTGCTTCTTCCTACATTCCTATTTCCCTGATTCCTCCAAGGCTGGTTTGAGTTAATGGAATTAATAATATCCTTGTTCTCTACATATGTTGACCCTTCATGTTGTCTTTCTTGCTGCAAGACCATTGAGAATGCCTTGTTGATTGTTAGTAATGGCTCCATGAGAAGAGTTTGTGCTTTTATTGTGTCATAAGTGTCATTAAGGCCTTTGAGGAAGCATATTGTGTATTCAGAATCTCTACAATACTTGATCATTTTCATCATATTGCAGCTACACTTTACAGGGCAAGAACAGGTCGGCAAGGCTCTTAAATCATCCAATTCTTCCCAAAGGGTCTTTATGTCTGTGTGGAATGCAGAGATGTCTCTTTCTCCTTGTTTGATGGAGTGAATTTCTTGCAATAGGTCTGACATCCTGAAAAGATCCCCCTTGGAGAAGCGTTCTTTCAAATCCTCCCAAAAGTTCTTGAGCATTATCAATGTATACAGTGCTCTGAGCTATTGATTGTGTGAGTGATCTTGTGATCCAAGAAATCACCATATTGTTGTACCTTTCCCATGAATCAAATGTTGGATCTGATTGTTGTGGAGCTTTTATCCTGCCATTTACAAATCTGAACTTGTTTTTGGATGAAAGTGCCCTTCTCATGGATCTTGACCATGAGTGATAATTCTTCCCATTCAAAGGTGGTGTGACAAGTGTTGTGCCTGGGTTTTCTCTTGGATGAAGATAATAGGGGTTGGTTGGATATCATGAAGTGTCTATACCCTGGTATGGATGTTGTATTTCTCCAGCTTCAATATCCATGGCTTTGTGATTGTAGGTTGAATGAGGCAGATTAAGGGAGAAAGGAAAATGTGGATTTTAGCAGCAGAGCTCTCACTTGGAGAGCTCTGATACCATATTAGAATTCATGAGAAGAAGAGTTGTTTTGAATAATATGTTATATTGGATGATTGATTACAAAGAAGGGAGAAACAAGCAACAAGCTAACTAACTTAACTAACAATCAAACTAACTCAATAATCACATTTAACACATGTGAGAAATACTCTGCTGCTAAAATCAAACTGAAATTAACAGCTCTGCCCAATGGATATGAGCCAAAGAATGCTATAAAACTGATGCAACAACAACTGCACCAATCTTACAAAACTGCCTTAGGTTCTTACTACTACTGCCTTAGGTTCTTAGTTGGCTTCTTGGTTGCTCCTATGAAGCTGCTCCAATATATGCTATGCTCCATGCTTTCTTGTCCATAAGGAATCACGAATAACCTGTAGAAAGAGCTAAGTGCATCATGCCCAACAACAAGGCATGTGCATACAAAACAGAGGAGAAACATACATATATATATATATATATATATATATTCAATAGACTTAATAGGTAATTTAGAAGACATAAAGTATTACTTATTAAGTTAAATATGTTTGTAAGAAGTCTTTGTGTGATCTATCTATTAAAAAGTTATGTCATAGGCCACTATAAGTTAGGTAATAAACCACTAATAAATGACCGCATATGTTTCAACTGGCCAGACAACCTCCAACAACCATAAGCAGAGAGGCCCTGTCGACATCAACACCGTTTCCAGAGGATTTGCTACAGGCGATACTTCAAAGTCAGCCCAAAAACAGTACATCCGAGAAGTCATGCAAATGGCAGCAAGAAGTGCTCACTGGCAAGTTGTCGGTCGAAGTGCCCATCTTATCTCATTCGATGATCACGACTATAAAGGCATCATTCGAGGACACGATGATCCTCTGGTCATCATCACTTAAATAAACAATAAGAAGATCGGGTGAATCCTTGTCGACCAAGGAAGCTCAACAAATGTCATGTTCCTCGATCTGTTCACCAAGCTCGAACTAAATAATCGAAACCTACTACCTTATGATGGCCAATTAATAGGTTTCACCGATCAACGTGTAGTCCCATGGGGCTACATGAATGTTTTCATAACAATTAGCGACAAACCCCTTAGCAGAACGATCTAGACCAAATTCTTGGTCATCAATTGTCAATCGGCCTACAACACCATTTTGGGTCGTCTAACGCTCAACCGCTTTAAAGTAGTGGTCTCTATACCACACCCATGCATGAAATTTCTTTCTTCCGATCTCCGAGTCTGTGAAGTCCACAGAGATCAACAAAGCGCCTGAAATTGCTACCAACTAAGTTTTCATCCCATTCAGACAACAATAACATAACCATCCCCGATGAAGAAAATGCCAGTGATACACCTAGTAGAACTGGATGCTCGAGAGCACCCTCCTACAAACTCAAAAGGTCAAGCTAATAGAATGTTTAAAAGCCAACAAAGACCTTTTTGCTTGGTCTGCGGTTGACATGCTCGAAATTGACCCTTCAGTAATATGCCACTGACTAACGACCAATCCAGGGGCAAAACTGGTTGCCCATAAACGAAGAAAAATGGGAACTAATAGAACAACTAAAGTCTCTAAAAAAAAATCGAGCTCCTAGCAGTCAAGTTCATCTGAGAAATCACCTACACCACCTGGCTAACAAATATGGAGTTGGTAAATAAGCCCTCCTAGAAATGGCAGATGTGTGAAGATTACACAGACCTAAACAAGGTCTACCCATAAGACCCATATCCTCTCCCCAACATCGATCACCTGGTGGATAACTCCTCGGGCTACCAGTACTTATCCTTAATAGATGCTTACTCGGGCTACAACCAAATCCCGATGTATCCCCCAGACCAAGAGAAGACTACCTTTACCACAGACCTAGCAGCTTATTGTTATATAGTCATGCCTTTCAGCCTGAAGAACGATGGAGCAACATATCAAAGAATCATAAACAAGGTCGTTGGGGAACAGATTGGCCAACACATGGAAGTATATATGGATGACATGATCGCCAAGAGCCTTCCGACTGAATATCACGTCTCTATTCAACTGAATATTTTTCAATAGCTCTGCAAATACAACTAGAGGCTCAATTCGGAGAAATGCACATTCGATGTTGAGGTCGACAAATTCCTCGGTTTTCTATTAACCAACCGGGGAATAAATGCCAACCCCATTAAGTGTGAAGCAGTCGTCAGCATGAGAAGCCCTTGTTCAATAAAAGAAGTCCAACAACTAAACGAACGTTTGGCTTCCTTGTACAGATTCCTCTCTTTAGTCGCCAAGCACTCTCCCTCTTGTTTCAATTGCTAAAAAAAGCTAGAAATTTGAATGGTCAGAAGATTGTGAGAAGGCTTTCCAAACCTTCAAACAATACATGGTCGCCCTGCCAGTATTGAACAAGCCAACACCCGAGGAGGTGTTATATGTTTACCTTGTGGTAGTCGATGAGGTTGTGGCTGCCGCTCTGATCCAGAAGACTGAAGAAGTTTGGAGTCCAGTATAATTCACAAGCAAGGCACTACAAGGCCCAGAAAACAGATATCAATGGTTAGAAAAGGTGGTTTATGCACTCGTTATTGCGACCAAGCGTCTACTTCAATATTTTCAATATTATCCAACAGTAGTCCAAACAAATCAGCCCATCCGACAAGTTGTCCACAAACCAAAATTGGGCGGTCGGATGAGATTATGGTCTATCGAGCTCTCACAATTTGATATTCAGTATGAGTCCTGAATGTCCATCAAAAGCCAAGTATTTTCAGTCTTTGTGGTCGAGTTAACTACGTAGTTGGATAGCCCATGATTGACGTAGACGATTTTTGCCAATGGATCTTCCCACCCCAAAGGGAGAAGGGTCGGGATCTTGCTGGACAATGGTCATGGAGTGACCATCGAGCATTATCTGACTATCCCTTTCCCAACCTCCAACAATCTGGCCAACTATGAGGCCTACATAGCACGTTTGCAATTAGTAAGCGAGGTTGGATCTGAAAAGTTGCCATATGTAGTGATTCCCAACTAGCGGTTTCATAGGTAACTAGTGCTTATCAAAACAAAGACGTGAAATTTGGTATGTACCTGGAAAAAGTAAAGGAACTAATGGCTAAGTTCGAGTAAGTAACCATCCATCATATTCCAAGGGAACAAAATGAATGAGCAGACATCCTATCTAAATTAGCAAGCACAAAGAGCCTGGGGAGCAACCGTTATGTCATTCAGGGAACCATCCTCAAACCCATCATCATGGCTATCGAGCATATTTTCATCCTAGATGACTTAACAAGTCCATTCATAAAATACCTCTTACATGGCATTCTGCCTATCGATCATAAATAATGTAAGAGGTTCCTCCGTTGCTGCTCTTGGTACACCCTAGCATGGGGATCCTTATATCGCCGAGGTTTTTCTACTCCGCTCTTCAAATGCCTCTGCCCCGATAGGGCACACTACATCCTCCAAGAAGTCCATGGAGGGAGCTGCAAACACCACCTCAGTGTAGCTTCCTTGGCTAAGAAAGTATTGTGGCCCGAGTATTATTGGCCTACAATGGAGAGAGATGCTTCAAACATGACCAAAATATGTACCCAATGGCAGTTGTTTGCCAATTTCCATAAAGTCTCACCCGAAGAGTTAACCACCATGTTGGCCCCTTGGCCATTCTACTGATGAAGCATGGACATTTTGGGACCTTTTCCTCAAGCAGTCGACCAACTGAAGTTTTATATAGTGGTTGTAGACTATTTCACCAAGTGGATTGAGGTTGAAACCTTGTCTACCATCACGTCAGCCAACATCCAAAAGTTTACTTGGAGAAATATCATCACCCTATTCGGCATTCCAGCGGCTATAGTGACTGACAATGGCACCCAGTTTGTCGATCGAAAGTTTCAAGAATTGTTGTTTGGCTTACACATCAAACAACATTTCACATCCATTGAGTATCCTCAAACAAACGAGCAAGCATGGGCAACCAACAAGGTCATCTTAAGAAGAATCTAGAAACAACTAGACGCAGCGAAGGGAACTTGGTCAGACCAACTTCACCATGTACTATGAGCCTATCGAACAACACCACATTCCACAACTAGTGAATCCCCATTCAACCTGACATATGGTGCTAAGGCCATGGTTCTGATGGAAATAGGAGAACCAACATGAAGAGCCCTAAACTTCAATGGAGAGACCAATCCAACCCTAATGAGGCACAACCTGGATTGGATCGAGGAAAAAAGAGATCGAGCTTGAATAAGGGAGGAAGTTGTCAAAATACATGCGATAGAAAAATATAACTCTTCGGTCATCCCCATAAACTTTAAAGATGGAGCTTTGGTGCTCCGCACGGAGGACATTGGATAGGCTAAAGGGAATCTGTCCCCCAACTGAGAAGGCCCTTACTTCGTGATAAGCAAAATCGGCAAAGGCCTACAAGTTAGAAAACCTGGTTGGGAAGGAGATCCCTCAAACATGGAATGCCGCAAATCTCTGAGTTTTTTATGCTTAAATGTAGTGACGATCCTTTGTCTGTTGGGGGACAGCTTAGGGCAGATCCACATTCTGGCCACTCAACTTTATCAGCCTTAAATTTGACATGGAAAATAGCCCTACCTCCGAGTTCAGTTTTGTCTATCACCAGCCCCTCCGGTTAACATTACCTTGTTCATACTTATGCAATTTTTTCTACTACTTCTATTCCCGATCAAGTTCAAAGTCATTGCTTCTCCAAGTTGGGCTTATTTTATTATCTTAAGAATGTTTACTTTCAACTTCCTTAGGTTACCCCGACCAAAACTACCTCATCCAAGATTTATTTACTTATGATATTACTACTTCTGGTCAAATTTGTGTTATTTAATTATTAGGTTAGCCCATCTTTAAAGCAACAAGTAGCACACGACCAACTCCGACTAGGAACACACTCAGCTTGCAATTCAGGCTCCGATTGAAAGGATCATATCCAGCCAAAATATCTTTGGTTCCTAATTGTTATTCGAAGCATAAAGACCAACCAATGTAGCTTTTGTGACAAAATTAATTGAAACAACCATGTTAATGGGGGCATTTCAGGTCAAAGATACATTACCAACAATGATTACCCTCTCATAATGCAGAAAGTAAAAGAAGACAAACAAGTTCAAAATAAAGGGCTTCATTTACTTTCCAAAAAATACAAGGGTACACAATTAAAATCTACCTTCTACTCGGAACCGACAACTTAACAGTGTCGCTCAGTTCCTCTAAAACTAATTCCCCTTCAACGACAAGGGCTTTAATGCTCATTCGCGAGAAATCCTTGTGGGGTGTGCTAGGCGAACCTGGCTCAGGACATTAACCCAAGACAGTTAGGCAACTTTGTTCGCTAGGTCGACCATCTCTTCTAGCTCAACGTTCTAGTCAGCCTTCTATTGGGAAAGAGCGGTCTTCTCTTCCTCCAACATACCCACCCTAGCTTGGGAAGTAGTCAATTCCCCAGCAAAGCACTCAACTTCACCTCGGTTGACTTGCTCCCGACCCTCCAACTCCTCTAGCTTGGCCCTCATACGATGGATCTCCAGCTCTGCCTCCTCGAACCGGGTGGTCATCTTAATCAGTTTCTCATGTTTCTCCACGACCATCCAGTGAGGAACCTCTTGGCGATAAGACATCTCCAAAAGTTGTCTGCTAGCCACCAAGGCCTGAGCCTCAACCTCCTTCAGCTTTGCGTCATTAGATTATGCTAATTTTTGCATATCGACTGAATGCTGCTCTTGGAGATTAGTCAAGATGTCGCTCTCCACTCGGCTCAAGAGGACCCCCTCATCTTCAAAATATTTGGCCATCAAAGCCGAAAGGAGGGAGGACAACCACAATTGTCGCAGGAGGTCGGTCATAGAAGCCCATTCCAGAAGCTCCCTAATAGAGCCACTTTGAAGTTTCTCCTCCAACTCCGGGGGCAGGCCGAAAAGTTGAAAATACTCGTTTAGGATGAGTGACCGACCCTTTCCCCTTGACAGCTGACTTTTTGTCCGTAGACCCAACCACGATAACCTCGGCATCATTAAGATCCCCATGCTCCTAAGAATGCTCAGAGGTCGACCTTCTAGCCATGTTGATCATCCATTGGGCTGGAAGATGATCATGAGCAAGTCGAGCATCCCCACTCGCTGCCCAGTGAGTAGAAGGGGATTCAAACCTCTGACAAGAAGTTGGAGGAGCCCTTGGAGATGAGGAAGTCTAGGCTTGCTTGCTCGTTGGCATGTTGCTTGCACATGCTGCATCTCGCCCCCTCCTAAGTGTCTTGGTCAGTAGGCAGGTCCAGTCAAGATTGTTGTCCATGTTGGCTGAAAAACAAAACAGAAGTCGGTATGTAATAAGTAAAACACTCGGGTACGCAAAGACAAATCGACTAACCTACCTACGAGTTGCTCAAGGGCCGTGTCCCTTTCTACAAGGACAAGAAGCATATTGTCATACCCTCGGCCAACCAATGCAGTATTTCCTCGGTCGCCTTCATCTCCCGACCAGTCAAACTTCTGCACTAGTCAGGAACCTCTTCACGGGTTTTTGATGAAACTCCCCATTCTAAGTGAATGGGAACCTCTTCCTCTCGTCTGATTCATACGCCAAAGGATGGTCGGCCACCCCTTTGCCCTCCACCCAATAGAAGCTCATTATCCAGTTCTTTACTGACTGGTCAAATGGGATATGCAAGGTTCGCTTATTCCTCACCTAAAGGAACACCCACCCATTACAGCCTTCCTTCTCCTCATCTGAATTGGTGTTGTGGGTATAATAGAAGATCCAAAAGAAGAGATTAATAGAGCAAGGATACTCGTTGACCCGACACCAAATGGTGAATGCGTGAATAAAGCCTCACGCATTCAGGTATAGTTGGGAAAGAGCAACCTGAAGGTGAGCCAAGACGACCACACTCCACTCATCAAGAGGAAGTCGTAATTCGAGCTTCCATGAATAGATGTTGTACAAATAAAAAGCATAACCAATCCCCTCTTTCACCTAGAGATCTTGGCAGACCCTCTCATCGACTTGGGGTTATTTCAGTACAACCGCGATCGACGGACTCCTTAGAATATTTATGTTGGGGTAATCCTCAGCCGGGAAATAACTACTCAGCCCTAGGATCTCGCAATCTACCCACCAGTATTGACCCCCGAGTCTATCCATACTAGGAGGAATGATCAGCTGGTCAATTTTTGTTGCAAACATTCTAGCCATGAAGGACCTACGACTAGACGAAACGTTAGATTCGAAACTGGAATCACTATTCACATTTAGAAGTGTCTCCCGAGCTCCATTGCTCGGTCAATCAACAGTTTTTCTCATGATGTCATTATCTCTCTCCGACTGACCACCGAGGTTTGGAGTGAGAGACACTCGGCCTCATCTCAAAGGCCAGCCTCATACGCCGACAGGGTCAGAAAATGGCAGTGAAGATAGGAGAAGGTCAAGATAAGACCTCCGCGCTACCTCAGCTAGGCCCATGCTCGAAAGAAGATGACATTATCAAAGAAAAAGAATAAAAGGCGGAGAAGAGGTTACCTAAGGTGAAGTTTGAAGGAGCGAAAAGAAGGAAAAGTTGATCGGCAACAGACTAGTTTCATTAGCATAAGATTCAGAAAGCAAAGTGAAGAACATTGAAAAAGAACACTTCTCCATTTATAGGTGAAGCAGGGCCATGGTCACCATCAAGGCCCAATTCAAAATCCATCCTACCCATTCAAGAGAACACTCAAGTATGATCCAATGGTGACCCAAAACCTAAGACAAAACACGACAAGAAATAAGCCGACGAGCAACACTCAAGTGCTTCCTGCTGTGAAACGACCTGATAACCTTGCTCATTGGCCAACCAGGAACCGGGCATGGCCAGAAATTGAACTTAACCACATACCTCACATATGCTTGGATATGATATGCAACTTATGGGGCCACCACCATGACGTCCCACGTGCCAGCCTCCTACAAATCCCACTACCATTCTACCACACGACAAGAGTAGAGTATAATACGGATGTCAGACCTGCCACAAACTACAAGTCAACTATACATAGAGTACGGCACTGCCAAAGCCGCTTGACATGGGAAAAGCAACCCCGATATGACAGAATGGTCGGTCATGCTAACAGTACCCTCCAAGACTACGTCATCCAACTCAACCACTATAAATAAGGGTCTCCCTCAACAGGAAGGATGACTTAGAAACTCTATCATTATTCATTGTATTCTCTACTTACTTCTAATATCTCATTTATTACATCCGAGCATTACCTCTACAGTCTTACTGACTTAATTGTCGGAGAACCTTTTCAGGTACCTCCACCGGCAGGTCCAATCAGCTCCATCAAGATTCCTAAAAAGCTCCAACCCAGAACTAGAAGACTCTTACACATACCTCATGTCCGACCACATTGCTCGTCCACAGAAGAGCACTAAGCATGACAATGGATGTGTTAACAAAATGTATTTCATGACAATACCCATATTTCATTATGTACTATTAGTTGGAATGTATTAGAGAGGAAATCAATAAATATAATTATACATGTTTTCTTCATAAGAAATACACCTAATTTAAAATAAATTAAATATACTAATTTCTCTATTTAATTCTCCTAAAATATCTAAAACAAATCATAAATGAGAGAATAATAGTTGAGAAAAAATGTATGCACTAATAGTGTAATTTTTTTATACATTATTAGTGAATCATCCATCACTCATATTAAGTTATTAATGACTCTTGAAAAAATATAAGTGATGAATGATATTTTTTTGTACTACCAAATGTATTTCATCACCTTTTGGATAACTAATATCTTTCGAAGTGTATGGATACCCCTCCTAACATATATCGCTCTAGGAATTGAACATTTGATATTATGATTATCTTGATGATCTAGTGAGATCTTATCCTACTAGACCACACCTTGTTGGTACATGTTGAATGATGTACTTACTACTTATAAATCATTGTAGAAATAGTACAATAGATATTAGGCATAGATTATTTTACAAAAAAAGGAAATAAGTGAGAAGTAAATCAAATTATGCAATTTGTGTAAAAGTGAGGGGTTGATGAGGAAAAAAAACAAATAGATAGGTATGTTCATTTATATGAAGTAAGGGGTTTAGTTAGGGTTTAAGCTCCCACTTCTTCTTCTTCATCGTTCACAACATTTTCCATCACTGCTTCTACTTCACTCTTGATAATCATGTGGGCTCTTCATCGAGCTTCCTTCCCTCTCAGGTAACTCACTCTTTATCTCTCTTAAATTCAAATTAATTTTCATTTTTCTCTATTCATCACTCTTATATGCTCCATTTCTGTTCCACCTTTTCTATTTTATTTTCATTTTCTTATAATATTTATTGAGACATTATTGGGTCTCCGATGACTATGATGCTTGAAAGAGCATTCCCTACCAATCATGGAATATATTTGAGTCAGCTCAGAGCAAGGGACATGCACAAACCCAAAAACCGAGGCTAAGAGAGCGAGGTAGAAAAGAACAACGGGCACCATTTTGTGAAAGAAAGATTTAGAACCTGGAAAAGAGCAGCAAGTGATGGAAATCAATGCAAAACACACGAAAATCTGTCAAACACAATAGAATCCTATATCATTGAAAGTGCACTTAAACTAAACAATAAGGTTTTCTCTCACAAATGGTAGATAAAATTGTCAAAAATAAGTTTTTTGTCTGTTCAATATGATGCCCAGAATGAAATTATATGTCCAATATCCATGTTTGTTGAACATTTATCCTGAATGGAAAATGGGGAAATACTGATACCTTGCGAGCAGAGTGGACAAAAGAGCAGTCGAGAATTTGATTATGAAAAGTGCAAAATTAATTTATTGCAAGTTGAATAAGCTATGAGCCTCCCGTTCTATGAAGTTACAGTTTGAAATGCCTTTCTTAATGGATGAGGAAATGCCACTTATGGTAGTGATACGAAAAGAGAACAAAACCACAAAACACGTATAAACTGAAGTTCCACTAAGAACCTTAGTTTTATGTTTGATATGTCTGTTTGTTTGTGAGTTAGGTTTTGAAAGCGAAAAGCCTTAATTTGTCGAACTGTGATTTTCTTTATTTTCATTCATACTGTAGAGTTCGTTTTTTTAGGGGGTTTTCATTAAAATAAACACTTTTATTCATACAAATCACTTTTGACATTTATATGCTTGTGGGTTTGGGATTTTACTGAAAAAGTTTATTTGAAGGGAAAATAAATCTAAAATTCAGCTATTAGGAGAACCTTTTTTCAGCTTATTGGAAGAACGTTTATATGAGAATCACTACCAGTAAGAGTTTGAGCTGATTATTTAATTGTGTATTGTTTGTAGGAACCAAAGATATAGTGTAAGAGCTTCTTGTGTTAAATTAATGCCGACTAATGTTTATATGAGAATCACTACCAGTAAGAGTTTGAGCTGATTATTTATTGTGTATTGTTTGTAGGAACCAAAGATATAGTGTAAGAGCTTCTTGTGTTAAATTAATGCCGACTAGTTCTGCAGAAGATGAGGTGGGTGTTGCTGAGTCTCCTCAAGTAGCATATTGTGGAAGATTTATGTTTCTGAAGAAATTTTACCATTCAGGACATGCTTCCCCGAAATTTACTGTGAGTAGGCGTGAACTTTCTTCACAAGCTGATATAAGTAGCACAAAAGACGAGGATGATTTGGAGGATGGATTTTCTGAACTGGAGACACCTGCTGCTGCTGATGGAGGTGAAAATGTATTGATTCATGATACAGATTCATCTGATGAAAGCGAGGATGTTGAGGAACCTCAAAATGAGCTAGAGTTATCGGATACTGAGATTGATGATTCAACTGAGAAAAAATCACATCCAGTAAAGGCCGAGTCAGAACTATTTAAGGAGATCATTAGTGCTCCTCCTCTTTCTGTTTCTTTGGTTTTGGATAAGTGGATTGAAGAAGGGAAAGAACTGAGCAGACAAGAGATCTCATTGGCCATGCTTAATCTTCGGAAGCGTAAAATGTATGGGAGAGCTTTGCAGGTAATTAGATCAAATTTGTACTTCCTTTCAATTTATACAATTTAGAATTTAATCTATCATTTTAATAGATTAAGTTTCCATTACTCATTTGTAGATAATCAATATTTGATGTATGTTTCTTATTATACTCTCTGATAGTATCATTTCTCTGAAACTCTAAATCTGCGTAAAAGAATGTTGTTATTAGATGTCATTCCATGCTTGTTTAACCTTCCACTCCTCCTTTGTCTATAAATCGTAGTGACTCTCATGTATCCTGTATATGATGGAAATGGGGAAGACAAAATATCTAACTAATATGGCTTCTGAATAATTATGTTGTGTTGATATAAAAAACTAACCTTGTATTGATGCCTATATTAATAGTCAAGGTTAAGCTATGAAGCACCGACACTTTAAAAACCTTCACGTATTTGTGTCCGATACGTACCCTTCTTTAATTGTGTATTGTTTGTAGGAACCAAAGATATAGTGTAAGAGCTTCTTGTGTTAAATTAATGCCGACTAATGTTTATATGAGAATCACTACCAGTAAGAGTTTGAGCTGATTATTTATTGTGTATTGTTTGTAGGAACCAAAGATATAGTGTAAGAGCTTCTTGTGTTAAATTAATGCCGACTAGTTCTGCAGAAGATGAGGTGGGTGTTGCTGAGTCTCCTCAAGTAGCATATTGTGGAAGATTTATGTTTCTGAAGAAATTTTACCATTCAGGACATGCTTCCCCGAAATTTACTGTGAGTAGGCGTGAACTTTCTTCACAAGCTGATATAAGTAGCACAAAAGACGAGGATGATTTGGAGGATGGATTTTCTGAACTGGAGACACCTGCTGCTGCTGATGGAGGTGAAAATGTATTGATTCATGATACAGATTCATCTGATGAAAGCGAGGATGTTGAGGAACCTCAAAATGAGCTAGAGTTATCGGATACTGAGATTGATGATTCAACTGAGAAAAAATCACATCCAGTAAAGGCCGAGTCAGAACTATTTAAGGAGATCATTAGTGCTCCTCCTCTTTCTGTTTCTTTGGTTTTGGATAAGTGGATTGAAGAAGGGAAAGAACTGAGCAGACAAGAGATCTCATTGGCCATGCTTAATCTTCGGAAGCGTAAAATGTATGGGAGAGCTTTGCAGGTAATTAGATCAAATTTGTACTTCCTTTCAATTTATACAATTTAGAATTTAATCTATCATTTTAATAGATTAAGTTTCCATTACTCATTTGTAGATAATCAATATTTGATGTATGTTTCTTATTATACTCTCTGATAGTATCATTTCTCTGAAACTCTAAATCTGCGTAAAAGAATGTTGTTATTAGATGTCATTCCATGCTTGTTTAACCTTCCACTCCTCCTTTGTCTATAAATCGTAGTGACTCTCATGTATCCTGTATATGATGGAAATGGGGAAGACAAAATATCTAACTAATATGGCTTCTGAATAATTATGTTGTGTTGATATAAAAAACTAACCTTGTATTGATGCCTATATTAATAGTCAAGGTTAAGCTATGAAGCACCGACACTTTAAAAACCTTCACGTATTTGTGTCCGATACGTACCCTTCGAAATTATATTTTTGAAAAATAAATAATTTATAAATCCGATATTTTTTGGATACTCTTAAAATATTTTCCCGATACCTCATAGGCACCCAAAATACCACACAATAACATTTTAAAAGAGAGAAAGACATAACACAATTAGAAGAGATAAATATAATATGCAATCTACCAAGTGGACTTGTATAGCAAGAGATATAAAACAAAACACGCGTATTGCTTTGAGAATAAATAGGCAATGCATATGCATTATGTTGATCATCGACTAAACGGAATTGGTCATCTTAGGACGATATGAATTTCATTTGTATTTAGTGATGTGTACAAAATATGTTCCTTATTTGGAAATTCATGACAATAATTATATGTTTATTATATTATTATGTTTTATAGATTTATGTACATATTTTATATGCGTACTCCAAAAGTATTGTATTTGTATTTTCGAGAAGGTTCAGAAGGCTGATTCAATCAGATCGAAAAGAATCTAGTTGGACAGTGATCACAGAAGCGTTCACATGCCTGAAGAATGGAATAGAGTAGCAACAGCCAGGGATAGAGGCTCTAGTTGAAGGGTTTGTCCTGTCAGAGGGTGGTGGAACAGTGGTAGTGTAGGATAAGGATAAGGATTTATTTTAATTTTGATGGATTAATTTTGTAGCTTAACTTTTTTATTTTGAGCCTGTTTGGCGACTGGTCATCACCTAGTGCCATCACAACATGAACTGCTGCTCATCATTCTTAATGATTTTTAGTTTCTTTGAAGAAGAATCTCTCTTTTGCTCTTCTTTTCCTTGAAGCTAGTGCTGTCCTTATCTCTTCATGATGATATTTAGTTCCATGGATGTGGGTTAAACATTAATTCTGCGTTTTTCACATGCAACCTTTTTGCTGAATTTATCATCTAAACTCCATTTCATTGTATTTATCGCTTGCGATATGAGAATGATGTTTATATCTTGCACGTTTATAAGGTTAGCAAGGAGCAGTTCTTATATTTGAGAATAGAGACATTCTTTGGGCGTTTTTTTATCAGTTATTATATATTTCTTGTCTTATTGATTTTTTTTTTCCTTTCTGGAAATGCATTGTACACATTTTTTTATGCTGATTGTTAGCTATATTTAATTTTTCGACATTCCAGTTTTACAAGAGGATTTTTTGTAGTGTATATTTTTTAGTGTAATATATGTGCACTGCCAGTGTAAAACTGTACATTTTTTAATACACAATAAGTACATCATCCACCATTCATATGTATTACTTATTTTAAGAGTCAATGATGGTGGAATATGAATGGTGAATGATGCGCTAAGAGTGTAAAAAACTCTTACACCGTCGGTACATATATTTTTTTCTCATATTTTTATCTCTATTTTCTGTTGTTTCTGTAGTTGTCAGAGTGGCTCGAGTCAAATAAACAGTACGAGTTTGTTGAGAAAGATTATGCTTCTCAACTTGATTTGATTGCCAAGTTTCGTGGCATACAGAAGGCAGAGAGTTACATTGAGTCTATTCCAGAATCTTTTAGAGGGGAGGTAGTATATCGAACTTTATTGGCTAACTCTATTAGTCAGAACAATTTGAAGAAAGCAGAGGAGATTTTCAATAAAATGAAGGAATTGGAGTTTCCTCTTACACAATTTGTTTGCAACCAGTTGCTTCTTCTGTATAAGAAGAGGAATGAGAAGAAGAAAATAGCTGATGTGTTATTGTTGATGGAAAGTGAGAATATCAAACCTTCTCCTTTTACTTACAAACTCTTAATAGATGCAAAAGGTCAGTCCAATGATATTCCTGGAATGGATCTAATAGTTGAGTCAATGAAGGCTGAAGGCATTGAACCCGACATCGGAACAAAGGCAGTTTTGGTTAGGCATTACATCTCAGCCGGGCTTGAAGAAAAGGCTGAAACTGTATTAAAGGAGATGGAAGGTGAAAACTTGAAAAAGAATCGGTGGGTATGCCAATCTTTGCTTCCTCTCTATGCAATCCTTGGAAAGGCTGATGAAGTGGGAAGAATTTGGAAGATCTGTGAGTCAAACCCGCGGATTGACGAGTGTCTGGCTGCAATTGAAGCTTGGGGGAAGTTGAAAAAAATTGATGAAGCAGAGGCAGTTTTTGAGATGATATCGAAGAAATGGAAGCTTTCTTCCAAGAACTGCTCAGTGCTACTGAAGGTTTATGCAAATCATAAGATGGTAACAAAGGGCAAGGATCTTATTAAGCGAATGGCAGATAGCGGATACCGAATAGGCCCATTGACCTGGGATGCACTTGTGAAACTTCTTATCGAAGCGGGGGACGTGGAGAAGGCAGATTCTATTCTGCAGAAGGCAGTCCAACAGAGCCAGATGAAGCCATTGTTTCCTACTTACATTGCTATTTTGGAACAGTATGCAAAGAATGGTGACATCCATAATTCGGAGAAGATTTTCTATAGATTGAAACAAGCTGGTTATACTTCTCGAGCAAGACAGTACCAAGCTCTAATGCAGGCCTATGTAAATGCAAAGAAACCAGCCTATGGAATGAGGGACAGACTTAAATCTGACAAAGTATTTCCCAACAGAAGTTTGGCTAACCTGTTGGTTCAAGTTGATGGGTTCCGGAAGAATCCAGTTTCGGATTTGCTTGATTGAGGAAATTAATAGATCTTTCTGTAGGGTTGCTTCTACTCATGATTATGCAACTCTTGTTAAGTTAGATATAGTAGGTTGAGCATATTGGATTTTAATGCCAGGTCTTGGGTGTTGTACTTTTGTTTGAAAAAATATTGCCTTTAAGAACATGTATGCACATGTTACTGCATTTAAAAAAATTTCTCAGGTTATATTTGTGCCCATAACACACTTGTTTGAGTACAATTTTGAAGTTGAATCAACATATGCTGAATCGTGTTCATAATAAGATCTGATACAGTTTGAGTGACTTCCCTACTGAAGTAGAAATCCTCAATTGAAGTATCAAACAAGAAATTCCTACTCATCCCGAAAATAAAAATAGTATAATTACTATATGTTAGTGTAAAGATTTATATACACTTAATGGAGGATGCAATGTCATTATATAAAACTCCAACATTATCATTACATATTCTCAAAATATAATAGATTAAAAGGATCACATGCCTTTGAGAACAAGATGCTATGTTGACTGCAGAGGAGGAGTCAAGTTTAACCTGATCCAATTCTTGTTCAACATGTATTTGTCTGGAGTGGAACTCAACACCATCAGGATCTAATAAGATTGGACTATATTATGAGATCTTGATAATAATGTTTAAATTTGAACATTATGCATAGGTTAATTGACTGCTGTATCTATGTTTTGAAAATAATTAGTCTTCAAGTTAATGTGACTTTGTGACATTTACCTTATTTTTAAGTCCAATTTCTGTGGATGTCATAATTGTAATAGCAATACACCAATAATAGCAGGAAATTGTATGTTTAAAATAGCAATTCCATATTAAAAATTGTGATTTTATAACTTTGATACCTACTGGACATCTACCTTATTCTTATACTTATTAACAGTATCTCTTTTTAATTTTTATGGCTGTGTTAACAAAGGAAATAGTTTAATACTTATACATCAGTGAATTAAAAGTTTTTTACATGGACAATATATTTTTTATTACTCATTTATATTATTTTTATTTAATAGTCAATTAATAATAAACATGTTAATAGTAAATGATTTATTGATAGTGTACTGTAAACAACTCATACACTATTGAAATATATATATATAAAAAAATTAATATTTATATATTGTTATTATAAAGTTTTTTACACTATCAATAATTTAATATATTATCCGTCATTCATATAAAGGATGATTAACATATAAATAATATATGATATATTGTTAATATAAAAAACTATTACATTGTCGGTTTATATGTATTAAACTCTTAATGAAAAAGTTTAATAGTTATATATCATTACAGTAAAAAATATTTATATGATCAGTACATTAAACATGTACATTATTTTTCAGAATTAATAATGATTAATACATTATAATATACACTGACTACATAAAAAAATGTGTGCATATATATTAAATTCTGAATAAAACTGTGTGCATATATATTAAATTCTGAATATTCAGAAAACATCTATTTGAGAAACTAATTCCAACTTCATAAAAATAAAATATTTATTTCTTTAAAAAGAAAATATTTCCTTTTTTTATTGAGTAATCCCTTATAATATTTCCTAATATTTATCAATGTTTATATTTACCAAAAGAAAAGTGTTATAGAGTATTTTCTATTTTTAATTTTGAGACATACATCTATGAATTGAACTTTTAATATTGTAATCTATCTAAAAATTTAGTGACGTTTTATACCATTATATCACCATCTTATTGTTAGTTAAAAAATTATATATGAATAGTAGTATCCCATCTTTTATGATTTTGACCATCAAATATGGAAGTTAATAAATCACTTGAGAAGAGTTTGGGATAAGAACTCAAATAGCTGTTCACGCATAAGAAAAATAAATGAATGAAACCAGAATTAAAGTCTATACATAAGCATCGCACATATCTTGAAATATCTTTGTTGTCAGAAAATAAATTCCAACTACATTTTATGGTAAATTGATGAATTTTATTTTTAGATGATAAATTACTGATAGATCAACTTCCAAAGGAAGTGTTTCATTCTCCTATAATAACAAAATTATCTTTTTAAAATACATGAATGAAAGTTGAAAATCGTCTATTCTCAATAAGTTTATTAATAATGTACACGTTATTAAATTATTTAGAGTACTTATATAATTATACGATAATTCAACCGATAATTTATTAATCAAATCACATATTATTTAAGTTATATATATTATAATAATTATTGAAATAAATTCTGAATGTTATGTTTTGAAAATATGATTCTTTTTTCATTTTTAAACTAACTCTAATCAGTATAATATAATTTAGTCAATTTTGACTAATATTTTGAATTTTATTTGGTTTAATTATGTATTTGATATAATTGTGATATCTGATGAGTGTGGTCCACTATGATAGAGATGAATTAGGGAAGAGCACAAAAGTAAGACATCTAAGATCTAACTTCATAACCAGACATTTTTACATAAACACTTTTCTATCCTAATGCACTTTGAAGCAAAGAAACTCTCATTTTCTTCATGTTATGACAATCCTAAAGATAACCAAAAAGCATCATAAACGTTTCAACAACCCTTTCCCTTCTTCTTCTGCTTCAACCACTATCCCTTATATCCAAGGCTCTCTCTTCTTCAATTCCAAAACATTGTCTTCTCATCAAACCTTCTCAATTGGCAATGATTTTCACCTTTCTTGGACCTCCAACAATGGAGGGTACCTCACAATTTCTCATAATTCTAATGCAAATAGAACCATATGGTCTTCCATTCCAGGACATGCTTTTGTATCAGCTGCAATGGTTGACACAGAGGTAGTAGAAAGTAGAGGATCATTTCTTATCAAAGATAGAGATGTTCACTTGGTTTGTGATAACCAAATCATTGATGATATAAGAGTGATTAATCATTTGGAACATGAAGTTTCAGAAACTTCATCTGTTGGACAGAAAATGATTACAGAAGAGAACCATCTTCCTACTGTGTTGATCACAGGAAGGCTTTTCAATATGAAAAAGAATAACACAAGTTTTCAGAAGCATGGCATTCAAACAAATATAGAGTTTGAAGCAAAAGGGTCTTCTGTGTATGCAAGGTATTGGGTTTTGTTCAATCAGAAAACTAACCATCAGGTTGGTTTTCAAGTTAAGGTTGAGAAACCAAATTTCATGTCAAGAAAGAAGGAATCTCCAACAGCTTCAGGAGGAAGAGTATACCTTGGCTTTAAGAGGAGGCTGGGTAACATAAAAAAGAGGCTTGGTTGGTGTTGGTACCTTTCAAGGCCAAGAGGGTTTGTTTTCATTTCCTCGGTAGAGGAAGAAATCGGGAACTTAGATATCCCAGAATCAGAAGAACTCAACAGGGTTTGGTTGACATATGCAAGTGATGAGAATGAGAAGTTTTACGGCTTTGGGGAGCAGTTTTCTTACATGAATTTCAAAGGCAAAAGAGTGCCTATCTTTGTTCAAGAACAAGGTATTGGTAGAGGAGATCAACCTATCACATTAGCTGCTAACTTGGTTAGTTACAGGTAGTGTAAAGTACCAGCTTCAAAATATAATACTCCCAAAACCGCGATATGTGGACTGCGATTTTAAACAATATAAGCTAAAAATGTTATTGTATAATGTAGTAAACTATAAGGTATAAATTTGTTAAGAATGGCAATGTTTCAATGTTATTGGCAGGGCAGGAGGTGACTGGAGTACAACTTATGCTCCTTCTCCATTCTACATGACATCGAAAATGAGGTCTGTTTACCTTGAAGGATACGAGTATACGATCTTCAATCTTACAAGATTTGACAGAGTACAAATACAGGTATTGATACAGACATTATGAGATACAAATTGTTCAAGTTTCTCATGTTAACTAGAGTGGTCTATTTGAACTTTCAAAATTATATGGACTAATTAATGCATTAAGATATTCTGAAATTGTGTAGTCAATTTGAGAAGATGTCGATAAAAATTGAGTCTTTATGAAAATGAAGTAAAATTAAGTGCTGTAATTTGTATTACATGAAGAGCATGGCTAATTTTACAATGGTAAAAAGAATTGATATGTGATGAATATAACAGTGGATAATGGAAAATGTATAAGAAAAATCACATAACTCAGTTCTTGTTGTTTCTACAATTAAAACTTTGTTTGTTCCAATTTTCTGTAAACTGGAGTTTGCAGATACATGGAAATTCAGTTGAAGGGAGGATATTACATGGGAACTCACCTTGTGAACTGATTGAACATTTCACAGAAACCATTGGAAGGCTACCCGAGCTTCCGGAGTGGATAATATCCGGTGCTATAGTTGGAATGCAGGGTGGCACAGATGCTGTGCGACGCATTTGGGATGAACTAAGGACTTATGATGTTCCTGTCTCAGCATTTTGGTTGCAGGTAATCCCTCGCCTCTATACTAAGAAAAGGGAAAAACAAAATGCACTTTTTGAGACCATACCAGAGACTCCAATACTGGAGAGGAGCTAAACTCGTACAGCTTCAACCAAAGTTTTGCATTTTGCAGACCAATTTGCTTCAATGGACATTATTCAACCTTGATCTTATCTCATCATATGCTAGAATAGAATTGACATATTTTGTTTTTGAGTAATGTTATTTGTACATACACAGATTTCTGTCTTCTTGAAGCCACTGAAATCAACTTGGTTCACTCAACTTTTCTGAACAACTGAGCTTGCGAACAAACTGCCACACACACTTCCACTATTATAATTCTTTGTTGCTTTGAAATTTTATTGTTTACCTGTGACAACTGCACAGGATTGGGTAGGGCAGAGAAAAACATTAATTGGCTCACAACTCTGGTGGAATTGGGAAGTGGATGAACAAAGGTATTTGGGGTGGAAGGAACTTATCAAAGATCTTCGCACTCAGAACATTAAAGTTATGACTTACTGCAATCCTTGTCTAGCTCCGGTAATGCTTCTCCTCAAGTATAAATACTATAGTCACTGTCATGTAACTGCATTGTATCTAAAGCAATTCACAATCAAGCTAAGCTTAAGCCGTAAAGCGAAGACTTGTGAATGATTTTATATCTTAGCAGTTCTCTTGCATTGCCCTCATAATTTTATTTTTGATCATAGTGGCACTGGTAACACATGCTTGGCTAGATTAGACAAATTGAGATAAAGTCACTAATCTAAATCCTTTGTTCTTTCGGGTCCTATAGGCTGATGAGAAGCCAAACACAAAGAGAAACCTCTTTGAGGAGGCAAAGCAGTTGGACATTTTGGTGAAAGATAGTAAAGGCAATCCATACATGGTTCCAAATACAGCTTTTGATGTAGGAATGTTAGATCTAACACACCCGAAAACAGCAAATTGGTTCAAGCAGATACTACTCGAAATGGTAGAAGATGGAGTTAGAGGATGGATGGCTGATTTTGGTGAAGGTCTTCCTGTTGATGCTGTTCTATATTCAGGTTTTCATTCTTATATCTTGGTTCTCCCAATAACTTAAATGACTTCAGTGCAACCTTTCTGATCCTTGTCATGAGGTCTTTCTAATTAGAAAAGTACAGAAAGAAAAGTTGGTTACATGTATAAATAAGTTCATGTTATTGACTATAAAGCATACCTTATCTTCTATCCATTATATCCTTTTTCTTTTTGTTTTTTTTAAATCCTTTTGTCTTCCATCAAGGTTGCTGAAACTCATACAAATTCATTACCATGATATTTTCCTTAATTTGATGAGAGATTTAGATACATGCAAAGAGGGTACGCCTCGGCGCAATGATACAGTTGTTTACTTCATGACCTGAAGGTCCTAGGTTCAAATCCTGTAAACAGCTTATTTGATTGTGAGAATAAGATTGCGTATATCTAACCTCTCGAAACCCCACAGGGTGGGAGCCTCGTGCACTAGGCTATCCTATTTTATATAGATACCTGCCTTGGACTAAGACTTGTACTTCATACATTTTCAGGTGAAGATCCTATTTCAGCTCATAACAGATATCCAGAACTATGGGCCAGAATCAACAGAGAGTTAGTGGAAGAATGGAAAAGGAACTGCTTCCAAGAAGAGTCCTTGGTTTTCTTCATGAGGGCTGGTTTTAGAGATAGCCCAAAATGGGGGATGCTATTTTGGGAAGGAGACCAAATGGTAAGTTGGCAAAGAAATGATGGAATAAAGAGTTCTGTGGTTGGCCTACTTAGCAGTGGAATTTCTGGCTATGCCTTTAATCACAGTGACATTGGAGGCTATTGTACAGTAAACATACCCATTCTTAAATATACAAGAAGTCAAGAATTGCTCTTAAGATGGATGGAGCTAAATTGTTTCACCACAGTATTCCGCACTCACGAAGTAAGCAAAATACCTTCAGTTTAACATACAATTTTATAGAAACAACAACAAAGCCTTAATCCCACTAGGTGAGGTCAATCGACTATATAGATTAAACGACGTCATTATGTTCATTGACAAAACATTGATCTCTAAGTCTTTCTTAATAATTTTGCCTATGGTTTTTCTTGGCCTTCATCTTCCCATATGCATTAGACTAACCTCAATTTGATCTACTCTCTTTACGGGGCTTTTAGCGTTCCCCTCCACACATGTCCAAACTACCTAAGACATGATTCTACCATCTTTTTCATAATAGAAGCTACTCCAACTTTCTCTCTAATGCATTCATTTCTAATCATATCTTGTCTAGTGTGTCCACTCGTCCAACGCAACATTCTCGTCTATGGTTCATGAAGTTTATTTTCTTGTTGACACTTTATTGCCTATCATTTTCATTTTGTCTCAAATAATACTGCATGTCTTATAGTTGTGCGGCAAAACTTCTCCTTAAGTTTGAGTAATACATTTTTATCACATATGACACTTGAAGCACTTCGCATCTCCGCCATTTTATTCAACCTACATGAATCCTATGACTTATATCTCTGTTAATTTCCCTATCATCTTGTACGATTGATCCAAGATACCTAATTCTAATGACTTGTGATATGATATGATCCTTAGTCTTTACCTCTATTTACACTCCATATACTTTGCCTTCAACTTTTAGGACAATCATGTGTTTCTAAATCTTGTTTTCACATTTCTAGCTTCTTGTTTAATTCTACTCTCGAGTCTCCCACCAAGATAATATCATCAGCAAAAGCCATGCATTGTGGCACTATTTCTTAGATATGCTCAGTAAGCACATCCAATGCATGGCTATAGGAAAATCTTCTAAGATCTCATCTTGTATTCTTACGTTGGTCTTGACCCGGTCATATATATCTTTAATTGCTCGAATGCTAGGCAATATGAACACTTTTCTTTTCTAGCTTTCCACAAAATCTCTCTAGGCACCTTATTATACACAATATCCAAATCAATGAACATCATGTACAAGTTTCTTTTGTTTCTTTGTATCTCTCCATCAATCACCATAGCAAGTATATAGCCTTCATGATATTCTGTGATATTTGTCTATTGTCTCAACCTTTATTCAATTATCCTCTCTTATAGCTTTATAGCATGACTTATGAGCTTAATCCCCTATAGTTTGTATAATTATATATGTCGCCTTTGTTCTTATAAATAGGGATTAAAATACTTCTCCTCCACTGGTCTCATATCTTCTTAGACCTCATAGTCTCATTAAACAACTTTGTGAGTCATCTAATGCCTTATCCTCCTAAAACCTTCCAAATCTTAATAGGTAATCATCTAGTCCAATCTCTTTATCATTCTTTCTCTATCATGCTTCTATTTTCTTTCTCTATCATGGATTCATTCATCATAACAAGAATATTGCGTATAATGAATGTTTAATTTCACACCATGACATCATACATACTATATATTACTTTGGAAAGGGAGTTTATTAATCCAGTAGAATCACAGCAATCTAACTCATGTGAATCCACCACATACAATCTGAATAAAATTAATCCTTATACTGAGATGCTAGTTTAAAAAATAACACAATCTGAATATAGGGACCATATTAATGGACAAAAGACAAGTAACTTTATATTCATAAATTCCATTATCTAAAGTTTGACATCAATGAATTACTAATCTAATCCCATCTTCTGCAAGCAGGGAAACAAACCATCATGCAACAACCAGTTTTACTCAAACAAAGAAACTCTATCACACTTTGCTCGAACCGCAAAAATATACACAGCATGGAAATTTTACAGAATTCAACTAGTAAAGGTGATCTGAAAAAACATATCTTGACACATTAATTTAACTATATATTAACCTTATCATTTTCTTTGGTATTCAGGAAGCTGCACTGAAAGGATTACCTGTATGCAGGCACCTATTTCTCCATTACCCAAAGGATGAAAATGTGCATCACTTGAGTTATGAGCAGTTTTTGGTTGGTTCTGAGTTCCTTGTAGTGCCTGTTCTTGACAAAGGAAAGAAGAAAGTTAAAGCCTATTTTCCATTGGGAGAGAGTAGTAGTTGGCTACATATCTGGACAAGGAAAGTATTTTCCAAACAAGGAATAGAAGAATGGGTAGATGCTCCAATAGGATATCCTGCTGTTTTTGTTAAGGTTGGTTCCCCTGTTGGAGAAACCTTTATTAATAACCTAGTAGCTTTTGGAATTCTTTAATATATAGCATTCATCAAAGAAGGATGAATCTTTAGATTGCAACTTATATATATATATATAAAACTCATGACTAAAGGTATCCTTTTTTTGCCAATAATAACCGAAAAGAGAAGTTGAGTTTTGACTATAATATTATATTAAGGTTTCATCTCAAAAAAATTAGTAATGAGAGGATTAGCTAACAACTATTTAAATCATGTTTAGTAGAATGAGGCAGACGATGTGAGACTTACTTCTGATCACTAGTGTAAAGAAAAAGATGAAAAAGATATGAATCATAGACTAAACATCTACAAAACAAGCAAATATTATATACATTACCAATCAAAGGGTAGATGTAACACATGCGATTTTCTATTTAGTTTTGTAGATTTATCTTAATAAAAATATGACTTGCAGATGAGTAATTCATCTTTGAATGATTATCCAATAATAACGATTTTGTTTTATTTTAAAAAAAAAGTTACTTCATTGCTTATATGGTAGTGAAGTAAATCTTATCTTCTAAGAGTTAGGTTGGTTTCAAAAATATATTTTTAAGATAGAAATCACATTTTATTATATTATTAAAATATTCACATACTTTTGTATTGCTAGTGAATTTGCATTAAATTTGGGAGTATTCATATTTTTATGGTAAGTTACCCAATAATACCTCTAGTATTATTTTATATGATAACATTATCTTTTTTTATTTTTGATTAAATGAATTATAGTTACATAATATTTATTATAAAATATTTAAGAAATATTCTTTTAGAAAAATGACTTTTATATATAATTATGTGATAAGACTAGATTAATGATTATATAAATTTATAATTCAAAGGGGGTGATTATATAGATTATGGTTTAGTTTTGAGGTTGAATGTGATACCTCGTTTTTGGTTAATGATATATTGAATATTTTCGCATCTTGAACATGTTAATAAAAAGGAATTTTAAATTTGCTCTAGTTTTCTAACATGTTACCTTTAATTTTCTATAAATTTTCATCATATTTTTATAATGAAGTCCTAATTTCAAAGTTACAAAAACGGAGTGGTACAATAGTGATATCAGAGTTGGTCTTTCCTATTCGACTTGGGTATGGCCTCATATACCCTTTCTCTGTGTGACTCTGATGTGATTTTTTTTTGCTTTGTTAATGATAATTTTATTTGTAGAAGATTAAATAACATCTTCAATTTATAAGCATGTTCTTGTCAGTATCATTGGATATCTAATGGACTAGCATAACACAATTTTTTTGTGACTCTTTGTTTATGTTATTTTAACTGAAACAAATGTGATATGTAGTTTTACTTTGTTATTAGAATTTTTGGCTAATTCCACCTTTTTTATTATATAGTACGTAGCCATTTAATTTTCTTTTGTGAAGGTTCTCTATCATGTGCTCTACCATATTTTCCTTGAAATAAATTTGTATATATTGATTACTACTTCAATGTATGTTTTCTTGTAATACATAAAAGTTTAGTAATTGAATTTAAATGATAAACTTATGTACATCTTGTTCTGTAGTGCAATCATAATATAATTATTTTAAATTAATTGATATTGTACTCCAATTTTATCTTAGATGCATGAATTCTTGAATAAATAAATTTAGTTTTATTCTAATAACATGATAAGTAATTTAATGAGTGATATTAACATGTATATGGATAGAGTTTATTGTATGTTACTTATAATGCTTTAATGGTTTTGAAATATTGGGTTAGCAAGGCAAAAAGGAAATTGCCAAAAAGGAAAAAGAAATGTACTTTGTGTGTGTCTTGAGGAGACAATATCTTGTGTCTTTGTTTTTATGAGTTTCCAAAATTAAACTTTTATTGTTTCCATAAGTTTAATATATTTATAATAAAAGTAAATTTCTGGTTAAAAGTATGAATTGTATTGAGTTAAGGTACTTAAATGCCACCTAGAATATAAAAGTGGAATATTTATATATGTTCATACTTTAAACTGATTTTCTAAACTCTTAATATGAACCATTATAAGAAATGTGCATACTAAATATATAATGATAGGAAAAAAATAGTATGTTTGTGCAATTATATGTATATATGTCCATGTTATTAATAATGAACCTTTGCTACTGCACCACTTTAGTTTTAGAGAGATAATGTTTGTGAGTATTTTTAAATCGCTAAACTAATCTTACTTTCACCCTCTCCATAAATAGTGGTACTTGAATTAGCTAAACTATAGATGTTCTATCTAATCCAATTTTGCTTTCTTAAAAAAAATACTCTTCTTGGTTAAATTGTGATATTTGACTTGGTGTTACTTTCATTTGATGTTGAGAATTCCAAACCTTTTGCAAATAATTGTGTTTTAGATAAGGATAGTTTTGTAAAACTCAATGATTTCATTATAACCTTTTATTTCTAAACCAGACATAGATATTTTGAGTTCTAAATATCTATTCTAAATGTATTTAGGTAATTCTTATCTAATCCATGTCATTTCAATGATATTTATGAATTTTCAATTGTCATTCATAATGAATTTTATCTTTATTGTAGAAATTGTTTCCTTTTGTGGCCCAACTAGAATTAAATATTTACCAAAACTTCCATCCATCATGTCCTATTTGAAATTTCATGAACATGATTTTGATTGTATGACTTGATTTAATAATTTTGTTTTACCCTACAAATTTTACAAGTCCTTATATACTTAGAGGCCCACTTAATGGAGAACTTTCTTCCCTCTTATTGTAAAGTCACAATGACACATTTAAAATTATTGAAACCTTTTTCAATTATTATGACCCTTTTGACATATGTTGAGTGGTATATTGATATTTCTATCTAGTTTGTAATTATTTAACGATTCTCATTTTGATTAAATCTTTTACATGAGTTATGATAATTTCGTCTAATCCTATATTGATTTTAAAAATATATTTGTAGTTTTAATTCATCTTTTTGCTAATCATTAAAAGTTATTGTTGCCTTCATATATCCTAGAGATCTAGCTTTCTTAATAACTACTTGGTAAACTATGTCCTCGTAATAATAACTTTAATTCATGTTGTGTCTTTACACCCTTTTATTGTATCTTGATATTTTAAATTTGACCAAACGTTTGTTCTTGAATTCAACAAGTTGTATCAACCTGTATGTGGTTTGTTCATTGACTGACAACGAACTCTTTTAATTGTTGAATATGTGTTTGATTGTGTGTGTCTTATATTTGGTATCGAGTTTAAAATCTTATTTTCCTTTGTATAACTTAACAAAATTTCGGGGACGAAATTTCTTGTTAGGGGGGAAGGATTGTAACACCTGCGATTTTCTATTTTGTTATGTGTGAGTTGAAAATCATGATTCAGTTTTGTAGATTTATCTTAATAAAAATATGACTTGTAGATGGGTAGTTCATCTTTGAATGATTATCCAATAATAACGATTTTGTTTTATTTTAAAAAAAAAGTTACTTCAATTGGTTATATTGTACTAAATTGAATCTTGTCTTCTAAGAGTTAGGTTGGTTTCAAAAATATATTTTTAAGATAGAAATCACATTTTATTATATTATTAAAATATTCACATACTTTTGTATTGCTAGTGAATTTGCATTAAATTCATGAGTATTCATCTTTTTATGGTAAGTTACCAAATAATACCTCTAGTATTATTTTATATGATAACATTATCTTTTTTTATTTTTGATTAAATGAATCATAGTTACATAATATTTATTATAAAATATTTAAGAAATATTCTTTCTGCATAGAAAAATGTCTTTTATATATAATTATGTGATAAGACTAGATTAATGATTTTATAAATTTATAATTCAAATGGGTGATTATATAGATTATGGTTTAGTTTTAAGGTTGAATGTGATACCTCGTTTCTGGGTAATGATAATATTGAATATTTCCGCATCTTGAACATGTTAATGAAAAGGAATTTTAAATTCGTTCTGATTTTTTAATATATTACCTTTAATTTCTATAAATTTTCATCATATTTTTATAATGAAATCCTATTTTCAAAGTTGGAAAAATAGGGTGTTACAGTATAATAACACATTACCTAACTCAGTAACTTGAAGAATTAAGACAATTATATGAAATATCAAAGAGCAACAGTCCTAGATAAAAAATTAAATGACTTTGAACCATTAACAAGTTAATCACATCAAATTTATGGTATGCTCAAAATGAGAATCATAAAAAAGAAAAGATAAAATTACTACTCCTTAGGATGCTCAGAAAGCATTTAGTAAGAAAAGAATGTGACTAAACTTACATAAACCTTAAACCAGAAAAGGTGAAACTTACAGACAGGGTGGTTGTATGCATGCAAAGGTAAACTAGCTAATGGGTTTTCCTTAGTGTTTTCATGCATAAGAATTGGTATGTTCACTCACGATTCATTAGTAATGTTAGTTGAAATTTGCATGCAGTTCTCTCCAAATGAAGAAAGAAAAAAGGTTGGTGATGAACAAGGTTGTTCTCTAATATTTTAGTGGCATATTCTATTTGTTGTGCCATGTAATGGGTTTCATTGAATGAATCTTGAATACAAAACTTCTTTATTGAGATGTATGTGTTGGTTGAGTTTACAAAGAAAGATTGAAGATCCTTATATACAGTGTTGTATTGCACAAGAAAGAGTTAGGTTTGTAAATAACAAACAAAACTAACTTAACTATCTCAACCAACTATTTATGAAGCATATGTAACATGATGAACACATGCAAAAATGAAAGGATAAACTCTACTGCATCATACTCCAAGGAAGCATTGATATGAATTCCTTTGATAAACAAAACGTAGTTCCAATATCCATCAGGCTTCTGAATCAATGTACTCTGGTTCTTTATGGACACAAGATAGCATCTGAAAAGAAAAAACAAAAGAACCAGAGAAACCAGTACCAAGTAGAACCCCCCAAGCTAGAGAGTATAGATTAAGTACTCCTAGCTTGGGTAATAGGTAGTTGAAGGTAGAGGGCTCTAAAGCCTTTGTAAGTAAATCTACACCCTGTTCAGATGTAGGAATGGGAAGTAAATGAAAAAGATTGTTCTGTAATCGTTCCCTAGCCACGTGACAATCGATTTCGATGTGTTTTGTTTTCTCATGGAACACAGAATTTGCAGCTATGTGTCGTGCAGAATCGTTATCACAGTACAATAAGGCAGGGGTTTTGAAAATAACATGAAAATCATTCAAGAGATAAGTTAACCATTGAACTTCACATGAGGCAATTGCAAGGGCTCTATATTCAACCTCGGAGGAAGAACGGGAAGCCGTGTTTTGTTTCTTTGCTTTCCAAGAAACCAAAGAGTTTCCTAGGAACATACAATAACCAGAAATTGAACGCCTAGTATCTGGACATGTTGCCCAATCAGAATCAGTGTAGCCTTTGAGATGAATAATATAATTGGAAGGATAGAAAAGACCTTGTCCAATAGTACCTTTAATATAACGAAGGACTCTGTTAATGGCTTTGTGATGATTGATGGTGGGATTGGCCATAAACTGGGTGAGTTGTTGAATAGCAAAGGTTATATCAGGTCGAGTATTGGTTAGGTATAATAGTCTTCCTACCAGTTGTCTATATAACAAAGGATTGGAATAAGGTTTGCTATCATTTTGGTGAAGATGGGTGGATCTAACCATAGTAGTGGGAACTGGTTTAGAGGTCAGAAAATTAGTATCACTAAGGAGGTCAATAGCATATTTTCTTTGGCATAGGGTGATGCCATGTTTGGAACGAGCTACCTCTAAACCAAGGAAGTATCTTAGATCACCTAAGTCCTTTATCTTAAAGGTTCTGTGTAGGTAGTTTTTAACAGTTGTGATTTCCTTTGGATCATTGCCAGCAAGAATCAAGTCATCCACGTATATTAGTAAGGCAGTGAATGAAGATTGTGTAGTTTTTGTGAATAAGGAATGACCATGATGAGATTGTTTATATCCCAAGGAGATCAGGGAATGAGATAATTTAGCAAACCATTGTCTACTAGCTTGTTTTAAGCCATATAAGGATTTGTTAAGTTTGCAAACTAGGCTAGGATTAGAAAACTGAATGCCTTGAGGGAGTTTCATGTATACCTCCCCATTAAGATCTTCATGTAAGAAGGCATTGTTAACATCAAGTTGTTGTAATGCTCATCCCTAAGTTGCAGCAATGGCTAAGAGAATTCTTACTGTTGTAATTTTGATTACTGGTGCAAAGGTCTCATAGTAATCAAGGCCTTCCGTTTGGTTATATCATTTAGCCACAAGTCTGGCTTTATGTCTCTCAACTGTGCCATCAGAGTGGAATTTTAATTTGTAGACCCATTTGGAACCTATGGCATGTTTATCAAGTGGTAGAGGTACAATGGTCCAGGTGTTGTTAGCTTCAAGAGCTTGTAATTCACATTCCATGGCTTTTATCCAAACAGGGGATTTAATGGATTGGTTATATGTTTTTGGCTCAGTAGGGGTTGTTATGGACAAGCAATAGTGAATAAGGGTATGTGGTAGGTGAGCATAAGATAGGACATTGTTGAGGGGATATTTGGTATGGGAGGTTTGGTTACTGCTAATGGTGGAAAAATTACAATGGAAGTCCTTAAGTTAAGTAGGGGGTTGGAGATTCTTTGAGAACGTCTAAGGTTGTGCTCAGTGGGAGTGTTAGATGTGGTGGTAATGTCAAGGTCAGGGGAGGTGGGGGTGGGAGTGGTTTGAGGCTCAGTAGCAGGAATGTGTTGGGCAGTATCAGGGATGTGATCTAGGAGCATAGGTTGATGAGTGGTGTTGTGGTGAGGAGTGTTTTTGTTAAGGGTATGTTGAATTGTAGAAGACTTGCCTACTTCTCAGATCACACAATGTGTAGCCTTTTGTACCATCTTTGAACCCAAGGAAGAGGCATTTTCGAGCTCTAGGATCAAGTTTGGTCATGTGATTGGTAAAGGTGCAAGCATATAAGGCAGCCAAACACCCTAAGCTCATTGTAAGCAGGTAACTTAGCAAAGAGCATCTCATAAGAAGATTTGTAATCTCAGGTAGTAGTAGGCAATTTAATGATGAGGTGAACAGCATGCTTGACAACATATCCCCAAAAAAAATTGGGCAGATTGGCATGGAATAAAAGAGATCTTGTGGTGTTAAGTATATGCTTATGTTTCCTTTCTACTATAGCATTCTGTTGAGGTGTTTCAACACATGAGGTTTGGTGGATTATGCCATGATTAGAGTAGTAAGTAGGCATGCTAAATTCTAAACCATTATCACTCCTAAGGATTTGTACATGTTGTTCATGTTGAACTAAGGCATATTGGATAAATTTCTGCACTAGGGTCCTAGTTTCAGACTTAACAGTCATGAGGAAGACCCAAGTGTATCTAGTGAAGTCATCAACAATGGTGAGAAAGTACTTGTGTCCATGGGTAGTAGGGACATTAAGAGGGGCCCAAATATCCATGTGTATAAGTTGAAAGGCACGCAAAGTATGAGTAGTACTAGTAGGAAAAGGCAATTTGCTTTGTTTAGCAAGATGGCAAAAATCACAAACTAATTTGCTATCAAACTTCACATAAGGAAAGACTTTATTAACATTTTGTATCACATTGGATGAGGGATGCCCCAACCGAAAATGCCAGAGATCAAAACCATTCAGTATACAAATTTCAAAGGAACCAAGGATGTGTAGAGAATTATTAGTGTATTTGTTATGCCCCCTTAAGATGTAAAGTCCATTATGAGCTTTAGCATGTCCAATCATCTTCGAAGAAATCATATCATGGACAAAGCAAGAATGCTTGTTAAAGACAAGCTTGCGCTGTAAATTATTAGCAAGCTTACTAATGGAAATTATGTTGTATTTAAATCAAGGCATATATAATACATTATAGAGAGTGATTTTATGAGTGAGTTGAATAGTTCCAGAGTATTTAGTTGTTATGGTAGAGTTATTTGGCATTTTCACAAGTATGGGTTTGATAGCATTGTAATATGTGAACTTAGATAAATCATTGCATACATGATTAGTAGCACCGCTATCAACAATTCAAGCTTGAGTCTTAGTATAGTTACCTGATATTGGGAGGACTTCATCCTCAGCAGGGTCATAACTGAATTGATTGATGTTGTGCTCAGTGGTGATACTCAAGCTTTGGGACTGTTTTGAGGCCAAGTGATTATTTTGTTTGTTGAATTCTGATTCCATGTGTTGTTCCTCATGAGTTAGAATTCATGTGTTCTCATTGCCACTGGTCAAGTTGTTAATGGATCCTCTATTTCCCCCTTTTGATTTGAACTTGAAGTTGGGTGGGAATCCATGTTTGAAATAACATGTCTCAGCTGTGTGTTTGTCTTTGCCACATAATGTGCATATTTTGGTATTGTTAGATGAAACATGATTCCTTCCCATGTAAGATGCAGAATTGCCAAACTTCCTTTGATTTCTGTTGTAATCAGTGTTCCCTTTGTTATTGCCATTGTTTCTATTGGGTTGATTCCGCCAAGTCTGGTTGGAGTTGATTGCATTTACTGAATTTTTGTCTTCTTGTCCAAGATTGTTTCCTTCTTTTGGCCTTTCTTGTTGGATGATGAGTGAGAAGCTTTGTTGATAGTTGGTAGGGGTTCCATGAGGAGTAATTGAGATCTGGATGTGTTGTATTGATTATTAACCCCTTTCAAGAAGCATATGACATATTCTGATTCCCTTTGCCTTCTGGTAATTTTCAAAAGATCACATGAACAGCTAGTGTTGCAAGTACATGTTGGCAGAGGCCTTAAAGAATCAAGCTCATCCCACAAAGTCTTCAAATCAGTGAAATAGGTTGCTAGGCTTCTTTCTCATTGTTTTATAGAGTGAATTTCTTGTAGTAGATCTGAGAATCTGAAATGATCTCCCTTTGAAAAATGTTCTCTGAGGTCTTCCCACAATTCCTTGGCATTATCAATGTACACAATGCTTTGGGCAATTTGTTGAGTTAAGGACCTTGTGATCCAAGATAGGATCATTGTGTTGCACCTTTCCCAAGAGTCAAAAATAGGATCTGATTCTTCAGGCATTTTGATGACTCCATTGATGAATTTGAACTTGTTTTTCGAAAGTAATGCCATCCTCATGGACTTTCTCCATGAGTGGTAATTCATCCCATTTAAGGGTGGTGATACCAACATCATTCTAGGATTTTCTCCTGGATGTAAGTAGAATGGATTCTTGGACGGATCCATTGGTGTTTCTGCACCATGATTTGCACTTGTGATTGATTCTGTCTCCATTGTGCTAGTGGTTGATTGCTTAACAGATTAAGGAGAAGAAGTGTGTGGTAAACGGGTGTGAAGGATGAAGATGAGAAGTGTGAGAGGAGTATGGATTTGCAGCAAAGCTCTCATAAAGAGAGCTCTGATACCATAATGAGTTTCATTGAATGAATCTTGAATACAAAACTTCTTTGTTGAGATGTATGTGTTGGTCGAGTTTACAAAGAAGGCTTGAAGATCCTTATATACAGTGTCATATTGCACAAGCAAGAGTTAGTTTTGTAAATAACAAACCAAACTAACTTAACTATCTTAACCGACTATTTATGAAGCATATGTAACATGATGAACACGTGCGGAAATGAAAGGATAAACTCTGCTACATCATACTCCAAGGAAGCATTGATATGAGTTCCTTTAATAAACAAAAAGTAGTGTCAATATCCATCAGGCTTCTGAATCAATGTGCTTTGGTTCTTTATGGACACAAGATAGCATCTGAAAAGAAAAAACAAAAGAACCAGTACCAAGTAGAAAATGCAGGCTATGTATATTAAGTTTTATGTTAACACAAGATTATATTTAATACCATGGCAGTAATATTTTCTAGTTTGATCCAATTTTGTGGCATATTGTTTTTACTACCCTGCTTAAATATAAAAATAGAATGTAAAAGTGGCGGTACCTAACTATATTATGGTGAGATTATTCTCATTTTTTATTAAAGAACTATAAGAAACTAATTTTTTTAGGATATGTATATGTCTTTCACAACAAGTGTTGTTTATTCCAAGTAATTAAATCATTGTTCTTTTGATCGTTTTGGGGTCTAACAAAGTCTATACAGTATACACCACTAGATTAAAACTTTGTTGATTTTGTATCTTCTTATGAGAAAATATAAAAACTTATTAGAATAATGCATGTAATGCATTTTAGTTTAGTTATTAATTTGTTGTAATGTTGTTAGGTAAAGTAACTGATTTAGTTTCTAACAGTTACTTTACCATTTTTCCATTTCTAGGCTTTTCTATAAAAGCAACTTCTTTCTCTTTGTTGTATTAAGCTTTTCATCAATAAAAAGTAAATTCATTTCATAACCGTCTCTCTCTCTCTAAAAGCTCTCTCTTCGTCTTCCTCTTTCTTCTATCTTCTTCCTTCATATTCTGTTTTTCACTTTCTTACATGGTATCACACCATTGCAACTGACAACAACACAACGATGTTTCGATCCTCTTCTCCGATTTCTCCTTTCGTCGCCTTGCCGCTTGATACGGTGTCTTCTCCACTCGTTCTTCCGACGCCATCCATGAAACTCACGGTGAAGAACTATTTGGTGTGAAGACACTTCATGTTAGCCACGCTAACCTCGAATCGTGCTAATCAATTCATTCTAGGGATGGAAATTCCACGTCGTTTTCTTAACGGTGATGATAGGTTAATCAATCGCGTCAATCCAGCATACCTACGATGGGAAGAACTTGATCAATGCGTATTTTCGTGGATCCTTAATTCTCTTTCTGAAAGTCTTCAACAACGGGTGGTAGGTTGTGTTCACTTGTGGCAGTTATGGGAGGAGCTAGATTCGTTCTGTAATTCGCAGACAAAAGCATGAAGTAGGTAGTTGAGATCTCAACTTAGGTCTATTTCTCAAGGCTCAAGCTCCATCTCCGATTACTTCACAAAAATCAAGAGTCTCGTTGATGCTTTGATCTTCACTGGTACTCCAATTTCTACCTCTGAACATATTGATTACATTCTGGATGGTTTAAATGAGGAATATCAACCGGTAATCACTTATATTGAAAGTCAAATTGATTTGTCTTCTATTCACAATCTCGAATCATTTTTGTTGACATTTGAATCAAGGTTAGAGAAGAATAAACACAAAACTATTTATAATGCTTTGTCTGTAAATATTACCTCTGAATCTCCATTATCTTCCACTCTTGTTTCTTCTCAACCACAAGCATCCATTGCTCCATCAGTTTTCTACTCTCCAAAAGCTGAATCTCCTAACTCGGCATCCTATGGTTTTAGAAATGCAAGTAATTTTCGAGGCCATCGTGGTCGTCGGGGTGGTAATGGTGGTCGTTGGGGTGGTAATGGTGGTCGTTGGGGTGGTAATGGTGGTCGTCACCGTGGAGGTCGTTATTCCCGTGGAGGATATTCATCGGCATTTTGTGTATACTGTAATCGTCATGGTCATGATGTTGCGTTTTGCTATTATGCTCCTTCACACTTTGGACTATCATACACACCTCCAACTGGAACTATGTCACATGTTGCACCTAGTTATGTGCCACGTCATTCACACTATTCCTCTTTTCAGTCTACTAATGGGCCAACAAGATACCCAACTCACTTTTATCCAGACTATCCAACTGGCTTCTACAATGGCAATACCCATTTCAGCTCACGTTTCACACAGGGAGTTTCCATCTTCTCCAACTCGAGATGTAAAGCGTGTTACTTGGTATCCTGACTCAGGTGCCACCAACCATTTAACTACAACCATTTACTGCAGATGCTTCACTTGTTCATGAGCCTATTGTCATGGGTAATGGCACTGGAATCTCAATTAAAAGTGTTGGCAATTCTCATCTTACTTCACCTTTTAATTCACATGTTTCTCTGTCTCTTCAAAATCTGCTTCTTGTTCCATCAATCACGAAAAATCTTATTAGTGTTTCTCAATTTGCTAAAGACAACTTCTATTATCTCAGGATACTAATGAAATTTTACTCCAAGGGTCTCTCACCAAAGAATGACTCTATGCTTTTCATGACCTTCTTCCAAGTCATCCTAGGTGTCATCCTTCCACTTTTACTCTTACAACAAGTTGTACTGGTTTGCCTAACCCTACCACTTGTAATAAATCTAGTATTTTTTTCTCTATGGCACAATAGGCTAGGCCATCCCCATTACACTGTTGTGAAGGATATTTTAACACAATGTAAAATTCCTTCTATCAATAAAATTGATGTTGACTTCTGTAATTCATGTTGTGTTGGTAAAGCTCATAAACTTCATGCACCTAGTTCCATTATATTGTATCATTCTGCTTTTGAGCTAATATTTGTTGATTTATAGGGACCTGCCCCTGTTTACTCTTCCTCTGGCTTTTGGTATTATTTTTCCATAATAGATGCTCACACCAAACACACATGGTTATTTCTACTAAAGCAAAAGTCTGAAACATTAACAATGTTTTAGTATTTTCTTAGGTATGTTCACACTCAATTCACTTACACAGTCAAGGCAGTGCATAGTGATTTTGGGGGTGAATTTAGACCTTTTAGTGCCTTTCTTAAATCTGTTGGAATTGTGCATAGAATATCTTGTCCTCACACACATCACCAACAAGGTACTATTGAGCGCAAACATAGACACATAGTTGAGACTGGTTTAACCTTGTTGGCTCATTCTCATTTACCTATGACTTTCTGGGATCATGCATTCATTAATGCAGTCTATCTAATTAATAGACTTCCTTCAATCACCCTCAGTCATAAGTCTCCCAATGAGCTATTGTTTAAACAATTCCCATATCACAAATTCCTTAAGGTATTTGGATGTGCTTGTTTTCCCCTACTTAGACCCTTTACCAAACACAAACTGGATTCACGAAACTCTAAGTGCATCTTTCTGGGATAATCCTTGAGTCACAAGGGTTATAAATGTCTCTCTAAGGAAGGGAAAATTTACATATCCAAAGATGTCATCTTCAATGAGTCTCAGTTTCCCTCAATGTCTCATGTCTCTGCTTCTGCTCATAATCCTACTACTGATTCTGTCCAATCCACAACAGTATTCACAAAATTCCATAATTCCAACAGTCCTACCACATCTTCTCCATTACCTTATGTTCATGTCTTGTCAAACTCTCCCTCTCTTCCTCATCAAATGAACAATTCTCAGTCTCTTCATGAAATTCCTTCTGAATTTCAATCACATGTTTTGTCTTCTTCACTTAATATTGTTCCCCTAAAATCTTCATCTCCCATTTAACTCTCCTCTTCCACTTATACTCCCTTTACACCAACAACCACTTCTTCAATTCCCTATTTCTCCTCTTCTCCTGTTTCATCTCACCCTATGCAAACCAGATCCAAATCTGGTATTTTCAAAACTATTCATCCTAGTGTTCATCTCACACAGAGAGAACCAACCAGTGTCAAAACTGCTCTCTTTATTCCAGAATGGCAACAGGCTATGACAACAGAATACGATGCGCTCCCGGCCTTGAATACTTGGACTTTGATCCATTTACCTCCTCTGAAACAGGCTATTAGATGTAAGTGGGTATTTAGGATAAAATAAAACCCATATGTCACAATTAACAAGTACAAGACAAGACTTGTTGCAAAAGGGTTCCATCAAAGACATGGAGTTGATTACAATGAGACCTATTCTCCTGTTGTAAAACCTGTTACAATCAGAATACTTTTGACTCTTGCTGTCACACATTACTGGATGATTGAGCAACTTGACATTAACAATGTCTTTCTCAATGGTGTTTTAAATGAAGAAGTCTACATGACACAACCTACTGGGTTTCAACAGAATGACAAATCCCTGGTCTGCAAGCTAAATAAAGTCATCTATGGCTTAAAACAGGCTCCTAGACAATGGTTTGAGATGATGAAGGGTTCTCTTATTAAACTTGGCTTTCAAATAAGCAAGTGTGACAACTCCCTGTTCTTTCAAAGCTCTGCATCTCATCATCTATATATCCTAGTTTATGTGGATGATATCATAGTCACGAGTTCCTCCTCTACCCTAGTTAAACAGGTTATCAAAGACCTCAGCAACACATTTGCCTTGAAACAGTTGGGCCCTTTGGACTATTTCCTCGGCATTGAGGTCAAGAATAAGAACAATGGTTCACTCTTTCTTTCTCAGGCTAAGTACATTAGGGATCTCCTAGACAGAGCAAATATATCTATTGCTAAAGCTAGCATTACTCCTATGGCTAGCAACTGCAAACTGACCAAACATGGCACTGATTACTTTAAGGATCCCACCTTCTACAGATCAATTGTAGGAGCTCTGCAATATGCAACCATTACTAGACCAGACATCACCTATAGTGTCAACAAGGTTTGTCAATTTCTGGAAAAACCCCTCAACTCACATTGGACTGTTGTCAAACGAATTCTTAAATATCTTCAAGGATCCACATCCTTGGGTCTGTCTGTTAATCCTGCTCTTGGTCCCTCTGATTCAAAATTGTCCCTCATGGCCTACTGTGATGTTGATTGGGCTTCATACATGGATGATAGAAAATCAACCTCTAGGGCATGCTTATATCTATGACCGAATTTGGTAACTTGGTGGTCTAAAAAACAAAATACCATCTCAATGTCTAGTATTGAAGCTGAGTATAAAAGCTTAACCTTAGCCTCTCAAGAATTGATATGGATTGAATCATTGCTTACTGAGTTACAGATTCCTTTCACTACTCCTATTATTTTGTGTGACAACCAAAGCACACTGGCCATGTCTCATAATCCAGTTCTACATAATAGAACTAAGCACATAGAATTAGATCTCTACTTTGTTAGGGATAAGATTCAAGGCAAAACTCATATAGTCAAGCATGTTCCCTCTGAATTTCAAACAGCTGACATATTGACAAAACCTCTACCTAACAATCAATTTCTCACTTTAAGGAATCAACTCAGAGTTCAAGATTTTGGCTCATCAAGCTAGTACCCTAAGATTCAGAGGGGTATATTAGAATAATGCATGTAATGCATTTTAGTGTAGTTATTAATTTGTTGTAATGTTGTTAGGTAAAGTAACTGATTTAGTTTCTAACAGTTACTTTACCATTTTGCCCGCTTTTCTATAAAAGCAACTTCTTTCTCTTTGTTGTATTAAGCTTTTCATCAATAAAAAGTAAATTTATTTCATAACCGTCTCTCTCTTTAAAAGCTCTCTCTTCGTCTTCCTCTTTCTTCTATCTTCTTCCTTCACATTCTGTTTTTCACTTTCTTACAAAACTTTACTTCAAACTACACTTAGGAGTTAGGATCAAAGCTTCTCTTGGATTTAAAGTGAGATAAATATTTAAAATGTAAAATTTGTAGCTACCGGTTAGTTTATAAAAATTATCACTAAATAATTTGAAGGGATTAAAATGACCATTAATCATTTTACAGACTTAATTTAAATCATTTAAATCTTTTAGAGACTTGGTTTTATATTATAATAATTGATGATTATTCAAAACATGTACGACATATTTGATGCTATTTTCTTTGAAATTTTGGCTTAATGACCTACGGATATATGTAGTATCTTTGTGACTTTTACTAGAAAATATTTTTTATCGACAAATAAGGATATGTACCCTCTTAATTATAGTTAAAATACATTTAAATCTTAACTTATTGTACAATAATATAGTGGAATTTCAAAAACTTACTCACTTTACATCATGTGCAGTTAGAGTTTTTGTACCATCACCATATCATATTTACACTACTACCTCTCACCTTTCACAAGGAATGTTATTTGACAGAAATCAAATCAAATAGCAATTATATGACCGGCAAATTGTTCAATAGACAACGGAATATTTGTGAAAATAGTTCAATCAAGTGTTTATTTATTAAAAAAATATGTGGAAGAGGATATAAGTTGAAAAAAGCTCATAGAAAGGCTTTAGCTAGAGTATTATATGTATATAAAAGAAGGACATCTTTTGCAAAAGAAGTTTAAAAAAATAAATAAGTGTTTACTTTTCTTTAAAAGAGTATTATATGTATAATTAGAATATAACCTCCTACTTTTATAGGTGATATTTGATTTTAGTCCATGCGTTTAACTTTTGAAGTGTTTACTTCCTCCATGAACTAAAATATTAACCTTAATGGACTAAATACTTAAAAAATAAAAATACATGAACTAAAATCAAAGTATTATTAGTTTTTATGTGTGTGGATATTACTCCTAATCGTTTTAAGTATGTGACCATGACATGTTAGTGTTATTTTTTGAAGATAATAGCAATGACAAAAATTAACATCGACTTAAAATTGAGATTAAATATTTAAAAATAAAACATAAACTAAAATCGAGATTGGTCTTAAAGGACAGAAATCATATACAAGCGTAGACGAACCTTTTCATCTTAGGAAACGTTGGTTGTCAAAATTATTGTATTGTAATAATATCATGGATTCATGCTTATAGAAAATAATGCTCAATTCCTTCAACCATATTGAGATCAAAGGAAGTCCAATCAAGAAACATTCTAATAATAAAAGCATCTTCAAATATGCATTTGACCTATTTTTCAAAAAACAAATGTGCACCTTACATATTCTAGTAGTGTGTAAAAAATACAATCTTGTCATAACAGCCGATCCAGGATTAGGAGTGGCAAAAAACCGTATCGGGTAAAATTTGTATGGGCACAGGTATATCTATTTGTAAATATTACAAACGAGTTTTAAAAATACTCATAATATATATGGACAAGTATAAGTATTATGGTATTCATATATGATGGTACTCGTTATTCAATTGATTACTATATTACATTTAATTAAAATAAAAAATACATTATCCTAAACTTCATTACACTATGTACATGTTATCATTTTACTTTGTTTATATTTTTTACCTAATTTACATCTTTTATTAAATTTGGTTGTGAAACACCCTACAAATATTATTACATGCGTAAAAACACACATGTCTTGCAAAGAAAAATGAATTTAGAAAATTGGAATAATAACTCATACAAATAGAAAACTCCAATGGATTTAGCAATTTTGTCAAATATTCAATCAAAAGACATAAAAATAGTTAAGTTTTATATCATGCAAAATATAATATAAATAAGAAGTTAGAAAATCATTGATAACATAGGAAACCTGCAGATGTCATTGTATTCGCAAGTACCAAGAAATACCCACGAAAAACCCACACGCGGATATCCATATAGATACGAGCTGGTATAGATAATTATCTCATATTTCCAAACGTGTAGCGGGTAGGTACTACCTGTGCTAGTTGTCATCACTATCCAAGCTTCAGAATTATTAACTGAAAATTGAAAAAGAAAACTAATCTAACAAACCAGGTTTGTTATTTAAATATTGCCAATAAAACAAACAAGTTGGGATTTTATTTGTGCTAAAAGCAACATTAAAAAAAAGGCATCATTACTTTTCAAATATCATTTAAACCAAACAAATCTTTAGGGTCTATTTGCGAATTAATTTGTAGAAAGAAAAAAAGAAAAGGAAAATGCTTGAAAGTCATCTCACAAGTGTATTTCATGACTCTCAAGTTTTCTCTCTTTCGCCTTCTAAAAATCAACATGTAAACAGACCCTTAGTTATTCATACTCAACATTTAAAAAAACAATAATCCCAAAATTTCACACCAGTCTCCCTCACACCTCTGCACACAAAGCTTCCATACAAAAACTCTCATAGCCTCCATCACCCACACAGTATGAGAAATTACTGTATATGTTCCAAGATCAATAGTACCTAACAGAATTTTCACCATCATCCATAAATGATTTAAAATTAATAAATTTATTTCAAATCAATGATGAAGATGTGATTGTAATTATTGGTCCTGAGCCGTGTGAAACAAGTCATGGATTCATTATATTAACTATGTGCAGTGTAACCAAAGGCAATTCTTAAAATTTGGTACAAGAAATTTTTTAGAATATTCAATTTAGTTTTACATGCCCCAAAAAATGTTGCGCATATTTAGACCTGGATATTCTTTTTGGGGTATGTAACAGTGCCAATATTCTTTTTGTAATTGAGAATTTGGTGAAAGCAAAGAAAACTTCAATCCATTTTAGACCTGAATCAACCCAGATTAGGTGCAAGCCAAAGGTTAAAACTCAAAACATAATGAATTAACATTGAGCAAGCCATATTTAGAATCAGATACTTCTTCTATATATCATGTGGAAACAATAATTCTAAATTTTCTTTCTAAAGATAGTATACAGAGAAACATACAAGACATGGTTTCCCGGCAGAACAGAAGTTCTCTTCTTTAAACACTACCTCTGGCCGAGACACCTAAATAGCTTAGTTAGAAGAATAATGAACAACACTATTCAGCACAGCAGTGGAAGAATAGAAAGAGATGTCATCCTTGCACATGCGTACATGCTCAGCCAAATGAATTTGCCTAAAAGCGATGTGCGCTCCTGAAACATGCAGTGAGAAGCGATGTGAATTGAGTTAACTCGTAAAAATGAAGCAATGTTAGAACAAAGGTGATGCCCAAAACATACAAAGAGCACATTATTATAAAGGCAACACCCTAAACCCTGTATAATACCAAATGCTTAAGGAAAAAAAAAGTTTTAAAGGTACTAGAAACTCTTCTATCAAATAAACAAAATAGTAGGACTAAAGTGTGGTCCACTTCCAGTTTCAAACTGTTTCAGTTATTCAAAGTTATTCTAATACATGTGAAATCATGTTAGGCAGGGGAGTTGCTCTAAGTAATATGAAGAAGTGTATAATAGGTAGAACTGTAGAAATTAGAAGATTGTCAATGCAAAGCAAAAAAGGCACAGGCACTGGCTTCAATGATGGTAAAAACATATCCGTTAGAATTTCATTTTTCAAAATTGAAGGTCATATTGACAGCATATATATTGAGATTGGTACCCTTTAAAAGTGCAAGGTAAAGTTAATTTTGGGTAAACCATTGATGAGAAACTCAATAAGTTTTCACAATGCCATAGATTAACATTAAGGTGCTTGTATTTTCAAAATTAGAAACGATTTTTTTCATCATTGATGCATGATAGTCAACTCTGTACTTTACGTAAATTTGGAATAAGATAGGAGCTAAATCCTAGATATTGACAGTTACAAATCATAAAAAGAGCCATCCAATGCATGAAGCTCTAACTTGGTAGGGTCAAGGGAGAGGGTATATATACACAACCTTGCCCTCACAGGTGAAGAGGTTGTTTCCGAAATTTGAAACCATGACCTCTGGGTCACACAAAGCAAGTTCAAGCATTAAGTTTTTTCTTTGTAAATTAAATCGTCTCAGTTTAACCATGAAAAATATGAAAACACGATCATATAATAAAGAAAAATATAGAAAACTGACCTGCTAGAAATTGACTGGGAACTATTTACAGCCCCCCTAGGAGCACTTGTTCGCCGTACCCTATGATCATGTTCCTTGCTTACCCGCATAGCAGCAACCTCCTTTTCCATGGATGCTACTTCCCTACGCATCTTTTTGGCCTCAACTTCCACAGATTTGTTCAATGTATCAACCTTCTTTGCCAACATCTCCCAACAGTAAAACAACACATTAGGAGATAGAAAAAATGGAATCTGTAATCTTATTTAACAAAGTAGATATGAAACCTCGATTGCGTCATCCTTGTCTTTAAGTGTCTGGTCTTTTTCATGACAAGCTTTCCTCAGAGAAATAACCTCTTTTTGCAACATGTCATAAAGCATTCCTGAAACAGAGTCTTCATATTCTGGTTTAGATTTTTCAATTGGAGTACCATTTGCACTCTCCTTATGTGGAGTGTATGCCTTAGCAGCAGTAGTCTGATCATTGGTGTTGGTTGCCATGTTATCTAGCTCGTTAACATTTGCACCTGAAGTTGGCCTTTCTCTGTGTAAGGATCTACTGCCACCGTCAAATGATCTAGATGAAAGTTTAGTATGCTTTAGTAACAGGCTAGCACTATTTGATCTAAGAGACCCTGATTTTGAAAGCGAGCTTTTCCTTGATAGATATCCATTAGAGGAGGATACTGAGAGACTCTCAGCTCCACCAAAAGACTGGCGACGTAAAGGCCCACTAGCAATGTTTCTTCCATCTGATGCAATGATTTTGGCATTACCATTAGTTGCCTTAATCCTTTCTTCCAAAACTTTAAAACGCAATAGATATTTTTCCTGTGAAAACAATTTAGTTTTAGAGAAGGGGCTCTTAAAGAAAAGTTGAGAGTTTGGGCATGGTAAAACATATTATATACCTTCATTTGTCCTTCTGCTTTTGCAGTTCGCTCAGCTACAGCCAACTTGTCACGAAGTTGTTGCATTTCACCCTAAAACATAATTGAATTGGAAAATAAATCAAATTCTCAATAGAATCTCAACAACTCCATTCTAATTAACATTTTATCAAATAACTTTATTCCAGTACTCATTCTTACAAACAATAGCAAAAATATTTATAAGCTTCTATTACATTCTGACACCTTAATGACTGACTATTGGATTTAAATCATCAATATATTTAAAAACAACAAAGCACTTGATCACGTCAATGGATTATGGTATATAGAAGAATAATAGAGATAAACCAGTAAAAAGAAATAACCTATAAGCACAATGAGGGAAAGTTCAAGGCAGGTCACATGGTAGGTAAGCTATAGTGCTATACACAATCTATACCAGTACACACACCTGACTTAGAAACACCTGCCTCGATAGAAATGGGCAAAGGGGAGGCAACATGAGACATCTAAATTTCCATACCTGCTAGGATTACTTCCAATTATATTTCTTTCTTATCCTCTCTCTAAAAGCCAATGAATCTCTGACTTGGCATACTTCTAACCACAATAATAGCCAAGAAGACTAGTTTCATGAGTTACACTAAAAGGGGCGGTTCAATGCACTAGGATCCCACCTAGTTGGATCTGGGGACAGTAGATGTTGCAGCCTTACCCCTAGTCGAGAGGTTGTTTCCAAGATTTGAACTCGTATGGTACTAAGCAACAACCTTACCATTACGCCGAGGCTCACCCTCTAGTTTCATAAATTAGACTAATAAAATATATTTCTTACATAGCTATATTTCTTTTCAAACATCAATCAACCAGGATATTTTTCAAACATCTGCTATGAAAAACATCAAAATAACTTGTGAAAAACAAAGCAATTTCTATGCTGTTTACATGCCTGAAAAAATTTCCTTTCTTGTAGCCACTGTTTTACAGGCATCACTTTGTCATTACCATCTTTCCACTCATTTGCAACTACAGTGGCAACCCTGTTTGCAGAAACTTTAGCACGAGCTACTTCTCGCTCCAAGACTTTCCTTTCCTCCTATGTCAACTTTAAAAGTTAGAACTCATAAGCAACTTGGAGCATCTGGAACTGGCGTCAGAACAATAAACAAGTATAGAGAAAGAGTATCTAAATAATAGTAATATTTACATTCATCTCTTGCACTTTTCTCTGGTAATCACGAACAGCATTAGCAGCAGCCCCACCCGCCAAAACAGCTTCTTCAAGCTCACGAACAGTTTGGGTTAGCTTTTCAACTTCAGCAACCTTTTGTCGATGCATTTTGTCAAGGATTCTGTTCTCCTCCTAGCATGAGAACATAAAATATTTCATTACACTTTGCATTATACTCATTGATTATATAAACTACATGTCTTCTGGCAACCACAGAAAGTTAAACACACAAAAAACCTGGCATATTTCAATCTGTTTCATTAGCTCTTGGTTTTTGTTTTGCAGATCATCCACCAAAGATGCTTTTGCCAGAGCAATCTGAACAGTTCTCTCAGCCTCAAGAAGTGCAGCCTCCTTTGATTTTGTTAGCCGATCTAGTGCTCTGTTGTCATCCTGCAACTTTACCACCTACAAAAATATAGCAGCAAGGATAACTAAAATGTACCCATTTGGTCTTGATTCTGATAATGGAAAAATATATCCATAAGATAGGGAATAACTGAATAAACTACCATCTAGTCCCAGACAAAAGCCGAGTCAGTGGATATTTATAAATTTTGAGTAAATACATAACCATTAAATGTACCTCCATCCTAGCAAGCTTGAGCTCTGCCTCCAGGGGTGCGATAATGGCTTCAATAGGAGGCATTTCATCATCTTTCTGAGCAGCATGGACCCTTCTAAGAGTGGCTTCTGCAGCAAACTGTGCAGCCAATGCTTCCCTTCTCTCCTCGTTGATTTTTTTAATTTCAAGATTCTGTCAAACATAATACAGCATTAAATAACCTTGAAATAATGGTATTGAGATGTGAAATAACTCGAACAAAAAAACAATTGTAACTACTAGTACCTTACTTTCCAGAAGAGCTTCAGATGCTTTTAGCTTTTCATCGACCTTGTTGAGCTCATCTGTTAACTGAAATGATTAGACACAGTGTCACAAACAGAGTTCAAGTAGCAGAAGTTCTGAAACATTTATACTTCAAGTCAAAGAATTACTAACGTTTTATAAAGATGAGAGCATTATGAAGTAAATGTTTAAAGTAGTGAATTTTTTTCTTTGTCAATGATAATAAAGAAAACAGAATGTAGTGGTTCACTGCTTCAGTGAAATATCATATCATACCACCTAATAATTAGATCCCTTGTAGTGAAAATACAGCTCCAAAAAATTGAAACATAGACTAATATGTTGAGCCTTGTCGCATAACAGTCAACACATAAGCATCATCAATTATGAAGCCATCAACATAACATAATCGCCATCCAACTAATAATACAGTTTCCTTATGATGTATCTCAGTTTTTGAAGATTGATATAAATTTCAAGCTCTACTGCTCCAAATTTTATTGCTGTTTCTGTAAGGTAATAGCTTGCAGATATTACAAGAAAAATAGACGTTAAATTTTCTGGATGATAGCAAAAAGTGAAACAAACGCCAATACTAAAGGACCATTTATTATTCTCTAAAGACCAATTGATTCTGCCCAAGAAAATCACACACAGGTGCCTAATCTAATGGTGTATGGAGAAAGGCACTACATCATTATTAGTTGAAATGGAAACATTATAAAAATATGTTATACATGCAGATTAAATTAATGGTTCTTAATGTATATATTTTAAACATGTATAATGTATTCACAATATTAATTTTAAATGAATATTTATTTTTGGTACATAAAACAGCTTGGCAATATTCAATATCTTTCCTTTTTAAACAAATATTACCCGTATGAACAATTCCTGGTAGATTTCAATGGGAATGCAAAAGCCTCAAGCTTGAATTTTAGTAGCAGTGCAAAGAAATAGAAAGGTAGAAAACAGGAACTTCTATTGCAACAACAAAACTACAATGGTGCCTATCACCTATATTTCTTTCAAGCTCACCCTCACATAGGTGAAGCACTAACACCACACAGTATCTATTATTTACTTTACTGACTACTTGCTTGGTATGTCTTGCTTGATTTGCAACATAGATTATGTATTGCTATTTATACAAATGCGATAGTCGGTTTGTTTCAGCATGGCAGTGACCACTTCTACAAATTTCTAGTGTGATGGCATAGCAATCTTCTTGATTTAGCAACAACTCTATGACCTAAAATAACCATTGATAATTCAACAAGAAATACCTCTTCAACCCCTTTTTCTTTAAGCCGCTCCGAGTTCCTCAAAGACTTAATTTCAGCAAGAGCCTCCCCCAACTCTCTATCTTTTTCTGCAAATGAATAGAATTAACAATTCAGTTTAAATTTTAATTGTAGTATATCTGTTTCTGCATAAACATTCATTCAAACTTTAGTAAAAAAATCACACATTGCCATTACAACAAGCATAAAGTTAGTTAATTTTCAACACAAAAATGTTTTGTTTTACAAATATAACACAAAATTTTCACTTTTCTGCATCTGGAGCAACTTCATCAAACCAATAAAATATCCTAATAATGGTGGAAAGCAAAAAGTTACTAACTTTGAAAATTCCAATTTCAAATTGAAACTTTTCATGCAAGCTTACTTAAGTTAAATCAAGCTTCTTATTACAAAACAAACAAAAAAATAATTTAGAATTGAATTTAAATTTTTAAAAATAAACAAATTGAGAAGAAGAGAGATAGAACCTCGTAGTTCATTCTCGAGGCGGGAGAGTTCAACGCGAACTGGATCAGAGCCGTGTAATAGGGTGAGGAGGTCATCGACGTCGGGAGGAGGGCGGAGCACGGCGGCGGAGACGGCGGAGGTGGAAGGCTTCTTGGAGCGAGGTTTGAAAAGACTGGCAATGTGTTTGTTTTCCATAACAAAAAAGAAACCTAATCAGAAATTCAAAATCATGAAAAGAGAGAGAAAATGTCTTATTACTGTGTTGTGGTGTTTTGAAGAGAAAGGAAGAGAGTGTGAATGTGAAAGGAGAAGAAATGGGCAATACTTCTCAGATACACAACAATTTAGTGTAGTATTCATTGTGATTAGTTAAAACAATATATTTAAATTAAAGAATTAATAATTAAATATTTATCTGATTATAAATAATGATACATGAAGTGACTCTTTACACAAAAAAATGTCCTTCCAAATAAAATTGAGGTAAGGTTAAACGTGTGTTTAATTTAATCTGATTTGATTAAGTGATTAATTAGATAATAGATTTTGGTGGTGATTATGAGGTATTAAAGGGCGTACGATATAACGGTTTATGTGCTGTGATTTATGATCATTGATTTCTGATTTGTCAACCTACTCATTTCAATGTCATTGTGGGGAAATGGTTTATCCCATATTTTCATTTTTATCAATTTCACCCTTAATTAAAAAAAAATATTTAAAGTATACAATAATATTTTTAGATTCCTTAAAAAAAGTTGATTATCTAGAAACATGAGGATATAATCATTTTAGGACATATGATTCTTATTCCCATAAACAGAAACACAACAGTAATTTCATAAATTCATAATGAAATAATGTTTTGTTGTATCATAAGTTTAGGAAGTAAGACAAGTTCAAGAACATTCTTATTTGGAGAGGATGAACCATATGATATAAGAACTAGTTTTTATATATAAGCTATGAACCAAATGAATGTTAGAGTAAATTTTGGTGCTTAATTTTTTGAAAAATGTAAACATATATATATATATATAAGCCATGGTACTCATTGGCCAACTATGAATTACATCATGTTGATGCTCTAAATGGCTAGTTACTTAAAGTTGGGTATTGCTTATGAGTGTTTTCATGACACTTGATAAATAATACAAATTATGTGATTATAAGAATTACTAAAGTTAGGGTTGAAACACTAGTTCAATGGTTTCCCTATATTCATAGTTTTCTCATACAAATTAACCTTTTGCTTTCCTTTAATATGTTAAGTCATTTATTAATATTTTACTAGAAGTAGTATTGATTTATAAATTGTGATTTAATCAAAGTTTGTTTTTTTATTTTACATTTATTAACTAAATATTTGATGATCAAATTTATTTGTGATAGAGAATGCTAATTGGTTGTTATTTCATGTTCTTGTGTCTATTTTTGAAAGTTTGATCCTTGGAAACTCATCTAAGGTATTTATGACTCACTTTTAATTCGGGTGCAACTTTTTATGAAGGGTTCACCTAATTAGAGATTAAGAAAATGAACAATAGAAAGGGTAAATGTTTGAAACCAAACTAATAAATTTATAACCATTTCAATTCATCATTCTCTAATTTAAACTCAACCCCTTTAATTAATACTTATTCGAACTAGACTCTTTATTTTGAGTTATGATTTTTTTCATTAATAAAAAGGTAAGTGCTTTAAAAAATAAAAGGAAAATGTAACTTTTAATAACAAAATTTATTCATTTGATTATAATAAAATTATACTTTTATCATTAAAAACAAAATAAAAAGTATGTATTTACATCTTCATTGATGAAGAGGATCATTATTTTTTATTTTAAGTCGATCACACTAATAGAGGGAGTGACTGAATGAGGAACAAGGTATAAGGTATAAGGTATATGTCTAATTTATAGTATACATGGCTTGTTATTAGTTAGCAATATGTTGCTATTGAAACCAACACTTAATGTGTCTCTATATACATGTTTGATTCCTCTTAATCAAGGTTTTAGGTTCGAGTTTTGTAAATAAAAAAATATTCGATGACAGAGTTAGCTTCATATACTTGTGGATGTTCCTAGCTCGGATATGATTGTCTCTAGTGTGATGATACTTCTGGAAAACCAACAAAAACGAGTATTTATTATTTACAAATAATTTATATATGTTATTGTTATAATTTTTTAATAATTACGTCCATTAGTAATTCTAACTATTGATCTCAAATTGTTATAATTGTTATAACCGTATAAAAGAAGTTTTTCAAAATTAAAATTCGATACAAGTCTTCAAAGTGACCCTGAAATTTATTTATATACAATGCTTAACATGTAAATGTTTGGATCCAATAATATATATCCTGACAATTTTATATTATCTATCAATTGAGTGATAAAAAACTGTAAAATTTTAAATAATGTTAACTATTTTATCAAATGTTTTAAAAAAGAATTGAGGACACGATTAGTAGCTATGATGTTTGATTCAATTTTCTCAAACCAAATTTAAACATTTTGTTTCCTATAATTTTTGTGGTAAACTGGTAATTATCATTATAAACTTTTTCTATTGTGCCCATAGTTGCTCCTCGTATAATGAATAAGGCCGTTCATCCTTTAATTAAATGGTTGTCTCTTACAATAGTTCTTTTATTTGGATAGTGTATATCTAGGTCAAACATTAATGAGCAGGTGCTGTACTTTATTTAAAGTTATGATTTCTTTTTGGATAATAACTAATTCCTTTTAGTATATGTAATTGTCATCTTAACAAATGTTATTTCAGGGATCGCTTTTGATTTGGAATAATGTAGAGTAGTTTTAAAATTTTGGGTAAACTTATATTTTTGTACATTACTGTTTGAATAATGTGTGTTGTTTTTTTAGAAACAAAATGTTTAAATAAGGAGATATTTATTCAAGTTGACACCATCTTCATTCAATCACCATGTAAACTCTACAATTTTCACCCTCCTCTCAAAAACTCTGATTATATAAAAATACACTCCACACTTGTTTATTATTGTACGTATTCTCTCTTTTTCAAACATAAAATAAAAATAAAAATTAGGAACATTATATCCATGTTGTTATTTATTGAATTAAGGTGAAAATATAGGATATATGATATAATATATTTATCTTATTAATCTATCTTAAAATGTGATATCTTAGTGATTATCTTATTTTGTTGACTTATTTTATCATTAAGTATTTTTGACCGAATTTGTTGGGTTTGGATTAGTATAAATTCTATATCTAGGATTGTAAGCTTCAACTCATCATTCCATCATGTGATGAATAATATTATATATTAAGTATTCCTTTTATTTTAAGAATTTTCTCCACTTAAATATTATGACATATCTCAATTCCGCTTTCTTTGTATTTATATTCGTAATTGAATTTCTACATTTCCCCATGTTATTTCCCAACTTAAATTAACGGAGGGTTTAGACCTTGGTATCAGGTAGAACTGAATAAATGTTGAATGGTGCAAGATTTAGATACCATACCATATATTAAAGAGAGAAAAATGTATGTACCAATATATTGTTAGTACAACATTCACAATTCATTTTCAATTATCAATGACTCTTAAATAAAAGTAATATAAATATATGATGAGTGATAGATTAACTCTATATAAATTATTATGCAATCAATACATATATATATTTATATATATTACACTGTTAATTAAATAGAAAAGATGGGTGTACCTTATCTTTTGAGAAAAATTGTGTAGAGATATAACCAATATGTTATATATGAAATAAGTGTATTTATATTTTTTTATGTTATCATTTATAGCTAAATTTTAATTAGAAATAAACTTTTTAATGTGTTATCAAAAAGTTTATTGGATGTTTTTATATACATACATCTCCACAAAGTCTTTATGTTTTTTAATCTTTTTTACTACCCTTTTTATAAGGTTGGGATTCGAGGGGACAATGTCGTACTCCTATCCGAAGTACGACCGAGCATGGTCGGGTTGAGTCAGTTAAGACTTTTTATTTACCCATCCTAAATATTGGTCGACTCATTTTTTTAAACCCGAGTCTGGCCTTAGAATTAAGGTTATTCTGACCCTAAATATTGATTGAGTCAACCTTTGAACCCGACCTTGAACCGAGTTAAATACAATACATATCCATTTTAGATAAAGTTTTCTCAATATTACTTATTATTACGGATATGTAATTTGACATATAAAATAATATATGTATATATATATTGTTAATCTTGTATACATGATGAAAAATTAGATAATTAATGATATTTTCGACAAAAGATATGTCATTATTCTCTACACATTGAATAACGACACATACAAATATGATGAATGAGTGACTATGAGACAGAATGAGTCGGGTCATGCTTGTCCCGTACTCGATCCTAAATATTGATCGGATCTAATTTTTCAACCTAAACATACTCGGCCTAGACCCTATGAGAACCGACCTTGTTCAAACCTGATCATGATTGAATCATACCGAATAAGCACAGATTATTATGCTCACCCCTAATTGGAAGTGATCTTGAGGTTGGACGTGTTCTTTGTATTCTTAGAAGTTGGAACATTGTTTTCTTCGGACATAAATCTTATGTGAAGATATATCTAATACGTTATATTTGGAGACAATTATATTTATATATTTTTGTTTTATTATTTAAAATTTAAATTAAATTTTTAATGAATTATTAAAATTTTATTAGTTGATTTTTTCTCCCATTTCTCCCCTTTCACCCCCTTGCATAAGCATAGAGATATGACACACTATTTTTAACTAATTCAATATAATAGAGAAGTGAAATAAATACAACTCCAAAATCTAAGAGTCAAAAAAATATGAGTAATTACTAATTTGTGCAGTTCACCTAGATTAGTCAACAGCATCTGTTGTCAGAAATATCTATAATATATATATATACTAATGATATTAGGAAATAAATTATTTCTTCAGTCCATTAAAAATATAATATATGTCTTATTTATCCTTTAATTAAATGTTGTATATATGTTCTTTCATTGAAATGTTACTGAGATATCATGATAAGGAAACATAACCTAACTTATTCTTTATATTAGGAATATCTCTTACTCAATCAATAAATGACCAATTTCTCAGTTTAAGAATAAACCTGTGGAAGTAGAAAGTTCTTCTTTAGCTTATAAAGCCATAAATCTCAAAACTATTTTGTTCATCTTCTCTCGGAAAACTGAAAATTAAAAGCACACTAATTTCTGCGGACAGTACATATTAATTAGGAGGGTTAGTTGTTGGCAGTAACAACACATTAATGACAGTTAATATGACAGCAAAAACATGTTTGGTATGTGAATAAAAATTAGTGTTTACAAATGTAAGAGTATTTTAATGACAGTTATTATGACAGCAAAAACATATTGGTATGTGAATAAAAATTGAGAAAAAATGTATATACCAATAGTAATGAATAAAAAATAATGAATTGACATCAACTCTCATACAATTTCGATTTGTCTTCGCACTATATCATACTTTGTTTTTTTGGATACAATGGAGATAGAAAAAAAAAACAAAAGAGAAACTAAGAACAAGAAGAAATATCTCTATCAAAATGATGCTGACAACAAGTTGGAACCAAATGCCAAATCTTTAGCGCTTTTGATGAATGCGAGCCAAGCTTAACCATGTAATATGCCACTACATTAGCATTCTGAGCACCAAATGGATTTCAACAGTCCACTCAAGGCTGATCCAAGCACGAACCTTGGAAACAATACTCCGAATAGGAAACTGACAAATTTGAGTCATTTCTGAAATAAGTTGGATAGCTTCTAATATGTTTGACTTAATTACACTCGTTACTATTTTTTGTTTAAAAATTACACTTATCTCTCTTAAATGAGTAGTCATTGTAATATATATAGTTAATTAGGTGTAGTTTTAAAAAAGGATTTGAGTAGTTTGTGTAATTTCACTAAAACTCAGATAATGTTGATGTAAAGTTTGTTACTTGGCACATCATCTATCATGGATTTACATTTTTTTTAGATTACATGATAGTTAACATATGAATGGTGAATAATATGTCAATTGTGTAAAAAACTTACACTGTCAAAATATACATATTAGATTCATAAAAGAAATACAAATGAATGATGATTGATAAATAATGTAGTACCATGTAAAATCCATTTATATTGTATTGGCAGTATAAACAACTAAACACTAATCATGTACATAGATTAAACACTAAAAAATTATGTTGACAATTAGTTAAATAGAAAAGATGTATATATTGACAATGTAAGAGTTTTTTTATTGACAACGTAAGAATTTTTTACATTATTACTGTACTAATGCATCATCCACTACTCATTTTTTAAACACTTATTAATTATTGAATAAAAATAATACAAATGAATGATAAATAATATATTGAGTGTGTATAAATCTTTATATTGTAACACTCTTAGTTCAATGTCGTGGGCTCATGGCCACTTTATGTTAATTTCATGATGTCTAATTTTAGATTAATTTAATAATCTATGTGGTCCATGTGCTTGAAAGCTATGAAGCACGGATTCGTCAAACACTCTCACGTGTCGGTGTCCGACACGTATCCGACACGGATGCGCTCGAATTCGCGAATGATACGTATCCATAAAGTATCCAAAAATTAAAAAAATTAAATTAAATAAATATTAAGACACATATCCAATTCGTTTTTAATAAAATATAGGATATATGAATTCATTTTTAGTAAAGTATATGATATATAGATTCGTTTCAAATAAAACATGATAAAATAGATTCTTTTCCAATAAAAAAGATAAGATAAATTTGTTTCCAATAAAACATGATAAGATAGATTCGTTTTCCTTAAAATATGATAAAATATATTTGTTATGGAGGGCAATGATTTTAAGATAGATTCGTTTTCATCAAAATAAGATAGGATAGATTTGTTATGGAGGGTAATGATTTTAAATTTCCATTATATTTTTTACTTTGGATATTTTGATTTACACTTATAATTTTATCATATTTTATGTGTTTTTATTATTTTATACGTGTATCCCTGAACGTATCGTATCCTGTATTTTGGAAAGAATGCGTGTCGACGTATCAGATACGTATCGTACCCGACACACGTATCAATATTTGTGCTTCATAGCTTGAAAGTTACTAATCTGAATGAAAGTACATAATGTGATGATGGTTGGCAATTAACTGATCAGTTACTTCCTTCCTAACTGCTAAAAACTGAGATTTTGGAATAAAAGTAAGTGCAATTTTATTCTGAAAGGGCTCTCGTTCATTTTTTCTCTTATGAACATAAAATGAATCAGTAAGAATAAGAGAGAGAACTGGGATTGCATAAAGATAGTCCGATGCAGTGTTAGAAAGAGGAAGGAAGAAAGCTGAGTTCCTAATCATCAAGGAACTCATAAAGGGAATGAGGAGAGGTGATAATAAAAGTAACCAGAAAGAGCATCAAGAAAGAACACCAGAAAGTGAAATAGCAATGGAACCAGATATTCCTTAACATTTGATCACATGTAAATGTCATAATGTCAATATCCTAAATAAAGGGTTCTTATGAACCATGAAAGGCTCATGAAAGTTTTGAAATTCTAACAATTGGTATCAGAGCGCAAGGTTAGGGACATTATGACATTTCTTGTATTTCTAGAATTAATTGATATATGCATGTCTATATGTGTAAACAATAATTTTTTTGAATGATTTTGTGCGAAGATTCATGAATCTGTAAATCAGTTTCTCCATGCCTGATAACCTCAATTGGGCGAGGGAGAAACAGAAGACATCAAATTTTTGTCTCGGAATAGCGCTTGGGCGAGAGAGAAACAGTGAACATCAAATTGTTTTGGTCTCGAAATAGCGCTTAGGCGATGATCTCTCACTTGGACGAGGAAGAAACAATTATGAAGCATATTATGATCACCCAAAGGTGGATCATTGCTTGTAATTAAGATTATGATACCAAAAGGATAATAAATTGGGTTTGTTCATTAATTACAATGCATATCTTGATCACCCAAAGGTGGATTGTTGCATGTATTTAGTGACATTAAAGTTTTAAAAAATACTTGTTTGTGTTCGTTTATCCACAGATAACATGCATGTTTAAGGAGTATGTTTAATTACCCATTAAAAATTAATATTAGGCATCATTAATGAAAGTTTAATGCATTTAAATTTTATCCAAAGATAAATTAAGTGCATGAATAAAAGTATAATTTAAATCCATAAAAGTTTATTCAAAGCATTAAAGAGTGAGCATGTCTTCTTTTTCAGCTTCATTCAATGCTTTCGCCTTAGGCAACGAATGTGACAAGTTCAACGGACTAAATTATGCTGATTGGTCTGAACAAATCCAGTTCTCACTAGTAATGGAGTTGAACTTGGCTATCATTATGGATAGTGAACCAACCATCTTTTTGAGGCTTGGGAGCGGTCAAACAGGTTGAGTCTTAGCTTGATGAGAATGTCAATCTCTGACAATGTCAAGCCATTTATGCCTAAGACAAATAATGCAATGGAATTTATGAGAATGATCAAGGAGTACTCCCAATCAGACATTACTGATAAGTGTGTGGTGGGAAACCTCATGACAGAGCTGACAACCAAGAAGTTTGAGTGGTCGCAGCCCATTTATGATCATGTAACCAGAATGTCAAATCTGGTTGCGAAAATGAAAGGTATGGGAATGAAGGTGACAGAAGCATTCTTAGTACAGTTCATCGTTAACTCCCTTCCTATTGAGTTTGGTATCATGTAACCAGAATGTCAAATCTGGTTGCGAAAATGAAAGGTATGGGAATGGAGGTGACAGAAGCATTCTTAGTACAGTTCATCATAAACTCCCTTCCTATTGAGTTTGGCCAATTCCAGGTGAATTACAACACCATAAAGGAAAAATGGAATTTTCAGGAAGTAAAGGTCATGCTCGTTCAAGAGGAGGGGATGCTAAAGAAAATTAAGAATGACTCAATTCACATGACCATTCAAGAGCCAGGTAACACCAGCAAATTCAGGCCAAGCAATAGGAATAAATGGAAGGGGAAGGAAAATGTCCCCATTAAAGAAGGGAAAATCCATAAAGAAATGAAGTGCTTCTTCTATAAGAAGAATGGGCACTATAAGAAGGATTGCCCTAAAAGAAAGAAGTGGTTCGAAAAGAAAGGTAAACATTTTGTTTCCGTTATAGATGAATCATTTCTTATTGAAGTTCCTAATAATACTTGGTGGTTAGATTCTGGTGCAACAACTCATGTGTCGCATATTATTCACGGATTCCTTTCAATCCGAACCCAGGAAACTGAGAAGTTTCTTTACATGGGGAACAGAATGAAGGCACAAGTTCATGGAATTGGAACATACAGATTGATCCTAGATAGTGGAAACTATTTAGATCTAGAAAAGTGTCTTTATGTTCCTGAATGTGCTAGGAACTTGGTTTCTGTTGCTAGGCTGGATTGTTTAGGTTTTAATTTTAAGATTGGGCATTCTGTTTTTAATTTGTATAAACACTCGTACTATTTCGGTTCTGGTACATTCATGAATGGTTTATATTGCTTCAATCTTGATTTCAAAGTTAAGGAATCTTTATTTAATGTTGAACATGATGTTAAAAGCAAGCTTAAATATTTTGATAAGAATTCTGCTTACTTGTGGCATTAGGCCATATATCCAAAGAAAGGATAATGAGGTTAACGAAAAATGAGATTTTGCCTCATTTGGATTATGGCAATTGGGATGTTTATTTAGATTGTATTAAAGGAAAATAAACTAAATACATATTAAAGAACCCAGCCATAAGAAGTAGCAAACTTCTTGAATTGATTTACACGGATATTTGTGGTCCATTTGATGTTCCATCTTGGGGTGGTGAAAAGTACTTCATCACTTTTATAGACGATTACTCACGTTATTGTTACCTATATTTGTTGCATGAAAAATCTCAATCAATAGATGTCCTAAAGGTATTTATTGATGAGGTTGAAAGGCAACTTGAAAAGAAGGTTAAGGCTGTGAGGTCTGATGGAGGTGGTGAATATTATGGAAAGTATAATGAGAATGAACAATGTCCAGGACCATTTGCAAAGTTTCTCAAAAGACGAGGCATATGTGCTCAATACACTATGCTTTACACACTGCAACATAATGGTGTGGCTGAAAGGCGGAACCGTACTCTAATAGAGATGGTTAGGTCAATGTTGAATCATTGTGATGTACCTTTATCGTTGTGGATGTATGAATTAAGGACCACTGCGTATTTGCTGAATAGGGTTCCCAGTAAAGCAGTTCCTAAAACTCCCTATGAGTTATGGACTGGTAGGAAACCTAGTTTGAGACATCTTCATGTTTGGGATTGTCCACCAGAAGTAAAGATGTACAACCCGCATGAAAAGAAGCTTGATGCAAAAACCATCAGTGGTTTCTTCATTGGCTATCCGAAAAAGTCAAAAGGGTACAGATTTTATTGTCCTAACCATAGTACGAGAATAGTTGAGTTTGGAAATGCTAGGTTCATTGAGAATAGTCAAACCAGTGGGAGTGATAAATCACGAAAGGTGGATATTATTGAGACTTCTGATAAACCTTCTTCACCGAAGGTGTCTCCTCAAGATGTTGTTCCTTTAGTTATATTACCGTCAAATAACCCACAGAGACAACAAGATAATATTCAAAATCCACAGGAGGAAATAATAGTTAATGAACCAATTAATGGAGTCATTAGTGATCAAGTGATGGAAGAATCACAAGAAATAGCATTAAGAAAGTCTGAAAGGCAAAGAAGACCATCTATTTCTGATGATTATATTGCGTATTCACTTGAGCATGAAAGAAGAGTTGAAATCAATGAATGATAATAAAGTTTGGGATCTAGCTGAGTTGCCAGAGGGATCAAAACGAGTTGGCTGTAAATGGGTCTTTAAGACCAAGCGCGACTCGAAAGGCAACATTGAAAGATATAAAGCTAGACTTGTGGCCAAGGGTTTCACTCAAAAGAAGGGCATTGATTATAAAGAAACTTTCTCTCCAGTTTCAAAGAAAGTTTCTTTAAGAATTGTTATGGCATTGGTGGCTCATTATGACTTAGAGCTTCACCAAATAGACGTAAAGACCGCCTTT